>NC_139576.1:8922597-9117597 GCF_946808225.1 Silurus aristotelis
TAGATTTAGGAATAAAAACTAGGTCCTTTCACTTTTTTTTTTTGTTTGTTTTCTTTAGGTGAGTCCTGAGCAAAGTATATCTTTAAACCTCTTTAAACCTAAAATGTCAGGATAAAGTGGTAGCTCAGTAATTAAACTATTGGCATTCTCTTCAACAGGTTGTGAGGTTAAATCCAATTGCCACCAAGCTGGCATAGATGTACCCTTGGGCAAAGTCCTTTACCCAACTGCTTATTTGTATAATTGAAATAACTGTCAAATGCTGTAAATGTATTTAATATAATTAATGTATTAGGTTTTATTTTTGATTACAGCATATGTCTGGAAATCCATAAGCTTTTACTTTATATTTACTTAATCATGAACTGGCCAGGTATTTAGGTTATTCATTTTTTATGCATAATTAGATTTCCATCAGTTTGCTGCTGATCGACATCAGCCAGGCCTTTTCCTGAGCTGCTGTAAGTGTGTCGCTGAGAGAATTCCCTATAGTAACATATACTACAGATAAATGCTGATTGGTTGATTACAGTAAACTTTGGGTAAAAGTTACTACATCATTGTGATTAACTATTTGGATTTTGTACTGAAAATATGAAAGAAAACATAACTTTATTTGAAATAAATGTAATTATATTCCTTAATAAATTAAAATATTTGAATTCATGGCAGATTGATAGAGTGTAAAAGCAATAAAACATTCCCCGGGCCTTCTGTTACAGGAAATAAATCAACTTTGCAGTGGTAACAGTAACTATGCTTTGCACCAGTCTGCAGCGCACCAGCCCTAATTTGATTCTTTTCCTATTACAGCATGCTGTCACATTTTACTCTTTAGTGTACTCACCCATGTGACACATCTTCAATTCAATTAGAGTTTTTTAATCAGCTTTACAGAAATCTGGATGTAGACTAAAATCTTTACTGAACAAGCAAGAGAGTGAGAGTGGTGAGGAAAATCTCCCTGAGCTGACATGATGAAAAAACCTTGACACAAACAACACACAAGAGAGAGCCATTCTCCATAGAGGTAGCATGGGATTGTGAGATTTTTATTTATATCTTTATGTTTTAAAACATGTATGACATAAATAGGGTCATCGTGGTCATTAATCATTCACAAGTGTTACAGCATAATGAGATTTGATTATAGCACCCAAACCTGATAAGCTATATTAACTGGAATATATAGCACATTGCATAAAGCAACTCAGGATAGTGTTAAAGTAACAGTTGAACCTGAGATTAAAGGCCATAGAAAGCCTGATATAGTCTTAGAACTTGTAACTTCACTGCATTCCTCTTAAAACCCTGCATCAAAGCATGTTGTAGAAAGGTAAAGTTCAGTTATACTATATGGACAAAAGTTTGTGGGCACCTGACCAAAAGATTTGTACAGTATGCGCTTTCTAACATCCCTTTCCAACAATAATATGAGAAATTGGCACAGGTCTCATTTAGAGCAACCTACAATCATCTCACTTACACAACTGAGCAGTTAATGGTTAAGGGCCTTGCAGTGGCAGCATAGTAGTGCTGGAATCTAGGATCTAACTTCTTAACTACTATGCTAATACTTCTCCTGAATTGATTATTATTATTCTACCTAACGATGTATTTGTACTGAAGAAGAATTTGGCCTCCGTGCTATGACTTTGCGACTCAATAATTAACCTTATTAAGCGTATAATGATAAAGGCTCATATACATGGAAATGTAATATATTTGATATATAATCAATACATTGGCATTTGTTAGTTGTTTATTTGCTGTTTTTCTTTTAACTTTTAATAACATTTTAAATTAAAAAACTAAACCAGTAAGTTCCAAATAGAAAACAATTTCAGTTTCAAGAACTGACAATAGTCAGCCAGAAATATCTGAAAATATGATAGTGTGATATCCTCATGCTGTGAATGCCATGCTTTTATCAAGTTATTAGATAGCTATGTGCTGTAGTGATGTGTTGTATAGTAGCCTAATCAATTCCGTCTGAATTAAGATAAAACATACTTTACAGTAGAGACAGGCCGGCCTATGAATGTGTCAAGAAAGCTCCCAAAAGTCCATAATGTATCCAAGCAAAGAAAGGATGAATCTAAACAATTCTATTTAAAGGAAATTAAAGTCATTCGAAAGCCTTAAACATCTTTAAACTCACCTTGAAGTACTTGAGCAGGATGTCAGTGAAGTTCGAGCCTTTGGTGAACCAGCCGTCTGGCACAACTTCAGTCTGCAGCCACTCAATCACACGTCTGCGCAGTTCATTGCGGTCACCCACGTAGCAGACAACTGCACATACACACTCAATTCTTTAAAAGGTGCTATATACATATGAACATAGCAGTCAGGTTTTTTTATTTGCTTACATAAACGTTTGCCAAAAAACACTGTATGGACAAAAGTATCGAGAAACCTGACTATTCAAGCCATATGTGGTTCTTCCCTAAACTGTTACCACCACATTGAAGGCAGACAATTGTATTAAATGTCTTGGATGTGGTAGCATTGCATTTTAATTTCATTTCAACTATGAGACTTAAAGCCAAGTCCATGAAGATATGGTTTACATGGGTCGGAGTGGAAGACAATGCTGCTAGAGCCTGCTACTGAGCTCTGACTTTAGCCCTATTTAGGGTTAGGATGCATTTGGGATGAACACTGACTGACTAAAGGGCTCTTCACAAATCTCAACCAGCACACTCTAAAATCTAGTGGAACATCTTCACATTAGAGTGTAGGTTATTATAACAGCAAATGGGGAATAAACATTAAATGGGGTAATCAGAAAGCATGTACAATCTTATGGTCAGGTGTCCACAAACCTCTGTCCATAAAGTGTATATTTTTTTGACACCATAGCAGGTTATCATTAGGTGCCAGCCAACCAAATCGATTGTTACCCTTAGCAACATGTAAACGATTAAACTCCAAAATCTGCTCTTGTCCCAGATACTTTTATTGTCGCTGCATATTTATTATTAATTGTATTAATATTGTTATTCTTAGTTATATTATTTATTTATTTATTTATTATTTATTGTTTATTATTTATTTGGGACTCCATTGAGACGGCATGAGGAAGACGCATAGCGAGGAACCAGACTCATCCAGGTGATATCGGATAGTGTGATTATGAGTAATTACTTTTCTATCATTTTATCTCAATTATGTACAATAGTCAAATAAGTGCGTTAAAAAGAACCAAGCATGATCAAACTCTTGATGTGACCCAAATGAGGATGGGTTCCCCTTTTAAGTCTGGTTCCTCTCAAGGTTTCTTTCTCATTACATCTAAGGGAGTTTTTCCTTGCCACAGTCGCCACGGCTGCTCATCAGGGATAAATGCACACCATTCACCTTCACTGTTGTTTTCTGTAAAGCTGCTTTGAGACAATGTCTGTTGTGAAAAGCGCTATACAAATAAACTTCACTTGACTTGAAACTTTTGCAGCTTTTTTGTTTTGCTAAAATTCTGCTTAGAAAACATTGTGCATTATAAAAATACCAAATTTTAGATCATGATATAGTTATGTGTGCATGTTATGTATTAATTCATTTGTTTATTGTGCTACTCAGAGTTTTAGAATTGCTAAATCATGCTCATGATTTGGTTTGTTTGTGATGAATTAATCACACACACACAGTTTATTTTTAATAAGCTGAACAAAAGTAATCTGCTCTGGTTATTTTGAGTCCTCTTAGTTCGTGGACTTTTAAATTTTGCTTTTGTGTATCAAATTTCATAAAGTCATTTACTGTATAAAAGGACTGAGTTCTCTAAAACCATTAAAATGCCATTCCACAGTTTTGAGTCTACGCGCATGATTCAAAACGTGTTTCAGCATGACAAACTCTCGCTTAGTCGTACAGGGCTTGATACTACACCTTGCTGAAGCTGCCATGCAAGAAAATTTGGTTTAAGGTCAAGGTCTAGATCACACGTGACAGAGTTGTGTCGGTTTTCAACAAACCCCGGCATATATACGCACTTGTTTAAAAATCGTATAATTCTGTGATTACATCTGTAGAGCAATTAAATGTAACACCTTACTATATATGTTTAACTCTATTATAACATTCATTTCTCACTACAATCTGAGTAAACTTTCTCCTTGTTTCTCAGTAAAAAGATTTTAACACTAAAAACAATGGAGTTGCTGATATAAGACATGCGCAGTATGCTGACTAAGCAAATATGAACCTGCTCTACTTTATGAGCTTATTCTGCTGATTAGCAATAAGAGAACTGATATCAGACTCTGCACTCACCTGGACTGGCAGCAGGCTTCTCTGTCTTTCTTTCTGAAGCAGAAAAAAGAGAAACACCAGGGTTATCTTCTGCCCAGAGAATGATTAGGCTTACAATCAGGCTCTCGAGAATAGAGAATTAAGTATTATTTGCATTAATATGCAATTTCTGTAATTAATTTTAAATACTACATGAGACAGGTATAAAGACCACCTTTTTTTTCCCGTGCCACAGTCACATCAGGAATAAACAATTATAAGGAAGTAACTTATAAGCAAATAAACCTTACACATTCTTCTATATAACCTTATTATCTGTGTAAAGCTGCTTTGAGACAATGTCCATTGTAAAAAGCGCTATACAAATAAAAATGAATTGAATTAAAGCCATGGAAACATTTTTGTACAATCTCTTATTTTTAAATAATGAGAGATTTTCCAGTAGTACCCTTAGACCAGGGGTGCACACACTTTTTCAGCATGCGAGCTACTATGATCACCCCATGACTTTTACACTAGTAGCCCTAGACTTTTCCAGAAGCATCCATAGACTTTTCTATGAGCACCCCATGACATTAAGCTTAGCACCCCTAGACTTTTTTGGAGGCATTCCCTTTTCCCTTTTTATGCCTCTAGCAATGTTAATTGTTCCCATAACTCTTTCAAACTGTACCCCCCCCCCCCTAAAAAAAAAAAGACACGTAGACGATCACTTTGTAAATCAGCCCCACGCAGAAAAAGAATTAACCTAGAAATTCTGGCCACAAACTGACCAGTCACTCAGAGGTTTCCTTTATTCCAATGTATTAAAGAAAAGCAAAAGACTGTAAATACCCTTTAAAACATTTTACACTTAAATTATCAGATCGTGGTTAAAACAACACAGCCTACAGCCTGTAGTTGAACTGTATTACCTTGTGCATTTTGAATAATTATATTTATAAAATATTATACATTATAAAGGGAACTCCATGAACACTCTGTTCTGATAATGTGCTATCTGTCTGGGATATGAGAGAATAGCCTGGCCAGGGTTCAACCATCAGGCAATGAGTTCATGCTAATCAGTCTAGCAGGTTCACACCGGTTTCAGCTGATTTATATCTGCCCAGCTCAGCCTACTGATACTCTGCTGATTGATCCAGATCAGCATTCCTCAACAAAGCTTACCCTTTGCATTTTTATTTCACTATTAGTATTGAGATAACATAACTTCTGTCATAAAATAATATTAAAACGTAATAAGGCATTAACATAAAAGCAGTAATCCCTATTAATAAATGATGGGTCATCAAAGTAAATATCAAGCAAATGTCCATGACGTCAAATAGACATGACCACTTTTCAGGTAATAAAACTATTAGACTATTTATTACATCATCAGGACCAGGGAAGATTATGACTTGGAGTAATTTTATGCTAATTGTATTGGTCACATACATATGTGTATGAGAATACAATTTCTAAATAATATTCCACACCACACTTGCAAATAAAAATACAGTAATACATGCTTTGGGTCAGGGATTCCCAGGGAATGTTTATGAATTAATATCACATTAAATTTTACAAACATAATTAATAAATGCATGAATATTAGCTGTATTTTTATTTTATTTTTATTACGGACTGTTTGGAACACAGTACCTTTTGCTCAACTGGATTCAAGCTCATGTTATTAACAGGCTACTAGAGCTTCTATTGCTAAACTTATATCTAGAGACTAACTGTTTAAGTGCATATTAGGTTGCCTTTATGGTACATAAAACATGAAAAATGCCCCTCTGGTGGATCAAATGTAATAAAGTGCCCTCTAGCGTGCCCCTATGGAAAAAAACTGTAGATAGAATGATAAAGCGCCCCCTAGGGTTCAGTGCTCCGTAGGCTTCCATATATACATCACTGTTTACAAACCTTTTTGTGTAAATATTACTTTTACATAACTGCTTATACAATTTTCAACTCCAGTCACAATAATACAAATGTGGGCTTATATTTGCAAACGATCTTTTTGCCATACAGAGTGTTGCATAAGTATTCACCCCCCTAAACTTTCACATTTTTTATTGTCAGATCTCCAAACATGGCCATCATGGACTCAATTTCCCACAACACACTTAGACACATTCTCACTTTCAATCACTCTGCTACTGACTGAGCACAACTGTACAAAAAGTTAAACACAAACATGTATACAAGCCTATTAGGCACAAACACAAAGAAAAGTAAATGCTCATTTTTTATATTTTGCTGCTGGGACAGTTGTTGATCCTGCCTGTCCTTGTTTGCTGATTGCCTGAACTCTGCTTGTCATTGACTATCCATCTGCGACAGCATTAAACAACATAGTGTTGCAACTTGAATTCATTAATTGGGATTTAAGAAGAAATAACTTATCACAAGAACATTGTGTCAGTAGCAGATTTGCTCAGGGTTTTATTAACCATATTAGTTTCAGTCACACTTTTCTATTCCCTGTGCCCCATGGTCCTCTCCTATGCTTTGTTCTCTCACCTCTGCAGTGCCCATCATGTGCCACCTGAATCTTGAGTCCAGTAAGGCAGGCGTCTCTGTGAAGCTCGCAGTGGTTTCTGTATGTTTTGCCGTTACTGCCACACACTGAGCGCTTATGAGGTTTACATTGCTGAGAAACAAACAGACAAAGAGAGAAACATTCAGTTAGTCAGTTAGGCTTTTTATGACCTATTTGTACTTTTTTGGGAGCACCCCCAAACTTTTCCAGGAGCACACATACACTTTTCTAGTAGTATTCAGAAACTTTTTTTTAAGGAACCCCTAGAATTTTTCAGAATTTTCTAAAAGCTTTTAAGTCCTTTCCGAAAGCTCGCCTAGACTTTTTCGGAAACACCCCTAGACCTTTACAGATTCATCCCTTGATTTCCTGAAAGCACTCCTACACTATTCCTGTGCTATTAAGAGCTTTGTTTAACCCCCTCTGGGTCTCTAAGGTAAGGAACAATAAATGAAACACAGCTGACAACATGGAATTGTACTGAATTTAGATGTAAAAAAAATATATAAAAAAAATAAAGCTTTTTGCATCAATAAAATTTATTTCTCAAAAGTAAATAACCCCAAGTTGTTATATAATCTTTAATTGACAAACAGAGCAGAAAATACTAACAAGCACTAACCAGACACTAAACCCTGAAGGGTTAAACCAGTGATCTGGAATCATTTAATCAAATATAAATCGCACATACTGTATAATATCAGTGTTTCTGTTTTTTTTTTGTTTTTTTTTAATACGTGAGTGAGTTTAGCCCTAAGCACAGTTTAGAAACATCCAAGTAATTTATTAAAAAACATTTGGCAATTTTCCAATTTTCTATTTATGGTTATATGCTCTACTAATCTTCATTTCAGTTTATCAGACTTAATGTCAAATCCCATTCTGTTCATCATTTAAAAATATATATACTTTCTTCTCCTTACCTCAATACACAAGCAAGTGGGTTCGCCTTTCTCTGTTACTGCACACTCTCTGCCTGCACCGCAGAATACATTAGCACACACCTTCGACTTGCTCTGGGGTTCCTGCAGAGAAACACACACACACACACACACACACACACACACACACACACACACACACACACACACACACACACACATTACTAATACAGATATTTAACATACTAATACACAGGTTGTGTGCACTCTATGGAACAATATATTTTGCCAGTAAGGTCCTTTTGGTCACTACAGGTCTTATTACCAAACTGTGGTTAAGTATTTACCCCCCTACATGATACCAAAAAACTCTGTTACTGACTAGGATTTTGCTGTTCCATACAGATTTGTCTGTCTTTGAACTCGAAAAGTTTCACCTGCACTTGCATCCTTCTGTAACCGCATTACATGACATAGTAATGCAACTTGAATTGACTATCATTATAAAAAGAAATACTTTTCATTAGAACATTTTGTCAGTAGCAGATATTACAGCCTAGAGATTATTTCACATTATTTTCACCAAGACAACGTAAGCTGCAAATAGTTTTTGCAACGTGCGCCATTGCACAAACTAAACACTAGATGGAGTGATTGCATTATAAAAATAAAGGAATTATTTTGAGCTCCAATGAAACCTGCTCATCTCAGGACTTCAGGTGTTTGTCCAAACCTGCTCCACAACTCTCGATCCGGATAATTAGCTTCCCTTGGAGAGCTTGTTAGACAAACCAAAGCTTCAAGTGTGTTCGTTAAACCAGGCCTTTAGGAGATGGCCTCATGAGTTTCCTTCATAACATGGGACTGTCAATAACGGTGATTCAATCTAACACTTAAATTCGCCCAAGTGCCTGTGTGCTGTGGTAATTTCAGAAGGTGATAATTTTTTATTATTACACTTATTCTGGTTTACACTTTTGTAGTGATGGCAATCAGGAAATACCTTACAATGGGTCATATTATATATCTTACATGTATACACACACTCTCGCTCTGTCTCTCTCTTTCTTTCTGCCTATTTTTGCTCAGATGAGCTACACGATTCCTACCTCACCTCTGGTTTGCTCATTAGAAATAACTGTTTAGCCATAAATGTAGGAATCTATAAGGTATATCAAAATCTATATATTTCCATACATACACTGTTAAAAAAAATGCATTAATTATACTCAATAATCCAAATAATTTTTGTTATTAAGACACAAATATAAAAAAGGTAATGTTTTATGGTTGGTTCCATTTTACAGAAAACGTGCTGGAAGAAACTGTTCAGTGTATTCTCATTTTCTAGCTGAAAGTATTTGAAAGTACAACATGATGGATATGATGGTTTGATATTACAATTGAAAAGCCAGACATTTTAAAAGCACAAAAAAATACTACACACATATGCTGACACACACACACACACACACACACACACACACACACGCACACACACACACAAGCACACACACACACACACACACACACACACACACGCACACACACACACACACACACACACACACACACACACACACAGACACACACACACACACACACACACACACACACACACACGGTCTCAGGAGAGAGGATAAATATCACTCTCTATAAATGGCAGAACTCTCTCTGCTTCCCACAAACTCCCATCAGGCCACCTGCCTCTTGTTACCCTGACAACAGGATGTTCTCCTTGAAAAGAAGGGCACGTGGGGTATAAAGCTCTTCCCTCCTGCTTTGTAACAAATGGTACTTCTCTTGGGGGGAAATTGTGCTCGACTCACACACAGCATGGACGAGCCTTCAACTGGAGCACAGCAGCCAGTGAAGCAAAAGTCAGACTTATCAAAAAACACCAACGAATGTCAAAACCAGAAAAGTGCCACCACAGCAAAAACTAAAAAATGAGTTACTTTATTTATTTCTCCAAAAAGCAAATATCACACAGCCACAAACACACACACACACACACACACACACACAACATCCTTGTTACTGTATCTGTATCCCACAGTAATGTCCTGTTATTTAAAGCTTTCCTTCTGTATATGATGTATAGAGATTCTTTTTATATTAGTAATAAAGCAGAACAATGTTTTATTACATGCTCCTTGAAATGTAATGTAAATAATTTAAATCTTTTTTTTTACTTATCTTTATTGAGATATTTTGATGAAATCTATTTGGCATTTATGGATGGTTTCTGCCATTACATGCAGGGGTGCAACTGCACGTTTACAGAGGGTTATGAAAGATCATGGCTGATTGACACACTGTTAGGAAATGAAAATATTATATACAGTACCTCACAAAAACTAAATACACCCCCACATTTCAGCAACCATTTTATTACCGTATTTTCCGGACTATAAGCCGCTACTTTTTCCCCACGTTTTGAACCCCGCGGCTTAAACAACGAAGCGGCTTATTTATGATTTTTTTTCTTCAAGCCAAAAAACTGAGCGACATAACATTAGACCAATGAAATTTCTGAACGGAAACGACAAACGCACCTCACCTGTGTTCTGAGCTGCAAGGCATCGGGAGAAAAAACTTTTTTTTTTAACGCACGACGATGCCAAAAGATAAACTCCCGAGATAAATAGTTGTGAAAGGAAGGAGGAAGACAGTGAACAATGACTTACTTGGTCGGCTACTGTTTAGATACAAGCCGTTGTAGCGCGTTGAGTCTGGGTCATGGGAGAGCTCACTAACTCCAGTTACAACAGAAATCATATAAGCACACACAGGTTTCCAAAACTCGTGCTCTTTTATTTTTCTTGGCAACAGCGTTACGGGTTAGTCAAAGAAACTTAGGAATGAGCATCAGAAAATAATGACATATTCCTCGGTCTTGCACACATGCAGTAATATCGAAAAAAATGGCTTATAGTCCGGAAATTACGGTATATGTTCTGTAGGGACAATACTATAGAAATGTAAATTGGATATATTTAGAGTAGTCGATGTGCAGCCTGTATAGCAGTACAATATTTACTGTCCTCTGAAAAATAACTCAACGTACAGACAAAATAGTTGGCAACAAAAGTAAGTACACCCTAAATTAACAAGTCAAAACAAGTGTTTTGAGTGAGCACCATTGTTTGTTTATAGTTATTTAGACAATAATGGCTGTATGTTGAGTTATTTTCAGAGGAGAGTAAATCTGTACTGCTATACAAGCTGCACACTGACTACTCTAATATATATCCAAGTTTCATATTTATAGTATTTTATATACTAAAATGTTTGCTGAAATATGAGCGGCGTATTCACTTTTGTGAGAAACGGTACATACTGGCATCATGAAAATGCTTCTTTTGTGCCGTGGTACCATGAGAGCTGAGCTGTGGCTTATTAGTGGAGCTAAAATTAGTGCAGACCACTGATTGATCACATGCACTCACATCTCCACCAACACAAAATTTAAGAGGTGCTAGAGGCAACAGCACAGTTTCACAGTATTAAATGAGAAAAATCTGCCATAGTCGAGTTGGAGCAATTCCTAAATTCCTTTATCAGTTTGTATTGTGTCTAAATATCATATCATATCATATCATATCTATCTATCTATCTATCTATCTATCTATCTATCTATCTATCTATCTATCTATCTATCTATCTATCTATCTATCTATCTATCCATCCATCCATCCATCCATCCATCCATCCATCCATCCATCCATCCATCCATCCATCCTTCCACCCACCCACCCACCCACCCACCCACAATATATACCGTAATTTCCGGACTATTAAACGCACCCAAATATAAGCCGCACCCACTGAATTTGACAAAGATTTTTATTTTGAACATAAATACGCCACACCTGTCTATAAGCCGCAGTTGTCTACACTGAAACCAATGAACTTTATTTTAAGTTTATCTTTTGGCATCGTCGTGCGTTTAAAAAAAACCCTCGGTGAATCTTTTCTCCCGATGCCTCGCAGCTCAGAACACAGGTGAAGTGTGTTTTTTCATGCCCGGTTGTTTTCAGCTTAACGAATGATTCGCATTTCCTGTAGACAGTCCGAGTGAGCGGCAGGTCAAACGTCAGAGGAACCTCATCCATATTTATGATGTGGTGCGGCCCGATTCAGTGGGAGCGCATCTGATTTAATATAAAGAGTTTCATTGGTTCACCTGAACCCGTTCAGTAATTTCATTGGTCTAATGTTATGGGGCTCAGTTTTTTGGCTTGAAGCTTGTGAAACCGGGAAAAACCCAGGAAAAATCCATAAATTTTTATTTTCTAATAATAAGAATAATAAAAAAGCAAGAGTTTTGGAAACCTGTCTGTGCTTATATGATTTCTGTTGCAACTGAGTTAGTGAGCTCTCCCTTCACCCAGACTCAACGCGCTACAACGGCTTGTATCTAAACAGTAGCCAACCAAGAAAATCATTGTTCACTGTCTTCCTCCTTCCTTTTACAACAATTTCTCTCGGGAGTTTATCTTTTGGCATCGTCGTGCGTTTAAAAAAAAAGTTTTTTCTCCCGATGCCGTGTAGCTCAGAACACAGGTGAGGTGCGTTTTTTCGTTTCCGTTCGTAAATTTAATTGGTCTAATGTTATGACGCTCAGTTTTTTGGTATGAAGTTTCTGAAATCGGAAAAAAACCCCAGAAAAAATTCATAAATTAGCTGCTTCGTTGTTTAAGCTGCGGGGTTCAAAGCGTAGGAAAAAAGTAGCGGCTTATAGTCTGAAAAATACGGTAATTAGTTTATAAATTTTTTTACCCAATCATTGACATCACAGTCCATGTATTCTATTGGCTTATAAATTTACTGGTCAGAATTAACCATGACAAAGTTAAGACAAAAGCAAAAGCATGTCTTCACATCATGTGACTTGCCATTGACTTGTTTTTTGGACTGAATACTGCGTTATCTGAGAAAAGTGCAATTTCCAGGCGTTTCACTTTCTATGAGGTGTAAGCACTATGAAATACCATAGACTATTGGCACCTTTGCTTTCACAAACTGAGTTGTTTCACACACACACACACACACACACACACACACACACACACACACACACACACACACATTCAGCTTTGAAGTAGAGCTCTCATTTCTAGTGCCACGCAAGCACACTAATTCTTTGATAAAGCATTATAACTTTATCCCACCAGTTTCATTTCGTGCATTCTCTCACTAGATGACAAACCAGCTGTGAGAGTTTTGGGAAATGATGCATTAATGATGCTCAAGTCATCATGCCAAAAGTGAAGCTGACTGTAGAGGGCAGCACTGAGCCATCTAGAGAAAATCATTTTCCTCATACATAGTGTGATTCAGGCTTTTGCCCTCGTTACCCTCACCTTCACTTCACATCGTCACTCATTCCATATTTTATTAATTCTCTGTCACTACATTCTCATTAACGTTCTGGTAAAAATGTAAGGCGTATGAAACTCTTTCAAAAATCAAGGTGACATTTTTTCCCTCCACATTTCATTGTGGTGAAGCCACAGCCGCTGTACATGGCATATGTCCCTCTTTTATGCACATATCTGCTCCAGTTTCTACTACTTCAGGTCTATACAAAAGTCAAAGCCCATTTTCATTTTTTCCTCTTCAGTTTGATTTTTCATTCTCTTTCTCTCTTTCTTTCTCTCTCCATATGTGTTTCTCTGCTTCTCTACAAGCCATACCAACTATCGGAAGTTTTGCATTAAGCAGCCACATTTGCATTAAATGTATTTATTATTTTTTTCTTATTCCAAACTCAAGTGATGAAAAAAGACATAGAATCACTGTGGAAAATGTAGAATTAATCTCCTTCTTCTTCTTCTTCGTCTTCTTCTTCTTTCGGCTTCTCCTATTAGGGGTCGCCACAGCGGATCATCCGTCTCAATACCACCCTGTCCTCTACATCTGCCTCTTCCAACCAAACTACCTGCATGTCCTCTCTTTACCACATCCATAAACCTCCTCCATGGTCTTCCTCTTTTTCTCCTTCCTGGCAGCTTTATCCTCAGCATTCTCCTACTGATATACCCCATGTCCCTCCTCTGCACATGTCCAAAACATCTCAATTTCGCCTCCCTGACCTTGTCTACATGTGCCATCCCTCTAATAAACTTGTTTCTAATCCTGTCCATCCTCATCACTCCCAACGAAAACCTCAACATCTTCAGCTCTGCTACCTCCAGCTCCACCTCCTGTCTTTTACTCAATGCCACTGTCTCTAAACCATACAACATTGCAGGTCTCACCACAGTCCTATAAACTTTCCCTTTCACTCTCACAGACACTCTTCTATCACAAATCCACCTGCTATCACTGTTCTCCACCCACTCCACCCTGCCTGCACTCTTTTCTTCACTTCTCTAACACACTCTCCATTACTTTGCACTGTTGACCCCAGGTACCTGAACTCCTCCACCTTCTCCACCTTTTCTCCCTGTAACCACACCACTCCACTGCCCTCCCTCTTATTCACACAAATGTACTCTGTCTTACTACTACTGACTTTCATTCCCCTTTTCTCCAGCGTGTACCTCCACCTCTCCAGGCTCTTCTCAACCTGCTCCCTACCCTACAAATCACAATATCATCCGCAAACCTCATAGTCCACTGTCTGACCTCGTCCATCAACCTGTCCATCACCACTGCAAACAGGAAAGGGCTCAGAGCGGATACTTGATGCAGTCCAACCTCCACCTTGAACCAGTCTGTCGTTCCTCCTGCACACTTCACCGCTGTCACACCGACGTCATACATGTCCTGCACCACCCTCACATACTTCTCCGACACACCTGACTTCCTCATACAATACCAAAATGTAGAATTAACAAAAAGAGTTAAAAGAAAAAATCCTTTTAGTTTGCTTTTTTTTAATGGGCCTTTTGTCTTGTCATTGACCCAATACCTTGTTACTCCAACTGAATCAAAGTCTCAAATCAGCAATCAGCAAATTAGTGCAGCTAGATAATTCATTAGGATTTGCAGTTACATTTAGGGCATTTGGAAGGGACCTTCATCCAGAGCGACATACAATTCTCTCCCTTTATTTTTATACATCTGTGCAGTTGAGAATTAAGAGCCTTGCTCAAGATGTGCTCATGAACATCTATAATTAGCCAAAGTGTGTGTTTATACAGTTGTAAATCAGCAGCTTAACATCTGAATGAACTTGAAAGCTCAACAAGCTGTAGCTGAACCAGTGTTAATTCAGGGGCAAAGCTTTTTGGGAGGTCGAGAGTGGGCTCAGAAAGTAAACAAAACAAACAAACATTCAAATCTTATGCATTAAAGCTAATCAAATTTTACAGACCTGCTTTTGCCAAATTGTGATTAATTTAATGCGCATGTAAAGCCCTTACCCAGACTGTCGTTAATAAAAGAGAAAGCAGAGATGCTTTGTGCTCTTTTTATAATAAAAAAAAAAAAACAAGCAAGACTAAATGTAGGCCAAATCCAAGCAGGAAACATGATTTACTAATATAACAATGCAACTAAAATAAGTGAAACAGATAAAAGTAGTACTGCGACAAATAAGTAGCTTTCACATCAGGTTTTTTTAATCGCAACCTCCGGAAACATCTGTTCAATCGTGCATGTGAATTTGTTCACCTCTGAAAATGTGGCTCCTGAATACAATTAGTGGCAGCGTCTGTAGGTTTTTGCTGCTTTGTCCATCTGCTGATTAATAAATTGCGATTCTTGTTCTTAATTACATAATGCAAATGTCAGTGATTGTGCTGACTTCAGCTTTATGAAATGAAAAATAAATAAAAAAAAAAAAAAAACAGGCTGCTTTCACTGCATTGCCCAATCAAACTGGTCCACATTTCTTTTAAACTTTCTGATTCGAATAAAACCCCAATAATCCATCCATCCATCCATCCATCCATCCATCCATCCATCCATCCATCCATCCATCCATCCATCCATCTATCCATCTATCCATCCATCCTTTTATCCATCCATTAATCATCTTTCCTTGGTTTTCAACAACACACCATTATTTTATTAACTTTTTCACTTAACCTGCCTTTTCTTTCATTGACCATTTCCATATGTTTCTCTTTATTAGTTCTATCTCATATTCTATTTAATTTCCATCTCTTTGTTTCTTTCTTGAGACGGCACAATTCTACCCTACTCTGTGTAATGTACGAAGCGTCATCAGACTTGAGTATAAAGCCCTTTCTCTCCTTTCTTTATTTTTATTCCTGCTATTCATATTCTGTCATTTCTTTTCTGACATCATCACTGTATATTGCATCAGACTACTTAATTTTCATTCTGTCATTTTTAATAGACTGTGTTATAGCTCTCAAAACATGTCTGATTCCCAATCAATCTTAAATGATTCACATTGCCCTTTTTTTTCCAAATTTTCTTTCTTTCGTTTTTTGCATGTGTCTTTATTTTGTTTAGATTTTACTTTTTTGCTTTAAGGGAAACTTTTTCGTTCTCCTTTTGTTAATATCTCTCTTTTATAATTTCTATATCTCACTCCCTTTCTTCCCTGAGGGAGCGCAAACCTCACTGCATAATGAACTATTAGACTATTTCATTTATTTTCATCACTTCATAATTTATCAATTTTTCTCTCAGACACACGTTTCAGCACCATCATCTATTTTAAGATTGCATAGTAGTCAAGTTCCTTCCTTCCTTCCTTCCTTCCTTCCTTCCTTCCTTCCTTCCTTCCTTCCTTCCTCCCTCCCTTTCCTTTCCTTTCCTTTCCTTTCCTTTCCTTTCCTTTCCTTTCCTTTCCTTTCCTTTCCTTTCCTTTCCTTTCCTTTCCCTTCCCTTCCCTTCCCTTGAAGAAGCTGTACATTGTGCTGCCTTTCAGATTCGGTTTTGCACTTTTTTTTTTTTTTTTTTACTTCAAATCAGCACAATTGCTGTTCCTTTTCTTTCCATCTTCATCTTTTACTTTTAACTTTCTTCTTAGGCTCTTTTGAGGTGAGACTACCCTCCATGCATACATTGTGATTTGTCATCCACTTCTACCGGTGGCCCTGTATGTATTTGAAGCCTTTATGAAAGCTAGTCTCCCCCTTGCTCGCTCTCTCTCTCTCTCTCTCTCTCTCTCTCTCTCTCTCTCTCTCTCTCTTCATAGACCAAACAACCCCCACTGCACTGCACACTGTACTGGTCATGTGAGAAGCAGTCTGGCCAATAGGCTTCTGCCAAGTTGAGTCTGAAGTAAAGAGGTTACTACAACACACACACACACACACACACACACACACACACACACACACACACACACACACATGCACCTTTGCCCCTCCTCCTCTATTCTGAAATATTTCCTGTGTCCAGCCATTCAGTTACAGCCATGTTTATGTGTCTTGCCACTGTATTATGAAAGAAAGTTTTTTTCTATAATATCGTTCGCATTAATGTCAGCAAGAGACTGTAAGAGAAAGTTGCACTGACCACCGTCTATCTTCAGTGTCCTTATAAGTTCTTATTCTCACTCTCTCTGTGAGACATTTCTCCCTAAATGGCATTACGGAGGTGCTTTAGGGTTTTGTGTGGGTGTTTTCCAAAAGGCTGTTCCCACATCTGGATTCTGCCAGAGTCCACCCTTTCTCATCTCTGCTCTGTAACACATGAATCACGCTGCATAACTGAATTTTCTGCTGGCAAGATTTTAGTTTGTCTGAGAAAACCAAAAGCGAACTGCTTGAACAAACAGTGAATGCATTATTTCAGGCAAGTGCTAATTCCCCAACAACGGCCACCAGCAGGGTGTGAAAACTAGAATCGAGGCAAGCCACGACTATTCAATTCCACCGAGATCCCACTCCTACAAAGCTTTCTATTAGATTAGTGCTTGTTGGAATCTAGTTGGAGTTTCATTAGCGATCAATTCTAGAGCAAAACCGAGAGACAATGAAACTTTCTCTGCTGAACAGGGGCGGTCTTTTTGACATTTAGTGGGGTACACTTTAGCGTGACCAAATACCAAATCAAATACTCCGAACCGCAAGGGTTTCCATGGCAACTGGAAGAGGCGGGGGCTAAAAAGTAGATGGTAGACAGATGGAGTGAAAAAAGATCGATCCAGGGCTACTGAACTCTAACTCGGCTGCTTTGTTCCAGCATTTCTGAGGAGCAGGTTAAGCTGCAAAAAAAAAAAAAAAAAAAAAAAAAAAAAAGAAAAAAGAAAGGATTACAAAATTCAGCACAGAAATCCACAGATCTGAGCTGTGTCCGATTTACCAGAAAGACAAAAGGATTCTGTGGCTTCTGGTCAGATGAGAAAATAAATCCTGAAACAGTTTGGCCTTGTTGTTCAAAAGCTTCTAGACCTCTGGAAGGATGAATGCATGACTGGATTTGTACAATTACAATCCAGCAGCTGGACCTCAAAACCGCCACAAGCAACTGACAAGCTCAGAGGCCGACGAAAATTTGGTGTCCTACAAGAATTCCACAAAAAATGCAAAAGCTTAACACGTAACATGTAATACATGCTACGCATGCAGGGGCTCTGTAAAGGGGGGTTAGGAAAATTTTAAGGGTCACACAGGAGGCCCAGCACAACCACATAGTATTTTGTATAGTTTTGGTATTTTAAATGCCTCTTTGCACTGTTAGGAAGCACGATATAACGAATGCCCTCGTGCCAAGGGTGTGCATGTTTAGGACGTTTGTGGGATTCAGAAGTTCTGACTTGTCACACGTCAGGTAGATGGTAAAATGCAAGAATGGCGCAAAGAAAATCAGGATGTCAAAAAGAGGAAAGAAAACCTTGAAAAAGAGGAGAGCGCGAAACAGAGTAGTTACCCAGTTTTCCCAGCCAAAAAGGTGATTTACGTTCCAGTTTATTTGTTATGATTCTAAATCCCCGGATGAAGCTGTTTTAATGAACATTAAATAGAAATTCTATTACTAACCCTGATGTTGATCCACTGATGGTTGCAACAGTATTTCCAAGAATCTTTTTCCATGTAATCGAGCAATAACAATGGACTAACATTGAGCTTTAGAAAAGACAGAAAATGACCAAGTGGTAAAAAGATAGGGATGTATAAATGTTTGGAAAGCCTTGGAATGGCTTTCTGTATGGAATTGCTTGATTGTATACAGTATGCATCATTTCAGTTCATTTATTTAACTGTAATATCAATAAATATTGAAATAATATTAATTTAATGTTAATATAATGTGTATTAATGTCAATATTAATTATATTAATTATTATGATTGATAATGTGTAACATTAATAAATAAATATATGAATAAAATAATAATACATGTTGTTTTTTACCTTTTTTTTACTGAATATGCAATAATTGTTATGCTTATTGATAATGATTGTTGTAGCACAATGATGAGGAACCTTAGTGGTGCCCCTGCAACCATGGCAAGGAAAAACTCCATGAGAGACAACACAAGGAAAAACATAGTCGATACAAGCATCTTCTGTACATCTCACTTCCTTCATGCAGTCCTCAGAAACCCTGGCTGGCTGACATTTCTATTCCATTCCTGCACCAAACAAACCAGTGCACTAGAGTATTATTATTCCACAACCTTTATCACTGAGCTCAGGAGTGTGTGGAGCTAAAACAGAATAAATTGAAAACTGAATTGAGATCAAGCTGTACACGAGTTGTGGATGAGGTTCTACAACAGCGTTCTGGGAAAAATGTTTATAGATATGACACTGAATTATATACTGAGCCACTTTCCGAATTAATTTCCACACTTGCTTATTCAAACAAATCAAACAAATATTCCCCAAAGGTTTTTTTGGCAGAACAGAAAAAAAAAGACTAAGCGATGATAACAGAGAGGCAGTTACTGAAAGAGCTAAATATGATGATTATAACTACACCCCCCCCCCCTCCAAGCCAATCTGCCCCAACACCCACCCCACAACATATTATCTGTCTAAAGTGAAACTGGTCCGTGGTGTACAGAAACTTGCAGACTACTGGTGTAGAGGAATATAAACATGGAACAGCAGAGATAATTAAAGACTATACTGAAGAGCCAAACCAGAAGATTTTTGGTTTGGTTTTGATTTATTAATGTGTTTGTTAATATCAACATGATCATGAGCAGATTTTGGCAATTAGTCTGTGATTTTAATATTTGTATATTTCCCGAGCAGCAGCAGCGCTGCCTGGTTTGGGAATTGAGCCGTCTCAAATGGCGAGACACCACAGCAGATAGTGAGGACAGCAAAAAAGATCAATGGAGTTTCTCTTCCCTCCATCATGAACATTCATACAGCATGCTGTAACCGCAAAGCCACCAGCATTGTGTCTGATCACACACACCTCACACCTCACAACCTCTCTTCAACCTTCTGATGTCTGGAAAAATGGAACAGAAGCATTTGGGACCTCAGTTACAAGCCATTTAACTCCTCAATACAAAGGGACTGGACTAACACACACACACACACACACACACACACACACACACACACACACACACACACACACACACACACAAACTCAAACACATTCATTGAATCTGTTTGCACAAATTGCTGCTACAAAAACAATGTAGAGTATTTATTATTATATAAAAATTACTGGCCTGTGCTGCAATGCCACTGTGTTTATTCTCTCAATGTTGTGTGCTGTTTGTACATGTGCACGTTATGTATTGTCCTGGTTAGTTTTATAATTTTACATGATCTTGAATTAATGTTTTATGAAGTATCTTGGGCGTTAGTAAAAGCTTTTTCATTTCACTGTGTACTGTATTGTATATGGCTGAAATTACAATGACTCGTCTGTGCTGTTTGTATTGTTCATATTAAAACTCTTGCACTGTTTCAGTTATTTGTATTTGACACATACACAAAATTATTTGTATTATTTTGTCTTTCTTATATTATAACGACTCACCAATCCAAGACACACTGCTAGTACAGAGTTTGATTCTATAATCGGATTGATACCAAGTATTAAAAAAAATGTATTACATGGAAATTGGAAATTTACTTTATTGATAACTTATGTTTTTGACGAGAGGACAGCAAAAATGATAGGAAAAATCGACTCATTCAGAGCAAAAGCATAATTATTATTTGATGGAGTGCATTTAAATGCCTTGAAATTTTTGTCTGCGTTTTTCTTTTAATAATCACAAATAAGCAGATACAGTAAATGCTGACTTGGTATATGACCTAAAGTAAAAACAAAAAGACACAAAAAAATTCATGTATTTGATGTATTTTAAATTAATTAAAGCGCAATCAATATTTATATAATAATATATAATATATAATATAAAATGTACCTAATGAAAATTTGCTATAGAGAAATCCAATAGGTTAACTAAAAAGCTCAATAAATCCGACGTGAACGATAACGAAAGTTAAAACATTATTAAACGCATTAGTCTTGATTTCATGTACACTATATGGAACAATATTTATAAACAATTGGCCATAAGATGTAGATACTTATGTAGGTTGAGGAGGCCTTGGGGTGCAGTCGTTGTTCAAATTCAGCCCAAGGTACTCAGTAAGGATGAAGTCAGACCTCTATAGCAGACCACTCAAGATCCTACACTCCAAGCCATGTCAATCATATCTTCATGGAGCTCACATTGTATGCAAGATCACTGGAACAGTGTACACATACTGGAAGAGTATTTCCTAGTTCAGGTGAAGGGAAAATTTTAGGCTACCGCATCCAAAGACATACTATACTATTGTGTGTCTCCAACAATTTAAGGAAAAGTCAGGTGTTCCAATACTTTTGGCCAGTGTATATGCCCGCATGGCACTGATATTATCTTTCATATTATCCAGAGTGAGAGAGCTCCTAAGCTAGAGGCTATGAAAAATAAATGCTGACTCACTGCTTTTTTAATAAATGACCTGCATATTGCTGTTTAATGATGTGAGTGATCGAGTTGGTGCTTATCTAACATATCATTTCACTAATGTTCAAGACTGTGAAGACATTCAATAATTAATATTGCAATCTAAAATCAATTCTAAAAGATACAAATCATCAGCAAAGGGAATTTAGAGCTCGTCTGCTGCAAAACTGCTGAAGGCCAGATAACAGAGTCGAGTCTAGATAACACAAAAGAACGTTTCTCAGTGTATGAAAAGAACATGTTACTGACCTACTGATTTTTATGGGGGTGGTCGTATGCTGTTTAGGAGACGTACTGTAGGTCCTGAAGCCGGGATCACTGGTCTAAATGATACATAACAGTTTTCCGAGACAGTTTAAATATGACAGGTTCGCATTACCCAGTGTTTCTTTTGCAATATTTGGTTTTAGATTAGTTTTTTTCCTCTGCTTTGATTTCTAATATAGTCATGTCTCAACCTGTCCACCTGTCCGGTTTGTTGTCAGACGGTGTTCACATGTTCTGTGTTAGTTCTCTAATATTGTACCTGTTTTGTGTCATAGTTCGCTTTTTACAATCCATTTTTTTTTTTCAGTAGTATTTCCAAGTTTCCTGGATTATCGTTGTTTCTGACTGTCGCCTTTATTTCAATGGTTATTCTGTTTAACTCCTGCCTGCCTACATTTTAACCTTCTCTATAGACGTTTTTTGAAAATAAACTCATGTACTTGCACAATGCCACACTCTATGCACACTATGATACATCATTGTGGGTAAAATAGTGGGAAAATATGAGACATTCATAGCTAAGTATCTTTTATGGAGACATACAGGTTGCTGATGGACCTATAAAGCAAAGAGAGATAGAGGTTATCTGCACCTACTCATGAAAACCTTTTACAGTGCAACCTCGATACTCGCGGGGGTTACGTTCTCGAGAGTTACAAAAAAAATCGCAAGGTTTTGACTTTCCTTTTGATGGTTCCTTTTTCAAGGTGAATTGTACATGTACTGTACTGTAATTTCAACAAAAATTGTGAATTACTTGTCATACATGTTTGATTTACTACTTTAAATGAATAATACAATAATGAAATAGTTTTTCAAACATTTTTATGTAATTTATTAGTACAAACTCTGTTTCGAATTGTTACTCCAAACTTTCTAGCCACTCAAGGCTTCCGGTGATCAGATATTTCACGAGTTACCAGTGATACAAAATAAAAAGTCGCGAACTATAGAGGTTGCGAGTGTCAAGGTCACGAGTATCGAGGTTCCACCATATTTATTAATAATGCGAGTATACGAGTATACAGAACCATTCTGTGCTGTTAAAATTAACTGTTTACAATCAGGGCATTGATTTCAATATGAATCGGTTAAAAACCAGGAAGCAACACCAACAGATGCGCATCACTAAAACATGATACAATCATTCAAAACTTCTCTAGATTAAAAATCCTTGTACATTTTTCCTCTCTCCACCTCCATGCTGCTCTGTTCCTATCAGCCCATATGAAGGAGGCTTATCCTCCTACTCCTCCAAGCTAACACTCTTTTAAAATTCAAATCAGAATGTGCACAGCACCTTTATATTCATTTCGTATTTCACCACCTTGTTTCACAACTAAACAGCTTTAAATAGCACTGAATCTTTGGCTTTAATCTGGTTAGGCATCACAGAATAAAATCTGTTCTCAGACGCACTTTAATTAATTGCAGTATAGTTCTCACAGATCAATACTTTTGTTTTTGGTACTTAACTATATTCAAATGCAGGTTCGTTTGTAGATTCCCTTTTACTGGCATCATATTTAAGCAGGGGATTTGTAATATTACTCGAGTACAGGCATCAACTACTTTGTACACGAATGCTGTCAGAAAAGCACTTTTCCCAGCGTGTATTACGCTGCCCAGTGATGCAGTTAAAAAAAAAAAAGCATTTGGCTGGTTTCACACTTCTTGGAAGAAGCATGTGTTACTCTGATTGGTGGGTGGGAATTGGCAAAACCAAATTAGCAGAAAAGAAATTGAAAGGAAAAAAAAAAGATTACTTAACCAGAAAAATGAAAGCTTAAACACTGAGCCCTATGTGAAGTGGTTAAAGCATGTCTTGTTCAGCTTTGCAATAGCTGCTTTGAGGCTATTCTGAGCAATTCAAGGTTGTCATAAACTGAAAGGATGCTTTTAGTAGTGCTGATGAGTTTTATATATATATATATATATATATATATATATATATATATATATATATATATATATATATATATATAATTTTTTTTTTTAAGCTTTCAATAGATAACTGGTGAATGTATAACCTTTCGCATAACCTTGTGCCAAAAAAAAAAAAAAATAAGTTCAGGTGACAGGTCATATTCAACAGGTAGCTTAACTGTCTTCATGTAGCTTCAACTATGAAATTATTCCAGCTTTACTTTCTTATTTTGGTCCAGAAAAATGGTACTTAAAAGCAAAGTGTTTCATGAATGTTGCTCTTTGCTCTTCCTTGCAATTTTCCTCACACCTCTGCACACCAGCTTTAAAAGCTAGCAATATCCTGACCATATGACTTTACCATGTACAATTAAAGCCAAAATAACTCGACGTGCCAAGCACTGCCCTCTGTGACTCCATTTTGTTTCTCGATGTGAAGGTTTCAAAAGTCAGTTGAGTTCACAGCACAGGAATAAAGTTTCTACTCTAACAGAAAAAAGTGAGAGCACAATAAATCAAACTAGAATAGCAATTTAAAACACTTCATTGCAACCCAAATGTCGAAGGTTCAGAGGTCCAGAAGTGAAGACATGCAAGGATCCTAGCTGGTTTGGCATTTAAATTTCATCCCCCTGTCAATTTTTTTTACACACTGTACTCATAAGCCAGTGGCTTTTTTTTAGGATAGGCAGACTGAACTTTGGAAATTCTGACACACAGACTTGTGCTGCCAAAATACACCCTGTATAGGACTGTGCACAGTCTTGCTGTTGTTTATCCTGTAGGCTGTTCTGGCAAAGAGAGAGATAGAGAGAGAGAGAGAGAGAGAGAGAGAGAGAGAGAGAGAGAGAGAGAGAGAGGAGAGAGAGAGAGAGAGAGAGAGAAAGAGAGAGAGAGAGAGAGAGAGAGAGAGAGAGAGAGAGATGGAAGGAATGATGTAGCGAGTAATGTAGGGAGGACGAAAGAGAGAGAGCAGAGAGCAAACATTCCCAGCAGTCTTGGTATGTAGGACAGAGTTTCTGGACTTTACATCACAGGGAATCGGTCACTTTCCTTCCAACAACATATTTAGTCTTGTTAATGATGACATACTGCCTTCCCTGAAAATATTGGAACAGCAAGACACTGTTTTGTTATTAATGTAGAAGACATTTTGATTGGAGGTCAAAAAAGATGAATTTTAGTCTTCTAGATAATATCTTTGCAGGCAGACACCAAATGTTTAGGTGAAATAAAGTAAATAAAAAAATGAAAGTAAATTACAGATAATATTTGATTGCATATCCACTGCTTGAAATAACCTGCTGCATCAACCCACTGACATCACCAAACCGCTGATGATTCTTCTTTTCAGGCTTGTAGCTCAGCTTCGGTCACTTATTGTTTTTTTTCCGTTTAATGTCCTCTTCAGTGTTCTTTCTTTTCACATCGTCACCAGGTGAAATGTTGCGAAATTATTTTTAGTGATTGATTTGGCCGGTCTAAAATCTTTTCTTCCCTGATGAAGCCATTTTTTGGCAGTGTGTTCTGGGTCATTGTCTTGCTGCATGACGGATGGGACGCGTTCTGAGAGACCCAACCTCCTGAACCACATATATAAGTAATATATAATTTATAATATTTATTGACATGCTAGATTTATTCATCAATTTAAAAATTCTAAGGTTTTTTTTCCCATTTAAACTTTTACTAATGTTAGTTTCTTTGGTTCAGGAAGTCCTATGTTTCCCAACAACACTGCCTGACTCCCTGCTGATAGTGTTGCAGTGGGATTTATTCTGCATTTGACTTAACTCTGAAGTGGGATTACATTTATTATCATTTTCAAATTTTGCATTTGACCTACAAAGCCGGAAAACTACAGGTGTTTTATAATAAACCAAGTGTGTTATTTCTTATATACTCTATTCCTTATATACAGTTTCAGAATCCTGGAGAAATGCTATAAACCTTACGTGCTATAAACACTTATTTTGTCATATACCTCAGTAAAGAACATCAAGTGTTGCTCAGATAAAATTCCCACTCTGAAATTAAAGCTCTCTCTCTTTCTATCTGTCAGTTCCATGTCAAGCCTTCTGAGCGCTCTGTTGCCTCTGACAGACAACAAGCCAAATCTGTACAGATCCCAGAGACTAAAGCAGAGGAGAGATGAAGGGGAGATGAAGAAAAAGAAAGGAACAAAGTGCACCGTGCAAAAAAAAAAACGGTTTCTAAAAGACGGACGCAGGCTAGAGGAAAATAAGTGAGAGACAGAAAAGCAGGTTAGAGAGCGAGACTGACTTTTTGAGCGCAGAGAGCGTAAATGAAAAGACATTGCCTGAGAGAAACAGAAACTTCAGTCATCTTTCTGCTCAGAGTTTAAGCTTGTTGGCTTATTTCTACCCTTTTCCTGCAGAGTGCAGTTCAATCACGAGCGTAAACCGCTGCTAATTGCACATCTCGTGTGCATCTCATGCGATCAATCAAGCTAAATCCAATCTGGCTCATCTTACCCCTGCAAAGTCATTGTGCAAGCTCACCATCGCATGAGATAATAGGTAGCAGCAATCAATAAAGCAAAACACCATAAATCATATCAGGTTATTGCTCTCCTTTTTTCTATCACGCACGGCTAAGCAGTTATCAGCCCGAAAATGAAGCTATGGATTAATAATTATACATTGGTCATACTGCGAGTCACGTGGCTATATAACTAAAAGACAGACGGTGCATGTAATATTACATTATTATGTTCAGCAGAACAAAACTCGCCAGCATCACTATTCTTTCTTCTTTCCTTTCCTGAAATGAAATGATAGACACGGTCTTCCCTGGCAAACACTAACACTTCACTCTGTGTGTCTTCCTCATCTTATTCGCCAGACATCCCCAGACCTTTAATAACATTCTTTAACTTTGTCTCGTATACTGAACTCGACAATTTTCATCGAATCATGCTTTCCCCTAAGGCACTGCTTCCCTCACTGACTCTTTCTTTGGTCCTGTAATTTTCCCACACTTTCATTCCTTTCAGTACCTGCTCTTTGAAATAATAAGTCCTTTTTCATTCAAAACTAGACCTGAGACAGCAGGCTTCTCTGCACCGCTGACCAGGAGATATGGGATCAGAGTTAGGTGAAAATGAAGCGGCTGTTTAGACAGAGACACAGCACCTCGAATCAGCCAGAGAAGTGTCGGAAAGTAATTATTGGTTGGAGTGTAGATGGAGAGACGTGGAGGAAGGGATTGAATCTGGTTTTCAGAGGGTGTTATGACCTTCGAAGTAGGAAGTGCAGTAAAAATGTCAAGCTTTTATTTTCCTTCCACCCTTTACATTGATTCTGTCTTCTCAGCCACTGCAGACCCCAAGAGGTCTTTCTGACATACTAGGCCCTTCACCTCCCACTGTAAACTAATGGAACCATAAAGCACTCTTTACAGAATAAAAGCACCTAATCATTTTTAAAGTAAACTATACTAGTGTCACAATCATGTCACTTTGGATTACGGTGCCTGCTAAATGCTGTATCACCATCATCATCATTATCACCACCATCATCATCATCATCATCATCGTCACTAGGCCATTGTTTTTACTATACAATTTAAATACTGTTTATATTCAGTAATGGCTACATTGATAAACACTAATATTCTGCTTAATAAAAAGATCACAATTATTTATCTCAAATGTGTAAGAAAAATATTATATGAACACACACACACACACACACACACACACACACACACACACACACACACACACACACACACAATATATATATATATATATATATATATATATATATATATATATATATATATATATATATATATATATATAAATATATATATATATATATATATATATATATATATATATATATATATATATATATATATATATATATATATATATATATACACACATACACACACACTGGCGATCAAAATTAGAGAACAATTTATAAACAATTTAACAATTCTGAAATACTGTCATCTTCACTGCTCAACAGTTGAAGGAGTTTTTGTCCTGTCTTTTCCATGCTACCAGAACACCTTTTCCACAAAATAACTAAGGCATTTAAAAAAAAAAAAACATTATTTTGCAGAAATCACATCAGAGCAGTGTGAGAGACTAGTGCTGTGCTGTCCTGTGACTGCAGATGTGCTGAAGTCATTCAGAGCAGAGGCCTGTACACTTCCTACTAATTGCTGACTGTTGTAACCTTCAGAAAATGTTGTTGTAATCTTTTTCCATGCTACAGTTATTGTTGTTCTCGAATTTTGATCAGTGTGTTTTCTGCAAAATAATGTTGTTGTTTTTTAAAAGCCCTAGTTATTTTGTGAAAAAGGTGTTCCGGTAGCATGGTATAGACAGGACAAAAACTCCTTCAACTGTTGAGCAGTGAAGATGAAATTATTTCAAATTGTTTAATTTTTTATGAATTGCTCTCTAATTTTGATCGCCAGTGTGTATATATATATATATATATATATATATATATATATATATATATATATATATATTTCACATTTTGTGTTCACATGTTTTATCTTTTACTAGTATTTAAATTAGTTTAATGATCTGAAACATTAAAGTGTGACAAAAAAAAAAAAGAGAAATCAGAATTCACACCACTGTATATAGAAAATTTGCCATATATCTCAATATTCCACGCAGGCTGTAGCACAAGCTGAACTAATTTGATTTACATCTGTTTCACTACAAGATGTATCTCTAAAACGCCATGATCCTTTAAAACCTGACATTCGGTATATAATAAGATTACAAGCAAGGATTTTGACATTTTTTAGGCAGCTTAATTGTTTTTACCACCATGTTCCCTATTTGTTTACCTGTCTCCGTACAGAATATCTTCCTTCCTTCACATTCACAGCTCACCATAATAAAACCCTGATTAGTTAATGTCAGTGTAATTGACAGGGGGAAAAAGAGCATAACATTTCTCTCTCCAAAGGCCATGACTAATTTTCCTTACTAGAACATCTAGCCATATATGTTTGTGCAACAATTTGTTCTAAAAACTATTGTTTTATTGAGTTTTATTGTTTCTTGATGTCATGGGATATCACAAATCCTTTAATGAGAAACCTGTACGTTTTTTTAACGAATGTCAACATATTTATAGAAACAAACAAAAGAAACATAAAATATACCACATAAAAAAGGCAATTAACAGATAAGAAGTAGGGTTCAGAAAATAGTCAAACAGCAAAGACAATGAAAAACGATTAAAGTGTATGCGCTTGCAACTACTACTTGTATTATTGTTTTGTTTAAACGGTTAATTAAAACACGATTCAACATGAAACATCTCATCCATTACGTGAGCAAAGAATAATGTCTTATTGGGAATCACGCCTTGCAGAAGTATTTCAGTGCTCGGACTGTTTCCAATCACACTCATTATGAGCTTAATGTTCTCCTAAATCCCGAGCACTGATCCCAGAACAGCTGCGGAACTCCACTGATACAATATGTTGCACTGGCTTTCCAGAAAACTCACTGTTCTGAAATCAAAAGTCAGATTGAATATACATTGAGAAAGTGAAATGCAGCTCTAAGGTTTGTGCATCTTTTCCGTGCTGAAGAGTTAATTAACACATCCTGACTACAAAATCTTTCCTGAAGAAAGTGAAGATCGTGTTATCTCTAAACAAAGCATATTGAAGTAAACATATGTCAGGCGCCACCCGTCTCCACTGAGGAACTGCTTTAATTAACACTCCGGAATTAACTTCCGTTTCCCTAATTGTAATTGAAACAATTACAGTGAAACTTTAGTATAGGATTATATGAGACATGCAGACTTGCCACGTCTCAAACAAAAATGTTTTCAAATATAAGATTAAGGCTCTTTTTATTTACTTTATTGATCCCACAGTAAAATTATTCCTTTGCGTATCCAAGCGATGTTTGGAAGCTGGATTCAGAGCTGGATTCAATCCTGAGATTGTTTGATTTTGAATCCTGATGACGTCACAGCCATCTTGTGGTTGGGGGGGGGGGGGTGTGACTACATACGTTGTTACCTCTAGCAATGAGGAACACTAGTCATTGGGCATCTGTGAGCCCATGTATATGGAAAGTAATCATGAGCAGCAATTTAGAAAGATGTCAGTGGCTGGCTTTCTGTATCTCATGGTGTAAAGCATGATGTATGAGAATTTTCATGTGGTGTGCATGCACAACTTAAATGCAGGTTTTGTGAATATGTGGTATATGTAAACAGTCTGGTGAGCCACTAGTTTGTGAATACATGGAGAATTTGTGTTGCAGGTTGTACACCTGAATTTTCTCATATTTGTTCTTCACTTAGACATTAGACTCAGACATTGAAGACTTTTTAAAGAATTTGTGTAAATTAATAATTTTTTTTGCTATAAAATTGCTGACGAAGCAGAGAATATCCTACAGCAAGCTTTTCAAAAAACTCCATGGCAATGCACCTGCATACAGACACAGACACACACACACACACACTCATGGAGTAAATCTTTTCCCTTTTACTTATTTGTAATTTTAGAAAACAAGTGTTGCATTGAACAAGATCTGTGGAATGTAGTGGAACATATATGTCTGTGTCTGGCTCCAAAACAAACACAAGAAAAAGAAGCATGTCAGCTCAAATAATTTACAAATGTGGAATTTAGCGGACGCCCTTATCCACAGCGATGTACAAAAGTGAATTGATTCTCTATCAATAAATAAAAAAAAAACTGATTCACTAGATAACAAACTTAACATACCATCAGATTTATTTTTCAATCAAACATCAAGACAACTTTTTTAACAGACTCATCTATAAGAAAGCATCAAAAAAAGGTTTTGGGGAGGTCATACACCAAAAACTGGAACTTTCAAAGAATCATCAAAAAATAATAAAAATGTACAAGGTGTCACACCACATTTGAGACTAGCCAATGTAAGCATACACACTGCCTAGCGGCAAAATCTGAATCTGAAAATCTTACTATATACTGCATGTGCCACGTTCGAATTCTGAAAATATTTTGATTTCCTTACTTTTGTATTATTGGGAAGAGGAGGCTTGTGGATGGGAATTGTCATGTTTCCAAATTGGGATAAAAAAAGCAAAAAAAAATTTTTTGACATATTTAGAGATGTGTATATGCTGACCTTTGGCACATCTGACACTGTTTCTCAGGATTAATCCTGCATGCAGTAATTGTTGAATCCTGTGTGAAATCCAGCAGCATAACTTCAATCATGATCTACGATCTGCTAACAGTAAAGTTCAACGTTTGCACGCATTTCTAGCCAACATCAAGCAAAAACAAAGACACACAATAAAAATTCCACAACCTCACTGATTACTTGCGGCTAAAATGTCAATGAGCATTTAGGAGTTTAGAGGGTGAAGCTAAAGGAAGACCAAACAAGGTGGAAAGAGTCAGATAAAGAGCAAGTCTGTGTGGAAAGAAGAGAATGAGGTCAAAGCAGCTGCTCATGTGTAGAGAGTGTGAATTTCTGGCTGTGCGCATAAAGTCTACTCGCACACTTCATGCCAGGTCTATCTACAGGTCACTGCACAAGGATATAGAGCTCCGGGATCTCAACTTTATTGAGGACACTATTAGAAACAAAGAGCACGACTCAGCAGTAAATGCAAACTATGTGCATCCTGTGTATGTGTATATATATATATATATATATATATATATATATATATATATATATATATATATATATATATATATATATATATATATATATGTGTGTGTGTGTGTGTGTGTGTGTGTGTGTGTGTGTGTGTGTGTGTGTTGCTTTCTTTCCCTTCGTACAAAGGGGTTCAGTTGGTTATTGTCTCGTGATTTGATATAAAAGTGTAGTCAAGCACTACTAAATATTCATTTTAAATCAATTTTAAAATGAAATTGGCTTGTCGCATGCAATTTAAGATACTCCTGGCACTGCTGTGTTTCTCTCTGAGCTTTAACTGCAGTGCCGGGTGACGTGATGACATAACACTGATATGTAACATGGTGTCATAATGAGCTCTTCTAAAGTATTGCTGACACTTTGATGTTTAATTGCATTTTTCAATAATTAAGTAACTTTTTCTACTTTAATGTTTCAATGTAAATAAAATGTTTCATGAATAAATAAATTATATTACATCACACACACACATTTTTACATATAATATTGTGTATTGTACCCAAACAGACCTGATTGTGAAAATACAGAGAAGTATGAAAAAAGACTTACAAGCATTTTTCTGTTTCTCTCAGATGTATTTCTACACTGTTTATGAAAACACTAGACAAGTGTGTAGGTTGTAACAGAGATTTAATCTCATCTGGTAAGCAAATGAAAACAAATCTGACTGAAACTGTTGTTTATATTGTAAATTATCAAAATTCTGATTCCTTGAATCAGCCAAAAAAGTTATAGAAAGAATGATAAACTTCGTTAGAAGGTCCACCGTCCTGCTACTACAGCTAGACACGTTAATCAGAACGGCTGGACCACACACACACACACACACACACACACACACACACACACACACACACACACACACACACACACACATATATATATATATATATATATATATATACTGTATATACAAAACTGGCTGGAGTCCTTAAGTATGGCATGGCTCGCTTTGTGGAGGAAATATCGAATTATGGGTAATTTTCCAAGCTGCATCGTCTAGTGCTAGAATGGTTTGTCATTCGCATATTAACAAGCGTGCAAAACAGGAAGCAAGGGAGTAGTGGAGTTTATTACAAACACAGAGGTTTTAAATAGGGCATGTGCTCCAATACTGATACGCAAACCCTTACATACACACAGTCCATAGACTTGAGACAGAACACAAAACAAAATGAAGGGAAACTCGAAAGCCAGTCTAGTTTCCTCACTTAAACAACTGCCAGATGTTTCCCTTTCTCCCCAAAGTGTGTTTAGTTAAAGTCTTCGTATTCTGTGCTGAGCACCGAAGTGCCATGGGGTTGCTTTGCTTTAAAAATATGCACTAAAATCCCAGAGTGATAAGAGGTCCATACACACACACACACACACACACACACACACACACACACACACACACACACACACACACACACACACAGGAAGCCTAGACCCCCTGAGACCGGAGTCAAAAATCCAGCAGGAGTCTGTTTGTTTTATTATTTTTTTGTCTCTCTCTTTCTCTTTTCGCCTTAGACTGCTAGAGAGCGCTTCCATCGATCACCCCATCCAAAACCCACAGGGTTATTTACATATCCATTACCACAGCGCAAATGTCATTCTGTCTGCAAAAACAATGACACGTCGAATACATCAGCGGTCCTGTGTGGGAGATTTACATCAGTCAGAATGTGTGTGCTTGACAGGAAACGCCGGGGGAGCTGAAAATGTCACAGCTAATGTTATATTGGTGCAAATGCAATATGCACTTTGTAGTTCTTTTAATAGCTCTTTTCTGGTTTAGTGTGTGTGTATGTTTGTGTGTGTGTGTGTGTGTGTGTGTGTATGTTTGTGTGTGTGTGTGTGTGTGTGTGTGTGTGTGTGTGTGTGTGTGTGTGTGTGTGTGTGTTTGTCCATATACACAGTTAACAAGGGACTAACAAACTTTCTTATTTGCCATGGTGGTTATGAGTCATTCCTACATGCCAGTCATTTTCCCATAAGCCATTGTATTCATTTATGTAAAATGGATTAAGAACAGCATTTCAGTAACAGGTGAAATTCAAGCAGGGTTCTCTCAGAAATTAACTTTATACCTTTTGAAAACAGGTATACACTCAAATTTAGTTTTAAGAGATGCATAGCTTTGCTGAACACAAATGCTACAATATAAGATGGTGTTATATATTATATATTTGTAGCAATACTGTTTTTCATTGTATAAAAAAAAAAAAAGCCAAGGCATAGAAATGTGAGGGCACTAATGCATAAATCTACAATTTCAATGCCTATGTTAATGTTGCATGTTGTGCAAGTGTTATCAATCTAACAATAAAATATTCAGTAAAACTGTTTTTTTTATTTTATAGTTTTAGTTATAGTGCTTGTTATTAAACATATCAAATAGCAGCTAATGTAAGTTTACAACGAAAGATAATGCAGAACAATAAAGAAGTTATCAGGCAGAAGGAATGCTATCGCATTCTCCTCTACTGACTATTGTACATGCAATATAGCCTGCATTCAAACAATGACACACACACACACACACACACACACACACACACACACACACAGACACACAGACCTACAGAGCAATTTAATTCTGTTCCATTAAGGACTAAATGCTTAATGGTGGGGAATTCATTCACAGCAATACAGAGCTGAGCCAAGCTAGTGCAGACATTTTATTCACTTGCCCAATGCACAAACACATGCTGTCTCAAAGCCATTCACATGTATTCTTACATTATGGGGATTGTCAACCCCAAATAAAACAAGCAAAGAACCAGCAAGCAAGACAAACTGCCTGAAGGTAAATGACTAGTAAAAAAATAAATAAATAAAAGAATGCGGAGGCAAATAGAACGCGAGAACCTGCTGATTTATGAGCTTGTTGATTTGCTGCTGGGCTTTAAAATTGCACATTCTGCATTTTCTGTCCCAAGCTTATAATCTGCACAGCTTGCAGCCCATTAGTTTAGCACACAGGTCTGTCATGCAGAATTAGTCTTGTAGAGATGCCACACGGACACTAATCAGTGTCCAGGTTTTTATAGACATGGTGGCAAATCGCAAGATAGCTAACACCGCCCAATTGTGAAGTTCACCCAAGGTCTCATTTATTGCTTGGAGTAAAGCAGAGCATTGAGCTAAAATGTATAAAGGTCCAGTAGTGAAATAAAAAAAATCTGTGCTTACTAACATGACTGAATGGTGACAAGAGTTACTATTTAGTCATTGACACATTTAAGGATTGTTTTAAGGTGATGATTAAGACAATTATCTTAACACAAAGAAGTTATGTTTTGTTACAAAGTGTCCCTTCACAACTCCATTAAATTTTTTTAAAAGTCATAAGTTCACTAATTAAAACAGAGAGAAAAGGTTATACTTAAATTTATGGCCAGTGGCAGACACCCTTATCCAGAAATGTATCTAGTTACTTATCTAATTTATACAACTTGAGCAGTTGAGAGTTAGGGCCTTGGTAGTGGCAGCTTGGTGGTGCTCAGTGTTGTAGTATTAAAAAATAAAGTAACTCCGTTACCGTTACCGTATGGTGCGTTACCCGTTACTTTTATAAATGAATTAATTTTGGATGAAGTGTAGACTACAGCCTAACTTGCTTACAGCAGCGTCGCATTGTAGGATTGGTGGATGAACCTCTGTAAACACGAAGAAGACGCGCTGTGGGCGTGTCTCCGTTTATTCAGGTCTGTGCGGCAGTAATGGCGAGAGCAAGACGAGTTTCTCAAAGTGGAAATATGCTCATTATTTCACTTTAGTTGAGTATAAAGACAAAAACTTTTAAGTCAAATGTAAGCTGTGTCTTTCTGGTTCGAAGCTCGTATCTACTGCGATAAACAGCAACTCCAATCTGTTGAAGCTCCTCCAGGACCTCCATGCCTGAGGAGCTAGAAGCTAGAAGCTAACCCGGTGTTCTGCTCTACATTGTGGATAGTTTTGCTGTGAAAGGAAAATTTTTAAGAGCTCAAAACAACAGCAGAGGCCACTTTAGTTTTTGATTCTGAATATATTATTCAGCTTGTTTTGTTATTTATTTCAGAAATCCTTGTGATATATTCAGTTTGTGCTGCTCTGACTTTAATAAAATAGTGTTTAAAATTACTTTGTGTTTAAGTCAGTTTTGTGTTTGTATAGACCATAACGCATAAAGGGGCATTAATGGGAACATTAAAATTAGGTTCTTTAAAAAAGTAACTAAAAAGTTACTTTTAACAGTAACGCATTACTTTTTGGTGTAAGAAGTAACGAGTAACTGTAACTAGTTACTATTTTTTAGTAACGAGCACAACACCGGTGGTGCTGTTATATAAATTCACGACCTTCCAATGAGAAGTTCAACATTTTGACCACTGAGCTACCCCTTCCCTAAAAATGTCAATAAAATGAAAACAAAAAATCCTCTACAAATGTGTGTGAAAACTCTCCCTTTTCCGGTGTCTCAACCCTTTGGTCCAATTAACTGCCTTCAGCTAAACAATATACTGTGGTTAGTTGCAACAATAAATCTGTCATAAGAGTCATTTTTCATGTTTATAAAGTTTTTTTTACTTTCCCAAGAAACAAAGTCTAGCAATCTGAATCCCTGGTGTAACATAAATGGCATTCTGACATTAGATTACTGGCTTCTTAGTTGTACCATAGTTCATATTACTTAAGGGATTTGATTGCAACCCATGGGCAATGATTTTAATCTAAATTCGGCAGAAATTATTTGTTACATCTGCATGAATTACACAAGTGAATATACCTCTACCTCATGAGGGGTTCCATGCCCAATATTCCAGAGCCTGTATATTCGAATCCTGACAACGCAACGACGAGGCACAGATCGGGTTTTGAACTTGACCATTTGACGTCAGTTTCATAATGTGATTTGTCTGAGTCCTGCTGCATTGCACATACAAACAAACAAGACAATACACGGTTTCTATTTTAAATGAGGGACAGACAGAGATTCACTTTAGTTACTAAAAACTAAACACAGAGGATACAGAATGGAAACAGTGCAAAAAACATGTAAAGAAGTAAACATATAAGTTTAATGAAGACAAATGCGAATGGCCTAGAAGAGATTGTGGAAATTAATGCAGCCAGCTGAATGTGAACAGATGCTAAAGAATGTTATTGAATGGAGCAGCAGTGCTGGGAGACCAGCGAGTACAATAGGTAGCAGTGTCTCAGATTCAGGCTGTAATAGGAGACCATGAGTGTTTGTGTGTGTGTGTGTGTGTGTGTGTGTGTGTGTGTGTGTGTGTGTGTGTGTGTGTGTGTGTGTGTGTGGGTGTGTGTATATATATATGGGGGTGTGGGGATAGGAAAAAATAATCAATGGGGATGGTGAGTTTCAAGAATGATTAGCAATAACAGTCAAGGATAGCTAAATGCAGTTATGCAGGAAAAACATTTGAACCAGTGAGTTAGCTAGTCAGCTAGCAATTTTACTCATTTTAAAGCCTGGTATATTAAATATTTTTTTAAAAATTTTAGAAACTGCAATTTGTAGCAATTATACTGCCTCAGATTTCATTAACTCTGGACAGTGTTCACCCTACACACTGAAACACACTAGTCAACACTCCGCTGTATTACTCATCAAAAATGATACATGACTATATAATTATCGTTTAATGCACCATAGTGTACGTAAATTATATGAACAAAAGTATTGGGACATTGGTTCTTCCCCCAAACTGTTGCCTCGAAGTTGCACACAATTGTATACGATTAAATTTTCTCTCCATTTGTATTAAGAGAACCTTTTCTGGCATGACAAAGCCCCTGTGCACAAAGCCATCTCCATTAAAATATGCTTTACAATGTTTGGAGTTAAACATGACCCTAATCCTACTGAACACATTTGGGATTAGAACGCTGACTCCACCCCAGGTCTCCTCACGTACATCAGTACCTGACTTTACTAACACTCTTGTGGCTGAATGAACACAAAACTCCCCAAACACACTCCAAAATCTAGTGGAACATCTAGAAACATCTGACGCAAACACAGATGCAAATCGTATGGTCTGGTCGACAAATTTCCGTCCTTAATATAGCATTCTAAATTCTTGAATTTATTTTTGAAATATTACATAATTTAAATTATTTAATAAATTCAATTATTTTAATTTAATTCATAAAATGAACAGCTTACACAGAAATTGTCTGTAGTAGATTATATATTTTAACATTGGCAAATTGATGAGCTATAAGAGGAATAAAAACACTATTAGAAAACATGTAACTTCGAGGCAAGTAACAAGAGCTCCACTGCAGTTCGGAACGCATCAGGCCACAAAAGGATTCTTTTTTCCTGCAATAACATAAGTCATTATGTTTTATTACTCACACTGTAAATGTCTTACTCAGAAATATGGAATTAATCAGAAAAAAGGGTAGAAAAGGCACACAATATTATCTCACTGGAGCATTTTTATATGAAACTGAACTTAAAACCTAAATTTATAGACGTTCAGTTATTAAATGTACTATATAATACACTACATTACAAACATCCAATACTCTAACAGTACAAACCAAAAAACAGTGTCATTCAGAGTTACCATTTTCTTCCCTACTCCCCAAGAGGCCCAAGCAAATGAAATTAGAGCCATCTGTGTATGCTTTTGGTCTGGAGGGAAAATCCATGTCGAATGTTAAAGACGATGAAGTCACTGTAAAAAAGAACATTCATTTGTATGTTCTTCAGGCCACAGCTATGACATCATATGTTTTCTTTTCATTCTCCAAGCACCTTTTAATGAAATTCTAAATTTTTTACTCTGTGGTTCATTTTCTCTGTTTCCTACCACCAAGCTGAGAGCCTTACCAGCTTCTACAGCTAATGGTCTAACTGCAGAGTGAGTCACTTCGACAAAAATGTTGCTCCGACTCAACACACATGCTTCCTATTGGGAAAGGGAGGGAAGACAAAAAGGAAAAAAAGAGAGTATGGGGAAAAAGAGTGTGTGTAAATTCCCCTCCTATTATCTTTGGGTCTTTCTCATCGGGTTTAGACTCTGCCAGACATCTTGGTTATGTGGGTCAGAGGAATGAGTGATAAACACTGATTCTCCAGAACTTTTGAGCTGAACAAAGAACTAAACATCAACTGTGAATGATGAACATCAGAACTGATCCTGAATGTAACATGTAAGCAACTCAGCTGTCTGCCATATGGTCTCTTCATTTTTGAGCACTACCACATTAGTCAAGCCAAGTTTCATGGCAAAATCTGGTATTTTTCTTCACTAAACATGGTCAAGAATAGCCAATACCTATTATGGAACAAGGCTGTTTGACTCAAGTTATAAGCAGCCAATTATGATGACACACCAGTGTTTCAGAACTATTTAATAATTATTTAATAAAATGATTGTTTGAAAATATATATGTATACAGTAGAAGAAAATTGAGTAACCCAGAGTGAACCTACAGAGGTAGTAAACTGAGCTTAGTGTCTACCAAACACTGAACACTGGATGGTCCACACTCAATGGATGTTTTACACAATACAGTTAGTTTGTGAATTGTATAGATAATATGGTTAGATGTACACTATACTGTAAAAGGTATGTAGGCACCAGATTACCAAATCTATTATGTGGTTCTTTTTCCAATCCGTTGCCAAAAAGTTGGAGGCTTTTGTGTGCTGTAGCATTATAATTTCACTAATGGTGACTGCACTCAGGTCTCCTGAGTCTGCCTTCAATAATGCTGCTTTGGTTTAAGGAATACATCTCTCCAAAGCCACACTTCAAAATCTAGTGGGAATCTTTCCAGAAAAGTGGAGGATATTATAACAACAAAGTGGAGTCTACCATCTTTTGCCCATATAAGGTATCACTATTCAAGTATTTTAGTGCATGCCATTTATTGCTGTTTCACTTTTCATGGGGTGCATTTTTTAAACACAGATATACTCTAAATGACCCTTTAAATTAAAAAAAAAAGGAGCACAGATCGTATTTAGTTTTATTCTATTTGCAAATAATTAAACTACCAAGCAATAATTAGGGAGGAAAGATTTTTTTTGTAGCCTCTCATGATATGAAAATCTTTCATGCAAATGTGTCAATGGATAACTCTGAATCCAGCGTACTTCCGAATAACACTGTCAGAACCAGACCAATCACTGCTGCAAAGCTGTCATTTTGCACACCTGTGCAAAATCCTGTTAAAGTACCCCTGCAGCTGCTCTCTCTCTCGCTCTCTCTCTCTCTCTCTCTCTCTCTCTCTCTCTCACTCTCTCACTCTCTCTCTCTTTCTCCCACTCTCTCTCTCGCTTTGTCTCTCTCTATCTCTAAGTGCAGCACACAAACTCAGTGGTATTACGGTGTGCGGATTTTTCAAAAGGAATCCACATGTCCGTGGTGATTTGCATGCTCGATTTCCTTTCAGCCAGCTACAGATAATGGTTTGTTAACTAGCTAGCAGAGCAAAGTAACAATGCTGTGTCAGCTGTATAGATGAAATAGCATTAGTTGGCTTTAAATACAGTTTAACAGCAGGAGATCTTTAACATCATCAGTAATGACATTTCACAAAGGACTAATCTGCTCTTCATACAATCCGATTACTTCTGTTTAATGCAAGGGGATCAAAAGTAAATCTACCACAACTACTGTCATTCAAAAAACAGGATTATATTTTGAGTCCTGACCCGTTTCAAGGCTTGTCTCTTCTGTGGTTAGTATGTCATGGCAACATTTCGAAGACTGTATTCTGCATTAGCATTACAGCCAGGGACCTAGTGCTTTCTAAGTGTAAAGGCTCCCTGTTGACTGTCAGGGCAGACCAAGTCCAGCAGTCTGATCTGTCTCTTGGTGAGCTGGTTTATTCTTATAATCATATACTGTATGTATGATACATCATTGGCTCTGCACTCTAGTCGACCAGCTATTGAAAATACCTGGCATGAAACTGCTTGTTTTGTTAGTTTAAAAATGGAAACATCTTTGGGACTGATTTGTACAAGCCTGGAAACACCGGAAGGCTGATGAAACAGAGATGTTGAAAGTGTGTATAGTTAGCCTGCTATATAGCTCATATTATCAAGTGCCATACTACTGAGTTAAACTCAATGCTTCTGTTTTAGTATAATTTTTTTTTAGCCCTTTAAATATAAAAAAAATACACTGAGTATATACAAAAGCAATGTGCTGTAAAAGAAACAACAACCTTTGTTTAGTTATTTTTGGGTGAGCTCCAGTAGAAATGTAGGGTATGTATCAGAGCTAAGTCGGGCCTAATTGGAACAGTAATGGACAAATGTCTAGGGTTCACTGGGTCCATTATTCAGCCAGTCTAGAGTCATTACCACTTCAAAAACATTATACATATGTTCAAGGTTGGTCCAGGTTCATAGTGTTTAGGCACCATTCTTTCTTTAATTATTGAGCACATTTGAAACAACAGAGCTCAAACCAATTAATAATTCCATCCACAATAATCACTTGTTTATGTCCTTAAAATAACACCTTCACTCTTTCCAAAACTGAGACACTGCACTATAACACACATTACACGAACCAAGGTTTTGGTGACACCTGACTTTTCCAGCTATATGCTGGTTCTTTCCCAAACTGTTGGACATACACTATTGTATAAATTGTCTTTGGATGCAGCAGCATTACATTTTTCCTCCACTATATAAACAAAAGCATTGGAACACATGACATATATGGTTCTTCCCCTTACTGTTACCGCAACGACGAAGGCGCACAATTGTATAGGATGACTTTGGATTTGGTAGAATTACATTTTCTCTTCACTTTAAGACCCAAACCTGTTCCAGCATAACAATGCCACTGTGCACAAAGCTAGCTCCAAGAAGTAAAAGATCTTGAGTGGCCTACTATTGAGCTCCTACTATTGACTGAACATCTCTGGGATGAATTGGAATGCTGACTGCACTTCCTCACCCTACTACTTTTCTAACAAATTTCCACAAGCACACTCCGGATTCTAGTGAATCGGGAGTGGAGGTTTTTATACCGGTGGAATGGGATGCAAATCTTATGGTCTGGTGTCCATAAACCTTTGTCCATATCATGTATTTCTCACTTTATGCATGTCTGTTCTTTAAAAAAAGCAAAACCGTTACACAATGATGTCATTTTATTTTAATACCGCACCCTTTCTGACTCACAGACAGTAAAGAACCCGTTACAAAGCAGGTCTTCATAGCACAGTGCCTAGTAAGATGGGAGATTAACCCTCCTGTAAGCATAAGAACAGCATAGCAAGCAGGCACAAAAGACTTCACCGCATGTTTCTTCTGATCATATCTGCAAAATACGCTGACAGTTCTATAAAAATGGAACAGCTGCTGCCAAAAGAGAACAAATGATTGGAAGAAAATATATGAGTGCACACCGTCTCCACAGTCTCCCAAACAGAGCTGCAATGTCTCCAGTCCTACAGCTGGAGGCCATTTTTCAGGACATGCAGCAGGGCTGGTTTTGAGTTTGGGGGTTTGGTTGAATGTGCCAACAAAAGGCAGGCAGCCAAAGTGCAGGCTGTTAATGAGACACTATCTTTCTGTCGGTATTTCCTACTCCCCAGACTGCTTAATTGCACACTCTTTTTTTTTTTCTCTCTCTGTCCTCCTTTTTCACTCTTTCCAAGTTTCCCGGTATGCTTTTAATCTTGTGCATTTTCTATTAGCCTTTCTTCTTACTTTCTTTTGTTTCAATGTCTAATTTTTTAGCAGAATTCTACATTCAACATATCAAACCGCCCTATGTCTATCTCAGTCCGATGTTATTTCTTCCCACTTTTTTTTTCTGGGCACTGTTCCAGGCCTTGTGAAGGTTGGGGTTTTGCTGCAAGCTCTCCAGACTCTCTCTCTCTCTTTTTTTTTCCAGGAGAGAGTCGAGTTTAGAGAATGTCTCACTAATGGCTAGTGTTTGCAAAAGGAAGTGTGCTTATTTCCAAACCCACATTTCCCACAATGCCCTTTTTCTTCACACTGTGAAACACAGTAGAGTCAATGACCTCTTTGTTAAACAGCTCTGGCTGCATTGTATATTTGTGAATGCCTGAAGCATCAGTGTTATTCCCTAAGTAATCATCCATAACTCTTTACATGCATATTATAGTAATATAATTAATGACACATTGAGCTGTGTCCTGCAAGTTTCTAACATAACATTGGAAACGTTATTCGGAATAATGCCTCTAAACCCCTTTGTTTTTTTATTTAGGTTAGCTTCTCAACAATGATAAAAGAGACAGAACGCCAGGACAAAGGCACAGCGATTGTATATCTGAAAAATGATTTAGTAGCTTTAAAAACCTTTGTTTCTGGCTGTTTACCTTCTCTCCAGACCTCTATTTTTTATTTTCAGGAAAAGCAAGCTGGGCAGAAATACACTACCTCTTTTCATTAGGTAATTTACCTCCATCTGCTCATCCAGAGCTCCCTCTTATTATGAGGCTCTTTCAAAGGAAATGGACAGAACTGGCCAGACAAAATCATTACTATAAAACACCAGCACAATGCCAATGACAGGACAAGTGCACTGCTATAAAGAACAAGAGAGAGAAAGAAGAAGAGAGAAAGAGAGATAAAAGTGACAGGTGGTCAAGGAGTGAGGTTATAAACATGGAGGACGGACAATTCATAGAAAACTCATTAACATTACAGAGAGAACACGAAAGTAATCAGCTTGAGTAAGCAGAGAGGAAAATAAAGTACATATATACACGGAGAGAGTCAGAGCTCTTAGTGTTTGGATAGATTGGTTTCTAGATTTTCTGGCTTGACATGTGCACCTCTCTATATGGAAAAAAGTTGTTACAGACAGACAGACAGACAGACAGACAGACAGACAGACAGACAGACAGACAGACAGACAGACAGACAGACAGACAGATAGATAGATAGATAGATAGATAGATAGATAGATAGATAGATAGATAGATAGATAGATAGATAGATAGATAGATAGATAGATACTGTAGATAGAATAACTATTGATTGCTTCACCAGATTTGTCACACCACAAGCTTTATAACCTCAGGACACATGAACAATCCAAACAGCCCTGAATGGTTCAGAGACACTGCACAGAATATAAAATGTGCTGAGTTTTATTCCTCTGAGTCTAATTTCTACTAATCTATTCCTTTTTCTCATACCATTTTCTTCTTCCCCACTCTAACCCTTGAACAATTTTTTAACGTTGCCATGAGAACATGTTTTAGCAAGAGCAGATAAAAATATTCTGATTAATTTTCTCGGGCCAAAAAGCAAAATTTTCTTTTCAGAACAAAGTGTGTTAAAAAGGCATTGGGTATTTAATATATGCAGCACAGAAGCAGAGCAGAACCATGTGATCACTATCTTGGCAAGGTCCTAAAATTAAAATCTATTAGCTGACTGAGTCCTACAGAGGACCTGTCCCAAATGGCCCTTTTCCAAGTCCACATAGTGTTCCATACTTTTCCTGCAAGCGCACAGTATGCACATCTACTGTGTTCAAGTATACAACGATTAAGAAAGTCAAACACCTGGGACATAGCAAACATCTTAATTTCTCACTCATGAACACTGCTATGAGCACTCAGCTCCCTTCTACGCGAGCAGTTTATATAATTAGGCAATGTTCTGTAACAGAGGACATCATCACCTCCAGCCTGACCCAAACCCTGTCCAACTGCTGTGAGAGCAAGCAGCCTGAGGGAACGACTACTTTCCCTCACCAGAGCATCTTCCTTGACTCCGCCTTAAACATATTATCACTTTTTATCACTTTTTTATTAAAAACTCATTCCTCAGTTAAACCTTTCAAGCACTAACACAGCTAGCTAGATAGCTAGATAGATAGAGAAACACAAATAAATAAATATATATATATATATATATATATATATATATATATATATATATATATATATGTATGTGTGTGTGTGTGTGTGTGTGTGTGTGTGTGTTTGTGTGTGTGTGTGTGTGTGTGCGTGTGTGTGTTTAAATGGTCATAAGGATAATAGATATATATATATATATATATATATATATATATATATATATATATATATATATATATATATATATATATAATGGTTTAAAAATAAAACATTAAACAGATGCTCTTACACATTCAGCCAGATGAAATCTGAATATCTTCAGATAATGACAATTATCTAAACAAGTGCCTTTTGTGTATTTTATTTATTCCAATGCATTTTCTAATTTATCTAATGATACCAACATTGCTGGGGATGGACCTTATCTGTTATGCTATAATGCACTGAGAAAGAGTTTGGTTGTTTATTGTAGCTCAGAGGAACAAATTTATATTTGTATTTATCCAACATCTGTCTCAAATGTGTCGCAGATATCCTGAAGTGGTTTGCTTAATCCAGTTTGTTGAATTTCCTGGCATTTCTATGTGGGTGTAGATCTAATCTTGCTCCTCAAGATGCATTACACTAGCAGGAGTAAACTGGATTAAACTGTCTCGGAAGGCTGACAGAAAAATTAGGTGCAATTCATATTTGTAAGAGCCGGCATGATGCTCCTCATGCCCCCAGACTGAGGTTAATTGTGAGTGTCCTAGAAGCTTGTACTGCCTGAACACTGTAGGTCATTATTCATCAGGAAAGCTGAACCTGAGCAGAATCAGAGCACACTGACCTCAGGGAGAAATGGGCAACTTTTCACTCTCTCTCTCTCTCTTCAATCTCCACATTTATCTTTTACCTATTTCACACTATAGTTCTCATTTCTCACTCTATACTTCCTACTTGTTTCTCTTATCTATTGCTTTGTTCTGTTACCTAACCTCTTCCTTACACTTGTGTCCCTCATTTCTACCTTTTTCCTCTATTGCGTCCCTCTTTTCTCCTTATGTCCATCGCTTTGTCAGAAAGACTATTTTTGTAGGATCAGCATAAGTAAATGTGAAATAGATGAGTGTTCTCTCTCTCTCTCTCTCTCTCTCTCTCTCTCTCTCTCTCTCTCTCTCTCTCTCTCGCATGCCCTTTCTCTCTCTGACACACACACAAACACATTCTCTCTAACTCAGGTTGAAATTTAATAATACATTTGTATTTGCTTCCCTCCATGTCATTCATTAAGGAATGAAATCCTAGTAAAAAAAAAAAAACCCTGACAGACATGCACATTTTCTCACGCAGTGTTCTCTCTCTCCATATCTTTCTCTCGCTCTGTGTGTGTTTGTGAACCCTACTGACAAACAAAATGTCCTGACTATGTAGGAAAACCAGAAAAAACACCCATAAACAACCAACCTTGTCAGGACGAGAAAGACAGCCCTGGCAGCAGAGTGCTTTTTATACAAGATATGTTTTTAGCAGTCAGAACAGAATGCATAAAACACATCTCTTTGTGTTTACTGAGGTAAATGGTTGGGTTATTAGGGTAGGATTAGGAGTTGAAACGTCTTATTATACATGGACTAGATAGCTAAATACATGCACTATATACTATGCTGCATACAGCAGGAATAATCCCTGAAAGGTCACAAAAACTAGCACACACTGTACTTGACGTTTATGTCCTAAAATACTCTTATGTCCATTTTAATAGAAAAACCTATACACCAGCACATTCAATTATTTGTATAGCACTTTTAAAAATGGACATTGTCCCAAATCAGCTTTACAGAGATAAAGAGGTTCTGAAGACGAAGTGTAAAATCTTTGTGAATTTTAGTTTCGTCCTTATTAGTTTATTCATAATGAGTGAGCCAGTGGTGAATGTGGCAAAGAAAAACTCCCTGAGATGGTATGAAGAAGAAACCTTAAGATGAACCAGACTCAAAAGGGAACCCATCCTCATCTGGGTGGACCAAATGTCCATTTATCATAGTTCCATCATTGTTGAGGTGCACTGTTCAGTGATTGGTGCTTCAATGCAGAACTGTTCATGCAAACTCAGAGTCCTAAGCCATTGTATTAGTCTGCTGATATTAATTACAGTCCAAATCCAATTTCATCCACTTAGTTCTTGAGTTGCTCAGTAACTTCATGGATCTTAAGGATTCATTCATGCAGTTATATAATTAGCCAATCAGGTGTCAGAAGCACAATGCAGAAAGTCATAAAGATACAGATCAAGAGCTTCAGTTAATGTTCACATCAAACATGCGATTGAGGAAAATGTAATGTCTGTGAATTTAAACTGTGCCATGGTGGTGTGTACCAGATGGGCTAGTTTGAGCATTTCAGAAACTGCTGATCTCCTGGGAATGTCACACACAAGTCTCTAGATTCAGGATCTAAACATTCCTCTCAAATATCAAAAAGAAAAAGTTGACGCTGTATATCTTTCCACTAATCGATCGCTCTTAGGGTTAACATTTTTTTTTTTTTTTACGCGAAGAGTTCTTTTATTTGCCGAAATACTGTAACACAGCTGGATACTAATATTTCTTATAGTATAACCTATGGTTGATATGAGAACATATAACAACTGCAACATCTCTGCTTAATTTGTATGACTCACCAATCTTTAGAATACTATTCCTGGAATGGTGTTCAGTATTTTTAATCAATACCAGCTACATGCAAGTTCCCAGACAAGATTATACAAAGCGTACAAACACAAAGGCATCAAAGACTTACACAAGGCAGTGATGTTTGTCCTGGATTTGTGTTTTTCCCCAATACTGAGTGTTATTTCCCAATAATAATAATGTGTGTGTGTGTGTGTGTGTGTGTGTGTGTGTGTGTGTGTGTGTGTGTGTGTGTGTGTGTGTGTGTGTGTGTGTGTGTGTGTGTGAGTGTGTTTGTAAAGACTGTAGGGCATTTAAGTTCACAATGGGGAAAGCAGCAGTCGGAGATTTGGGCCAACACCCATTCAGAGCATGTAAGAAACCTATCATTCCTTAGCATCTTAGGGAGATATAAATCTAACAGTGTAGCAGTGATCACCAGATGGTGAAGAAGTCTGGGTAACATAAAGTGTGTGCGTGGGCCTTAACTCGCGAATTGTCAACCATTAAAGCTGAGGTTTATCCTGCATCTGTAACATATGAGTAATTACTACAGGCACATTTTTTAACATGTTTCCTGTACTGACTCTAAACTGTCTTGTACTATCTAATACAAAAGTATTATACTATATAACTACAAAACTATTATACTATATAACTATAGTAAACAATATTATAACTATACGAAACACTATTTGTGTTTAGAAGTGGGTGTGGCCTAAATCTAAAGTTTTTTGTTTTTGTTTTTTGTTATTTGTGTGTTTTTTTTCCCACTTAAACGTAAAACCAATGTCCTGCAAAACATTGGAAATTTTTCAAATGTAGAGATGCCATAAATTAGTGAATTCCAGCTCTAACATTTCCTCAATTTCGGCTATATTACGTTACTATTGTTCAAAGCCAAAAGCTTCAAATTACTTTTTTGTCCTGCAGGATTCAAGTTCCATATTCAAACTCAAAAATAAAAGAACGTCTATCTCCTATTTTAATCTGTTATTCTTTAGATGACCTGTTTCATTCTGAACAAGATATTTGTAATTAGTTGTATCTCTACATTCCTCTAATACAAAAAGTACTTGGGATTTGACAAATATGAGAAATTGTCTTGCATTGCTCAGTATAAGATCTTACAATATGCCTTAAAACTTTGAAAGCTACCACGTTCACATTTCATGCATGATAATGTGAATGAGCCGCGAGCTCGTGAAATGCTCTCAATCTTACACGGTACACCACTTAGATCTGATTTTTATGGTTGCAAATTACAAAATGGCTTTTTATATATAATCAGGGCGTTTTTCAGCATGAAAGACAACTTTCACCGGCTCAGAAATAAAACCCAGCAGCACTGACAAAGACAATAAAACATGCTGGGAGAAGATACTGCAGAAAGAAAACCCAAAGCTGCAGGATTAAGACACATTCCTTCAATAACTAAACCAGACCTAGATTCTGAGAGTCTTTAATGTTTATTTTCTGGGCTGCAGTTTGAGATGCTGCATCTGAGTGATAAAATCAGACAAAATCAATCCATCCTTCTACAACTTCCCACCGGTTTGTCATTTCTAACAACTGTTTACTTAACAGCGATGGTGAAAGATGCAAGTGTACTGATGCGACGATCATCCTATCAGAATCAGCATCAAAAACACACCACTGAGCCTTTACACTTGGGGTCTTGTGTCTGAATTGTGTCCTAATAAGATTTCACCCACATTAACACATTGACACGCATACCTTTCTGATTATCGAAATGTTAACTTATGTAAAAGACACCAATACTTGTGGACCTGTGATTTTTTTTAAACATGCCTTTAAACTTCAGCATATGCAGGATCTGTGTGCTTTGATGTAATATGTTAGGAGAGGTTTGAATTGTCAAGTGTGGCTTTTAGAGTTGGATTTCTGGGAAACACTTTACACCTGGCTATCGAATTTATATCCGGATTAGGGATCATTTAAGTAAAAATTCACATGTAAATGTACTTACGATATAGCAAGTGACAACTCAAGCCCCTTGAAACATAAACAAATCTAACAAAACAGGTAGGGGGTTAAGATGCGTAAAGAAAATGAGATTTAATGTATAATATATATATATATATATATATATATATATATATATATATATATATATATATATATATATATATATATATATATATATATATATATACAGTGAGGAAAATAAGTATTTGAACACCCTGCTATTTTGCAAGTTCTCCCACTTAGAAATCATGGAGGGGTCTGAAATTGTCATCGTAGGTGCATGTCCACTGTGAGAGACATAATCTAAAAAAAAAAATCCAGAAATCACAGTGTATGATTTTTAAACTATTTCTTTGTATGATACAGCTGCAAATAAGTATTTGAACACCTGAGAAAGTCAATGTTAATATTTGGTACAGGAGCCTTTGTTTGCAATTACAGAGGTCAAACGTTTCCTGTAGTTTTTCACCAGGTTTGCACACACTGCAGGAGGGATTTTGGCCCACTCCTCCACACAGATCTTCTGTAGATCAGTCAGGTTTCTGGCCTGTCGCTGAGAAACACGGAGTTTGAGCTCCCTCCAAAGATTCTCTATTGGGTTTAGGTCTGGAGACTGGCTAGGCCATGCCAGAACCTTGATATGCTTCTTACAGAGCCACTCCTTGGTTATCCTGGCTGTGTGCTTCGGGTCATTGTCATTCGGGTCATGTTGGACAACCCAGCCTCGACCCATCTTCAATGCTCTAACTGAGGGAAGGAGGTTGTTCCCCAAAATCTCGCAATACATGGCCCCGGTCATCCTCTCCTGAATACAGTGCAGTCGCCCTGTCCCATGTGCAGAAAAACACCCCCAAAGCATGATGCTACCACCCCCATGCTTCACAGTAGGGATGGTGTTCTTGGGATGGTACTCATCATTCTTCTTCCTCCAAACACGTTTAGTGGAATTATGACCCAAAAGTTCTATTTTGGTCTCATCTGACCACATGACTTTCTCCCATGACTCCTCTGGATCATCCAACTGGGCATTGGCAAACTTAAGACGTGCCTGGACATGTGCTGGTTTAAGCAGAGGAACCTCTCGTGCCATGCATGATTTCAAACCATGACGTCTTAGTGCATTACCAACAGTAACCTTGGAAACGGTGGTCCCAGCTCTTTTCAGGTCATTGACCAGCTCCTCCCGTGTAGTTCTGGGCTGATTTCTCACCTTCCTTAGGATCATTGAGACCCCACGAGGTGAGATCTTGCATGGAGCCCCAGTCCGAGGGAGATTGACAGTCATGTTTAGCTTCTTCCATTTTCTAATGATTGCTCCAACAGTGTACCTTTTTTCACCAAGCTGCTTGGCAATTTCCCCGTAGCCTTTTCCAGCCTTGTGGAGGTGTACAATTTTGTCTCTAGTGTCTTTGGACAGCTCTTTGATCTTGGCCATGTTAGTAGTTGGATTCTTACTGATTGTATGGGGTGGACAGGTGTCTTTATGCAGCTAACGACCTCAAACAGGTGCATCCAATTTAGGATAATAAATGTAGTGGAGGTGGACATTTTAAAGGCAGACTAACAGGTCTTTGAGGGTCAGAATTCTAGCTGATAGACAGGTGTTCAAATACTTATTTGCAGCTGTATCATACAAATAAATAGTTTAAAAATCATACATTGTGATTTCTGGATTTTTTTTTTTAGATTATGTCTCTCACAGTGGACATGCACCTACGATGACAATTTCAGACCCCTCCATGATTTCTAAGTGGGAGAACTTGCAAAATAGCAGGGTGTTCAAATACTTATTTTCCTCACTGTGTGTATATGTGTGTCTATCTATCTATCTATCTATCTATCTATCTATCTATCTATCTATCTATCTATCTATCTATCTATCTATCTATATATATATATATATATATAAATATATAAATAAATATAAGAAAGACAGGATTTAAATCCAATTTGACTCCGAATGTAACCTATGTGGTTAAGATAATATCAGGATACAATCCAGATACAAATCCCATTATGCTAGCAAGTTGAAACAGGATCTCACACCTCCAGAAGTGTTTAAATATTTGGTCTTAAATTTGTCCAATCTCTGTATTAAGAATCAATGTTAAATGCACCTATTGCTATTCCCCCAAACTTAATATCAAACCCAAAGTGTTTATTCTTATAACACTCTTATCCCAATAATTACAATGTTTTAATGTATTCACAAAAATGTCATTCATCACTATTTATAGCCCCAGGTACGTTAGTGGAATGTATGAAAAACAAGCTTCTGTTGTCACTTATAACTACTTTTAACTGTAATAAGGCAAATATAAAATAAAAACCCTAGAAAGTACAAAGTCATCTATCTTGAAGACTCCTCCATGGGGCAAGACTTAACAAATGCCATCCTTACCTGTGTTCCTTGCCACTTTTTCTTGAGATAAATTTTAATTAAAGATTTTTATATCCAGGTTTCTGGCCAAGCTGCACTGCAGCAATATCTTTTCTAAAAATCTCTATATAAATACAATTGAATTGAATTGAGTTACTTTTTAATGAAATACATTGTAAAATATACATCTTTGTATAAAACGCTTGTAATTAATAATAATTAGGCATGTGGACAACACCTTTCTGTGGAGAAACCTAATGGAAGGGGACGTGTGACATTAATTACAATTATGAAATATTTTCTAGAAAATCCAGACACCTGATAAGCGTCGCAACACTTGGCTTCAATAAAGAGTGGGCGTTTTTTTAATAGTTTTGAACATTTTGACTCGGGCATTACAACTGCATTAAAGAAGTCGGTGAAATCTGTCTTTTACAAGAGAGATCGCCATATTTATGAACACCGCATAATCATATTCTCTATACATTTACCAAACACATGTACCCTATTTTTTTCATTATTATGCCCGGATTATATAAAGTGTCCACCATACAAATCCCCATGAATGAGCTGTTACTATAGAAACAATAAAAGCGCATTGATGTAAACCTGTGATTTGAATTACAGCTGCAACCGCTGATAATTGTGGTATAGAAAATTACTTGCGAATGAGGCATTCAATAAGAACACAAACACTTCATGCATTTCTACTTGGAATGCATATATAATTCTGGTATTCAAGACACCACAAGGTGTAAAGGAGGTCCAAAAGATTCAGGAGTTCATTTTTAATTAGTAAAAAAAGAAAAAAAGAAAAAGAGAATGGTTGTAATTAATGTGTTATCCTATAGATCAGATACATTATATGACTTGTATGCATGTAGTGTATATAGTAGATATAGAGTTCATTCTTCCCAGCATTGGCATTAATAGGGTTAAATCTAAAGAATTTAGGGTTCACACACAAAGGTGGAGAGGAGGAAAAAAAAACCTCTTGGTGAGTTCTTACTGAGTTCAAATAGCAGATGTTTTTCTCATTTCTGTGTTTCTCATTTCTACCAAGCCTTAATTACTTTGAATAAGAAATAACTTATTAGCATATCATAATTATTATGCATTTTGCAGTTTGAAAGACTTACCTGAGCTTGACAGGAAACTGCAACCAGCAGCACAACAGCTGCGAGACTTCGGAACATCTGTACAGGACGCAGTGAGTAGAATGGAGGAGAAGTAAAAGAGAATAAAGAGGAAAAACGAAGCAAAATGAGCCTATAATTAAAACCAAATCTCATAATTAATCACAATACATGTATCTCAGGCTGAGGAAAAGGTGTGAAGCGTGCAGGTTAAATGTACTTACCTTGTTTATGATGTTTGTGGGTTTAGAAGCTCCGGATTTGAAGAAAAGAATGAAAGCTCCGCTGCGCGCGCGGCTCTGCACTCCAAGTGGACAGGAAATTCGGCTCGCGCTCAGGAATCCGGACGAGACGTGTAGCCCCGCCCCTTCGTCACGTGACCATTCGCCCACAACTAGAATAAACGTTTCAACGTATTATTATTATTATTATTATTATTATTATTATTATTATTATTATTATTATTATTATTCAATGTGTTTATATAATGGCATAATTATTATTATGGTTTAAGTATTAATGATAATTTATGCTATCATTTTTTCTATTAGAATTAATTCTATTTTGCATATAGAAAAGTAAAAAATAATATAAAATATTATTTGATGTGATAAAAATAATACAATAATAAAATACATACATAAATACATACATACATACATACATACAAATAAATAAATAATAATAATAATAATAATAATAATAATGATAATAATAATAATAATAATAATAAACTCAGTAAAGTAAATCTAAAACAATGTATACAAGTATAAGGGTACAAATGATAAATAAATAAATAAATAAATAAATTGTTTTGAGAAGAGCAGAATGACAGGAATATATCTAAATGTTAAAAAAGAACTACTGGAATAAAGAATTATATAACAGTGATACACAGTGATGTTAGTAGATAAGCCCAGATATAATACATATAATTAACACACAAAAAAAACACACACACACACACACACACACACACACACACACACACACACACACACACACACACGTATATACACAAGTGCATACACTATATTGCCATTTTGTTCCACATTTAGTCCTATTTTGCTCCTATAATTTGCTCCACTTTTTTGGGAAGATGTTCTACTAAATTTTGGAGTGTGCTTGTGTACATTTGTGCTCATTCAGACACAGGGGGTGTTAGTAAAGTCAGGCAATGATGTAGGTGAGGTGAGGATGCCTGGGGTGCAGTGAGCGAGTTCCAATTCATCCCAAAAGTGTTTAGTAGGGTTGAGGTCAGAGCAGGAGATCTTCCACTCCAACCCAAGCATATCTTCATTGCCATTCTGGAAATCATCCATCCATCCATCCATCCATCCATCCATCCATCCATCCATCCATCCATCCATCCATCCATCCAACACCCACCCATCTATCTATCTATCTATCTATCTATCTATCTATCTATCTATCTATCTATCTATCTATCTATCTATCTATCTATCTATCTATCTATCTATCTATCTATCTATATATTTATATATATATATATAGGTAATATGGTGTGTATGTAGTATGGTATGGTATGGTATGGTATGGTATGGTATGGTACATGTTTTTGTATGTTTGTATGTTGGTGTAAAGGGAAGATGCAGGTGAAGGTAATGAGTGATTATTAGGACATGCAGCCTGTTCCAGAGTCTGCTTTTTAAGATGACACCCAATGTTGCAGACAAACTGGTTGCTCCACATATGATTGCTACTATACTATCTGCAGTAATATAGCAATATTAAACAGTTATTAAATTAATTGATGAACGTATTTATTCAAATCACTTATAATCAGACTAAGTGGAGGAAGGTGAAAAGATCTTACGTAAAGGCCTAACAGTGCCAACATAGTGCTGTAGTAAATTGAGCTCAACTATTAAATTAGCAGCCTAAAGCCAATTAAGTGCATCATCACCACTTTGTATATTAGCTAACAGGCTTCAACCTATTTTTGCTGTCCTTGACACAAAAATCTAAATAAACAACTCAGTTCATTAACATTCTTTCCTGAGTTAAAGAAAATGTATTTAAGCAATAAAACAATAAAATGTACAGTATATGAAGTACTTGATGAGCAGGATTGGGGTTGGGACCCTATGATCTATGATATTAAAAATGACACTCTTATTTTGCTGTTTCATGTTTCATAATGAAATTAAATAAGACTGCTTTAAAGCAGCTGAATCTGCTGAATAGGCTGATCTAAGAGCTATCTGGGCATGGCCTAATATTTTTACATTGACATTGTTACTCATTTGGCAGATGCTTTTATTGAAAGCTTGGCAATACTGTAATCCAGACTCAATTAAGTAATAGTATGTAATAACAAGTATGAAATTTTTTTTTTGTAAAAATAAAAACTCATATTGTTCATAAAATTTTATTATTAGTACCTTTGGTAATTGATTTATAGCTGTCACTGTGTTTCTCAGTGATGTTCTTGAAATTTAAGAAAAAACAGTGCCTGCACAAATACATGTACTGTACAGAACCCAGTGAGATAAGCAATATTTTCCACAAGAAGTATCATAACTGATGCAATAGAGCATTAACAGAAATTTAATTTCAATGCTCCTGTGAGCAGGAATCTGAGTAAAATTGTGTTACATTCTCTTTATGCATTGCAATAAGAAAAAGTAAACATCGTATTTTAATTAAATTTGGCTGTGATAAGAAAATGCAAATGGTACCCACAGTCTCCTTAGTCCAAAAAAAAAGCAAAATAGTGCAAATGCTTCAGGCAATAAAAGTATGTTTAAAATTCAAATGCTGGCTCTGTTACAGCTGGTGCTTTTATCTCATAATCAAGCGAAACAGTTCTGAAATATTGAAATTTGATTCATTTTGGGAAAAATGGGTAGTGAGGAGGAAAACATCATACAATGAATGATGATTAAATATGCAAATTATCCCAAATTCAAAGAAAGTAATGAATTATCCATGTCTAGACCAAAAAAATTTAAATGACCTCCTCCAAGATTCACCATCAGCAAAGGGCTTTGTTTAGGGTTGTGGTGCACTGATTAGTCTTGCATTGTATTCTGATTAACATAAATACATAAAATAAAATAAAACAAAGCAAAATAAATAAATAAATAAATCATAGCAGTTTCCTTTTCTGTGCACCAGACTCACATATACATAATACATACATCAACCAGACAAATAGATTAAACAACATTTAAAGATAAAACAAAGCCAGTGTCCATGGAATACACTTTATTGTTTTATTTTTTGTTAGGTTGTGCCATTGTAAAAGCGTTTAATCCAACAGCCTTTTTCAAGAGATCTCTTGAAATGTAAATTACACTGACCCTCTCGATACTGATTTATTTATGAACACGATCTGACCATTTAACTTTTAAGCACATTACATTAATAAGATTGGAATACAGCCAGTGTTATATTGTATACAGTATATATAATTTCCTTCCTTTTGGAGTGTGCTTGTGGATATTTGTGTTCATTAAGCCACAATGGTGTTAGTAAAGTCATGTACTGATCTAGGTGATGTGAGGAGGCCTGGGGTGCAGTCAGCAGTCCAATTCAACCCAAAGGTGTTTAGGAGTGTTGAGGTCAGAGCTCTATAGCAGGCCACTTAAGGTTTTCCACTCCAATCCATTTAAATAATATATTTAAGAAGCTCTGTTTGTGCACTGGGGCATTGTCATTTGTGAGCTGCCTGCAGTTGCCTTAATCAGATTTGAAACACTAAGGCTTGGCTACAAAGCACCAAAAATGGAGCAGTACCCAGCATTTCACAGTACTTTTCTCACCCTGTACTGCACTATGCTATTTCCAATCCTCACTAGTGTTTAACTAGTCCCAGAATATCTCAGGGTTCAGGGAAGACATGCTTCCAGGCTCTTCTTTCTTCCTCTTGAAATCCAAACAACTGAGTCACGAGAGTAAAGATCAACCTGAGTTTCTTAAATTAGTACTTATTATAAGTACTAATTTATATTATAAATTATATATTATATATTCTTATATTATAAGAAAAAAATTAAAAAACTTTCTAGCTATTTTCTCTTAAACAGAGCTTTACATGGATGGTATTGTTAGCGCTTTTGACAATGGACATTTTCACTTTTCACAATGTAATTACATATATAACTTTTACATTTATAAATCAGTCCATGTATGTTTATCCTTAATGAGCGAGCCAGTGGAAACTGTGGCAAGGAAAAGCTCTCTGAGATGGTATTAAGAAGAAACCTTGAGAGGAATCAAACTCAAAAGGGAACCCATTCTTCAACTAAATTAGGTCAACTTTAATAACTCTATTTAAAATAAACAATAGTTTTGTCACAACACAAAAAAATTTATTACACACTTCACTTCAAAAACCCCAGTACTACAGAACAATGTTAAAACAATGTTCAGAAATATCAGGTGTCTGGATAATAAAATAAATTCCCTGTTTGACCACATTTATTCCCTTCAATCCAGTATATTGGTTTGTGCTAAACATCTGCTATGTACTAAGCTCTGTGCATAATCTGTTTTTCAAGGCTCCACTTGATTACCGCATGCCAGATTTAATCTTAATGAGTTTACACACTGCAACAAGTGCAAAAAGAGAGGCTAAGCTCAGATATATGTGCATTCTTTTTCTGTAAAAAAAAAACAAGACCAAGCCAAAGGGCGAAGTAAACCATGTGGCCTTCTACTTATCTCTTTATCTGTAAAAGCAGAGATTAGGCTTGACCGTTCAGTCGATTCTAAAATAACTCCAGCAGAACAGTTTAGGGTTAGGAGCCTATAGATAAACATCTCACAAAGCGTTTGAGTCGATAAACACCACCATTTGTTAACTCTCTTTCATTAAAAAGTGCAGTGATGCTGGCAGAGATGGACCTTCTGTTTTTCACACTATATCTCTGGCTGACATGCTGCACACACACACCAGGCTGTCAGGCAGGCAGGGAAAGGAATTGGAGGCAGTTTTGGTAAAAAAGGACACAGATAAAAAGAAGGAGAGAGAGAGAGAGAGAGAGAGAGAGAGAGAGAGAGAGAGAGAGAGAGAGAGAGAGAGAGAGTAGCAGAGAGTACAAAGAGTAAGAATGCATACAGAGAGGGCAAGAGATAGAAAAAGATATAAACATCCAGAAGTATTTTGAAGCCAAAATCCACCACACACAAAAAAAATCGTGATTAGTTTGTATATCTGTGTCCAACAATTATCTATAGCAATAACATCCCATTAAATCTAAAAAACGTTCTTTCGGCTTTTCCCATTAGGGGTCGCTACAGCGGATCATCCGCAGGTTTGATTTGGCACGTTTTTACGCTGGATGCCCTTCCTAACACAACCCTCCCCATTTATCCGGGCTTGGGACCGGCACTAAGAGTGGCTGGGGTTGGTTCCCTGAACGGGGATCGAACCCGGGCCGCATCGGTGAACATCCCATTAAATCTACACAACTTAAATTATCATATTACATATACTTACTACATGCATATTAACAATTAACTCACTTATTGGGAATTTAACTGTATAACAAAATTAATACTTAATTTATCACCTTTTATTCTTAGTAAAAAAAAAATAAAAGGTGATAAATTATATACAGTGAGGGAAATAAGTATTTGAACACCCTGCTATTTTGCAAGTTCTTCAACTTAGAAATCATGGAGGGGTCTGAAATTGTCATCGTAGGTGCATGTCCACTGTGAGAGACATAATCTAAAAAAAAAAATCCAGAAATCACAATATATGATTTTTAAACTATTTATTTGTATGATACAGCTGCAAATAAGTATTTGAACACCTGTCTATCAGCTAGAATTCTGACCCTTAAAGACCTGTTAGTCTGCCTTTAAAATGTCCACCTCCACTACATTTATTATCCTAAATTAGATGCACCTGTTTGAGGTCGTTAGCTGCATAAAGACACCTGTCCACCCCATACAATCAGTAAGAATCCAACTACTAACATGGCCAAGACCAAAGAGCTGTCCAAAGACACTAGAGACAAAATTGTACACCTCCACAAGGCTGGAAAAGGCTACGGGGAAATTGCCAAGCAGCTTGGTGAAAAAAGGTCCACTGTTGGAGCAATCATTAAAAAATGGAAGAAGCTAAACATGACTGTCAATCTCCCTCGGACTGGGGCTCCATGCAAGATCTCACCTCATGGGGTCTCAATGATCCTAAGGAAGGTGAGAAATCAGCCCAGAACTACACGGGAGGAGCTGGTCAATGACCTGAAAAGAGCTGGGACCACCGTTTCCAAGGTTACTGTTGGTAATACACTAAGACGTCATGGTTTGAAATCATGCATGGCACGGAAGGTTCCCCTGCTTAAACCAGCACATGTCCAGGCACGTCTTCAGTTTGACAATGACCATTTGGATGATCCAGAGGAGTTATGGGAGAAAGTCATGTGGTCAGATGAGACCAAAATAGAACTTTTGGGTCATAATTCCACTAAACGTGTTTGGAGGAAGAAGAATGATGAGTACATCCCAAGAACACCATCCCTACTGTGAAGCATGGGGGTGGTAGCATCATGCTTTGGGGGTGTTTTTCTGCACATGGGACAGGGCGACTGCACTGTATTAAGGAGAGGATGACCGGGGCCATGTATTGCGAGATTTTGGGGAACAACCTCCTTCCCTCAGTTAGAGCACTGAGGATGGGTCGAGGCTGGGTCTTCCAACATGACAATGTTAACCAAGGAGTAGCTCTGTAAGAAGCATATCAAGGTTCTGGCGTGGTCTAGCCAGTCTCCAGACCTAAACCTAATAGAGAATCTTTGGAGGGAGCTCAAACTCCGTGTTTCTCAGCGACAGGCCAGAAACCTGACTGATCTAAAGAAGATCTGTGTGGAGGAGTGGGCCAAAATCCCTCCTGCAGTGTGTGCAAACCTGGTGAGAAACTACAGGAAACGTTTGACCTCTGTAATTGCAAACAAAGGCTACTGTACCAAATATTAACATTGACTTTCTCAGGTGTTCAAATACTTATTTGCAGCTGCATCATACAAATAAATAGTTAAAAAATCATACATTGTGATTTCTGGATTATTTTTTTTTTATTATGTTTATTATTTTTATTAATAAATTACATCAATTATTTCATCCATTTATTGTTACATTTGACACACTCATTCATAACACAAGTTCCACATTATATTGTGATTGTGATAAGCAGATGTTTATACACTAGCCTCATTTTTTTTGCTCTTGAAGTCAATAAAATGTTTTGTTGCATAAAGCATTTATGTCTTAGTAAATTATAGCTTTATCTCTGACTGAAATTGGAGACTCCTGTCAAAAATGTTAAATGGACTTACAGAGAACATGATCATGTAAAGACATAATTTGACATATTTTGAAATTGATGATACATCCATCATACAAATCCCTGTGCAAGTTATCACTATAGAAGTGTATCACATGCATTAGTCTACATTGGATATTTGTTCTGCAACCTGGACTATTGTCAGAGCTACTGTTAAAGAAAAAAGTCAATATATCCTAAACAAATATAAATATGTAATATAAAATATAATACGAATTACAGTTCTGGCAGCATGTATATGATATCTGAAGTCTTCACACAAAGGTAGCATCACTGAGACAGTTTTAGAAAAAATGCAGACTACAAAATGACTCAAAAATCTGTCAAGTTATTAAGGGATATAATTTCCATTAACCTCTTTAAATATTTAAGCCTTGTGGGTAAGCTTCTGCACAGCTTTTAACAGAAAGAAGAGTCAGTCATTCAATTCAATGTTAATGAGCTTCAAACAGTTGAAATTAAGTCGTGCTGAATTTTGCATCAAACATTGAAATTGATATCATGATTTTATTTTTGCATAAAAGAAGACTATATACATGAATTAATTTTCGACTTCATGACTTCATGATTGATTTTACTTCATATTGTGAACTTTTTTAGCACTATACCAACACCACCATCACGACCACCAACACCTTCAACAAATATCCTTGTACAGATGTCTGAAATTGAACTATTTTTAATTTAAAATCCCTATGCTTTGTTCAATTTGCAATGTAACAGAGATTATGTGCTAATTGCATTAGAACTAATTGCCTGTAATAATAGTCTTTACATCTTTATGAATCATGTGCTTGCATTGATTCTGTATAAAAATATGATCCTATTCGTCATTCCTTTATCTCTTTATTCTTTTGTTAAAAAAAAAAAGTTTGATCCACATGAAAAATGCTGTGCATTGTCTGGATAAAAAACCATGAAATTACTTTTAGGTTGCATCCATCATATTTGACGGATAGATAAAAGACACAATTTCCTAAGAAATGTAATAATAGTGGGTACATAAAGAGTTAAGTGTACAATTAAAAAAACAGAGCTGACAACCGTTCATATTCCTGCGTTTTATTGAAAAAGGCTGTAATGCCGATGTTATAAAGGAGATTGCATTCCCTTATCATATTGTGATTATGTGCATTGTCACAATTGCTTTCAAATAGATGGTTCTCATGACGATATGCATGAAGGCAGAATATCTATTCCACTCTATTATCTTCTTCTTCTTCTTTCGGCTGCTCCCATTAGGGGTCGCCACAGCGGATCATCTGTCTCCATACCACCCTGTCCTCTATATCTGCCTCTTTTACACCAACTACCTGCATGTCTTCCTCACCACACCCATGAACCTCCTCCTTGGCCTTCCTCTTTTCCTCCTACCTGGTGGCTCCATCCTCAGCATTCTTCTACCAATATAATTCATGTCCCTCCTCTGCACATGTCCAAACCATCTTAATCTCGCCTCCCTCAACTGAATTCCTCCACCTTCTCCAGCTCTTCTCCCTGCAACCGCACAACTCCACTGCCCTCCCTCTCATTCACACACATGTACTCTGTCTTACTCCTACTGAGTTTCATTCCCCTTCTTTCCAGCGCATATCTCCACCTCTCCAGGCTCTTCTCAACCTGCTCCCTACTCTCACAACAAATCACAATATCATCCATCATAGTCCAGGGAGACTCCTGTCTGACCTCGTCCGTCAACCTGTCCTTCACCACTGCAAACAGGAAGGAGCTCAGGGCCGATCCTTGATGCAGTCCAACCTTCACCCTGAACCAGTCTGTCGTTCCTACTGCACACTTCACTGCCGTCACACTGTCCTCATACATGTCCTGCACCACCCTCACATACTTCTCTGACACACCTGACTTCCTCATACAATACCACAACTCCTCTCTTGGCACCCTGTTGTACGCCTTTTCTAAATACACAAATACACAATGCAATTCCTTCTGTCCTTCTCTATACTTCTCCATCAACATTCTTAATGCAAATAAGGCATCTGTGGTGCTCTTCCTCGGCATGAAACCATACTGTTGCTCACAGATGGTCACCTCTTCTCTCAGCCTGGCTTCCACTACTCTTTCCCATAACTTCATGGTGTGACTGATCAACTTAATTCCCCTGTAGTTACTGCAAGACTGCACATCTCTTTTATGCTTAAAGATCGGTACCAGCACACTTCTTCTCCACATCCACATCCTGCTTCACCAACTCCACATCATCCAACCTTCTCTCTCTCTGATTTTCCTCATTCATCAGCTGCTCAAAAATCCCTCCACCTTCTCAACACACTCTCCTCACTAGTCAACACATTTCCCTCTCCAACCTTTACTGCTCTAACTTGCAGTACATCCTTTCCAGCTCGGTCCCTCTGCCTGGCCAATCGGTACAAATCCTTTTCTCCTTCCTTAGTGTCCAACCTCTCATACAGCTCCTCATATGCCTTTTCCTTGGCTCTCGCCACATCCCTCTTAACCTGCTGCCGCATCTCCTTGTAGTCCTGCCTACTTTTCTCATCACTCTGTCTGTCCAACTTCTGTTTTGCCAACCTCTTTCTCCTTATGCTCTCCTGCACTTCCTCATTCCACCACCATGTCTCCTTGTCTTGCTTTCTATTTCCAGATGTCACACCAAGTACTTTTCTAGCTGCCTCCCTCATCACTCCTGCAGTAGTTGCCCAATCATCCAACACCTCCTTAACACCACTGAGCCTCTGTCTGACCTCTTCCCTGAACCTCGCACTACACTCTTCCTCCTTCAGTTTCCACCATCTTATTCTTCTTTCAGTCCACACTCTCCTCTTCTTCTTCGCCTCCAAAACCATCCTACAGACCACCATCCGATGCTGTCTAGCTACACTGTCCCCCGCCAACACCTTACAGTCTCCAATCTCCTTTAGGTTGCATCTCCTGCATAGCACATAGTCCACCTGTGTGCACCTTCCTCCACTCTTATACGTCACCCTATGATCCTCCTTCTTCTTAAAATAAGTGTTCACCACTGCCATTTCCATTCTTTTAGCAAAATCCACCACCATCTGCCCTTCCACATTCCTCTCCTTAAAACCATACCTACCCATCACCTCCTCATCACCTTTGTTCCCTTCACCTACATGCCCATTAAAGTCTGCCCCAATCACCAATCATTCTTTCCAAGGTACACCATCTACCACTTCATCTAATTCACTCCAGAATCTTTCCTTCTCCTCCATCTCACAGCCGACTTGTGGAGCATAGGCACTGATGACATTTATCATCATCCCTTCAACTTCCACCTTCACGATCATCACCCTATCAGAAACTCTCTTCACCTCCACTACACTCTTACTGTAAAACAGTTTAAATCCACCTCCAATGTTCCTGGCCTTACTCCCTTTCCACTTGGTCTCCTGAACACACAGCATATCTACCTTTCTCCTCTCCATCATATATATATATATATATATATATATATATATATATATATATATATATATATATATATATATATATATATATATCTCAATAAAAATATTTATTCGCATTTAGAAACCAGACTTAACATAACCTAAGAAAATATTCTTGTAAATGTTTTAAAGAAATTATAGTAAGTCATCAGGACACCAAACAAAACTATGTTTCCACATGGGCGGTTTTAATTGTGTGCATCATTGCGGATTTTGGCGCTTGATTTAAAACCTTGCGCATCAGTAAAACAAACAGTTAGTGGTTAAAAATAATTTTTTTGGTGGAGTTTATTATTTTTTAATATCTGAATAAATGTGTTAGGGTTAGGGTTAAAGTAAAATATATATATATATATATATATATATATATATATATATATATATATATATATATATATATATATATATATATATATATATACGCATTGATTACTATAGTATCATACATTATTGTAGTCAGAGCTCAGTCACACTACAAATGAGCTGACTGTGTGCAGGTGTGTCGTGTGTGTGTGTGTGTGTGTGTGTGCGTGTGTGTGTCTGTGAGGAATACACCATAATTAATACCAGGTTTGGTAATTAAAGCCTTGACCCCTGACAAGCTGTCATCTCTCATTCCATACCTCAGAGTGAACAGGTGGGTCTTAATGCTCTTTAATTGCAAAAAAAGTGCAGCTAATAAATAATTAATAATTTCTTCAAGCCAAGAGCATGTTGAAAAAATTCCCAGCATATTATTAGTTACTGCAGTATCAAGAAGCAGATTTATTTACAATTATTAAGTTATTATTCAATTAGATTTATTTTATATTTTATATCTTTTACCAATAGACATTGACTCAAGGCAGCATTACAGAGATAAAGAGACTATAAAAGAATGTATCATTTGTTCCTTATAATTGTGAATTTATCCCTAATGAGTGAGCCAGTAATGACTGTGGCAAGGAAAAACTCTCTGAAATGGTATGAGGAAGAAAGCAAAAGAGGAACCAGTCTCAAAATTTAACCTCATCCTCATCTAGTGGCACTGAATGTCCATTTATTACAATTCCATCATTGCAAGAGTGTGGCGATTAAATGCAACCTGTAGTCCTGAGCCATTGTAGCAGGTTGTTGATATTAATTACAGTCCAAATTCATCACTCAAAGTTCTTGAGTTGCTCATTAACTTCATGAATTTTTAGGCTGTTGATGTTGAACCATCCCCAGCTGCGCAGAATGGGCTGAAATTGAAGAGAACTTCCTGCAGATTATTGATATCCACTGAATAAACTCTTTGTCTTTACACATATTCCAGTTGGTCGGGAATAATTTTTCTATCAAATTATTACTTCACATTTATGGAAAGGTTGTTTAGCATGTTTAATATAGAGATATTGAACAAATTTCTGTTTTAAGGATGAAAACCTTTTTTGAAAAATGTTTTGTTTTTTGGAAAATCCATAGAGATGCTGCTTTGTGAGTGTGGTTTGCATGAACTGTATAAAGTCGGGTATACATAAATAACAGCATATTACTTTTACAAAAACATGGCAGAAATCTATTCATTTTAAATAATGTAATGACATTGTGTCCCAGATCATTATAGATCATGTTAAATTGTATTGATTATACTGTATTACTAACCGGAGCACATAAAATTGTGGCAAAAAGAAACCCATGACATATTTGCTTACAATGAAAGAAGCAGAGGCATGATAAAAAAAACCCCTAATTGACAGCTGTAGGTGGTAGATGAGACTCTATAACGTGTGGTGTACAAATAGATAGAAAATAACAATGTTTTGATTTTTCAGAGAATGGGGTTCACTCCTGGAGCTTTCAGTTACAGTCTGTGTGGAATTTCAGATTTTCTCAATGGGTTTCCTTTTGCTTCTCTGGTTTTCTTCCACTTTCCAAAACATGCTGGCAGGAGAATTGGCCAAACTGTATTCCTACATTGTGCCCAGTGTTCCTGGAATAAACTCTGGATTCACCACAGCTTTACTTTTGAATGAATTTAAAACACATTTAAATGAATAAACTTTTAAAAGATATATGATTTTGCATGCTCTCAAAAACAGCCGGTAATGAAGACTTTAACAAGCTAGAGTATATTTCTGTGGGAAATTAATCGACCAAATCAATAGAAATGTACAGCATACATAAAATATAGTTTGATATCCTTTGCTATATTTACAGAGGACCAGGATTAATGCATCTTCTTTTGCTCTACACTGTCATCCTGACCTCTACTCCAAATCCCATACTCCATATGGTAATGAGGAAGTGTTTTTAGTTGTTTCAAGAAAACCAGTTTAGCTGTTGGGCTAAACTGCATTGATATTCTGAGCAGTCAGCACTGTGCTTATGGTTATGGCAATACCACTTATATTTGATCACACTAAATAAACAAATATATGCATACACACATTTCTATATACATTCTGTATGCACACACATTGAACCAGAGTTTGTATTGTAATAAATAATGTTTTTCTCTTCATTTGTATTTTTATTTACTTCTTCGGCAGATGCTTTTACCCAAAAGCAATGCAATCAAACCAAATTAATAGGAGTTGAGGGTCTTGCTTAAAAGTCAAACAGCAGTATCTGGGTAGCACAGGCATTTATATTTATCAATATATTATACAGACAAAGCCTCAAGCACTGGGACATCCAGGCTCTTACTTATCAGCTGTCTCACTTTAGCAGTGTTTCTGCAGCACTGATTGAACTCATGCTGAAAGCAATTAAGTATGCACATTGATTCATAATCGGAATTAAAATCAGGGATTATTAGCTAAATTTACTTACACATAAAAGGATTTGGACTCCATAATAATATACTTATACAGGAAGCAAGAAATAGATCATCACTTTTACATGCACATCTCCTTTACACCGGCAAAACACTTCAACTGCAATAGACATACTATTAACGACATCTTTATTTCCACTCTCACTTTAGATCTATGATCACTTATCAACTATTACATTATACTGTACATCTTTGGAACCATTTTATTTCCACATATGACTTCTGACCAAAAAGTTTTTTGTTTTGCTCATACTTGTTAGCTCAAACTTTTAGGCTTTCTGTATGCAAGAGGCCCTCTGGTGGTCTGAAAATTGAAAGGTATGAATGATATATCATGCATATTGCAAAGAAAAAACTCCCTTTAGGAACAGCATATAAAGTACTTATTATGTATATGTTTATGTACACGCACTGTTTACAGCAAAGAAATCCATTTATACCATGTATCTTGAATACAGTGCTTTCAGTAAGATTGCTGTCATGTGGTGAAGATTGAAAGTATTTTGGTTCTGGTGTACCAACATCCAGTGTCCCTTTTGGAGGAAAGCAGTGACTATGTTCTCTACCAACTTCCTGTCTCTTATGTATGGGTTGACTCCATACACTATTCGGATTGTCATTCGGTGCCACCCAGATAAGGATGGGTTCCCTCTTGAGTCTGGATTCTCTTAAGGTCTCTTCCTCACGCAATCTCAGAGGGATTTTTCTTGCCATTGCCACCACTGGTTTGCTCATTAGGGACAAACTTACACATTCTTTATTACTGCATTATCTGTGTAAAGCTTAAAAAAAAAAAAAAAAAAAAAAAACGATGACTAGTCACAATCTAAAAGCAGCTCTGCTGAAGTCACATTGTGTTGTAGTGTCTTATACTCTTGTCATTCTGCAGTTGGGTGAGGACAGAGTTAGTGGTTTCAACTGGAGCAGGAAAATGACACAGCTATTTGTTAGTGATAAAAGTCTGTCCTCTGCTGGACCTTTTTAACAATACATTTAATAGTTTTCTTCTTCAGGTGCTGGGAGTACTGTAGTTCCCAGGAAAGTGATGGACTTCACAGCTAATTTGGTTAATTATGTCAAGAGGAGGCAGTGATAAGACTGGCTCCTCCTGTAGTTCTCCTGTAGGTCTATACCTCTATGGATGTTACAGCTTCATCAAAGGGAGATATGATTAACATCTGTTTCCATACAGATATCCTTGATGAGAAAAAAAGCAATCTGGGGCAATTTGAAAAAAATAGCAATAATAAGCAAGCAATAAAGAATGATGAAACCATTCCAAATCCCATACAATAAAGGTCCAATAGTTGTCGGATTACTGTAATTAAATATGCCTCTATTTGTGGCTGTACTGTGACGGCATTTGACTGGTGATTTACTACAGTTCTGATAGCTGTCTTTGATTTGACCTTTGTGCATTTCAGCATGATGTAAAAGGCCCTGTCGACTTTGTTGCTCATGAAGATACAAGAAAGCGTTTAAAGATCAAGAAACACCTTAAATGACTTGCATGTTAATACTTCTCATGAAAGCCATGTTATTCAAGGGCATTTCAATTATAATAAAATTCTTAGATCTTTTAAAGTCTTTTATCGGCATGTTGGCAAGGGGCAAGAAACTTGCTGTGTGTGTATGACAACTGATTTTATAGACCATAAATCAAAAATGAAATTAAAACAAGCACAATTAAAAAAAGTGAAGAACTAAGACTTGAACTTGTGAAGTCAAAGGATAGAACAGTGAAGCTAATGTACACACAAGAGCTGTCTAGAACTCACTTTCATGCTAATACTACCCTGAGTGTCATCTGACTCATATCATTTCTTATTCATATGAGTGAGTGAGGAAAGCGGGAGTAAACATTAATGGCTGTTGTATTCTCAAGAAAGAGAATTTGGGGGATGTTTGCTACAGTTATGTAGACTTTTGGTGACACCACTGATACAACTCGTTGTAAGTAAAATGTCAGTATTGACAGATAAACATAGGCAGAATCCTAAATGGTGCAGAATTGAAAATAAATCTTGGTGCAAGTTCATGGATAATCAAGGTGCTGGAGGAGATAATCCAATCCCATGCTGAGTTCATTGCCAACACACATATTGAGTTGATAAGCAAACTAGAGGTGGTCCAGCAGAGGTTCAGTGTGAATCAGCATGAGGTCTGAGTCACACTCCTGAACTCAACTCAAGCTTTGATTGTCATTCTTCAACATACACAGTATACAAAAGATCGAAAGGCAGTTACTACAGAGCACAGTGCATAGAGAGTGAAACAGCAAGAGTAACATTAAACATAAAGAAAGAAATAATAAGCATTAAACATAGCATTGTTAAGGTGTGATAAACATGAGGTAGATGTGATATACATAAGCTTGGAATGTAGGTAATGTAAGAACAGAATTACAGTGGTCTGATTTCAGTGGTCTGATTTCTTTTTTTTTTGCATGTTTGTAGCAATTTATTGTTTCAGATCATCAAAATAATTTCAATATTAGTAAAAGATAACACAGGTGAACACAACATGCAGTTTTTAAATGAAGGTTTTTATTATTGAGGGAAAACAAAATCCAAAACTACATGGCCCTGTGTGAAAAAAGCATTTGCCCCACCTGTTAAAACTGTGGTTTATCACACCTAAATTCAATTTCTCTAACCACACTCAGGCCTGATTACTGCCACACCTGTTCACAATCAATACATCTCTTAAATAGGACCTGCCTGACAAAGTGAAGTAGACCAAAAGATCCTCAAAAGTTAGACATCATGCCGAGATCCAAAGAAATTCAGAAACAAATAAGAAAAAAAAAGAAAGTAATTGAGATTGATCAGTCTGGAAAAAGGTTATAAAGCCATTTCTAAAACTTTGGTACTCCAGCGAACGACAATGAGAGCCATTATTCACAAATAACAAAAACACAGAACAGTGGAGAACCTTCCCAGGAGTGTGGGTGGGCTCTTGGATGATCCAGAGGAGTCATGGGAGAAAGTCATGTGGTCAGATGAGACCAAAATAAAACTTTTTGGGTCATAATTCCACTGAAGGTGTTTGGAGGAAGAAGAATGATGAGTACCATCCCAAGAACACCATCCCTACTGTGAAGCATGGGGGTGGTAGCATTATGCTTTGGGGGTGTTTTTCTGCACATGGGACAGGGCGACTGCACGGTAGAGGATGATCAGGTCCATGTATTGCGAGATTTTGGGGAACAACCTCCTTCCCTCAGTTAGAGCATTGAAGATGGGTCGAGGCTGGGTCTTCCAACATGACAATGACCCGAAGCACACAGCCAGGATAACCAAGGAGTGGCTCTGTAAGAAGCATTTTAAGGTTCTAGCATGGCCTAGCCAGTCTCCAGACCTAAACCCAATAGAGAATCTTTGGAGGGAGCTCAAACTCCGTGTTTGCTCAAACTCCGTGTTTGAGCCAAAATCCCTCCTGCAGTGTGTGCAAACCTGGTGAAAAACTACAGGAACCGTTTGACCTCTGTAATTGCAAACAAAGGCTACTGTTCCAAATATTACCATTGACTTTCTCAGGTGTTCAAATACTTATTTGCAGCTGTATCATACAAATACATAGTTAAAAAAAAATCATACATTTTGATTTCTGGATTTTTTTTTTTAGATTATGTCTCTCACAGAGGACATGCACCTACGATGACAATTTCAGACCCCTCCATGATTTCTAAGTGGGAGAACTTGCAAAATAGCAGGGTGTTCAAATACTTATTTTCCTCACTGTGTTTGTGTGTGTGTGTATATATATATATACATACATACACACACATATATGTATATATGTAAACATATGCAGTGAATAAATATAAAGGCTATAGCAGTGCAGAGATGTACTTCTCAACAATGTCCACACAAGTTCTGGTTCTAAGGCGGCTTCTTTTTCTTTCGGCTGCTTAACACATTGTCCAGCACATGCTCTCAACACGTCCCGGTATGCCGCCCGGACCAGCTGATGATGAGTGACCGACTGTATGTCCAAGAGCTCAGAGCTGCTCTGTCACAACACGCCATCAACCTGTTCACGTGGCCTAAAATGAGAAAAAAACAAATAATATGTCTGTAATAAATAAATGTAATAAATACCTGTTTATAAAACTCTAAATCGAAAAAAATTGTGCTCAATATTATATTAGTAAAATTAGCACACTCACCTCTGTCTTCTTACAAAGTTTAGAAGAAATTCATATTTTCTCCATATGGCAAAAATACAACAGCCCAGAGTAAAGAGCAGCAATATGAATATAATCCATATCCAGTGAGTTTCAGATTTTGCACCTGAAAGCCCATTAAAAAAGGTGTTATAGATTGTGTGACTTATCTCAAACAGAAAGATAAGGGAAAATGTCAAACATATTTTTCTTTCATTAAGGTTAAATGCAAATCAAACTGCAAATAGGATTGAGTGAAAGTGACCATTTCAAGTGATTTTCACAGTTTTTATGTTCAATGCAGTTAGTAAAGTGTGCATGCTATTTTCAAGAGTGTACACACACTCCTAACCATGCATATCCAGGGACCACAATGAAAGAAACATATACTGATTATGAGGATCAAACAAATCATATTGGCATTATATGACTAAATAAAAAAGAAAAAGTGCTCACAAGATGCAAATCACAAAAATTTGTAAATTTAACAATAAGAAAAGGAATATATTTGGATCATGCACAAGAAAATCTAGAGTAAGCAGCTTTGAAAATAATGAAAAGACTTTTAGGGATCATTAGGGGGATGAAGTGTATCAGTTAATTTGTTTCCACAGTGCAATTTTAATTGGTTTCTATTTTAGGGCAAACACATAGTTTACATACATTTGTGATGCTTATTATGGAATAACAAAGTAAAAAAGACAAAAACAAAAAATTTCTTTTTAATTCACACTTTTGTACAGTTTCTATATCCATTGGTTGTGATGCACACATAGCCACCTAACACACACATTTATTTACTAAACCTTTTGACACACTACATGATCAGGAATGAGCAGTACAATAAGCAGAATGCCAATATTTTTACTTGTTTACCAATTACGGCCTTTTTTAAATAAAGATTATAAACATATTAAAAAAAATTGATAAATTGTGACAAATTTCCCCAAATAAATCCATTTACAATTAACTGTTTTGGAATATTACATTTAATGTGGTCATATAAGATGTAGAGATGTGAAAACCAAGAGTGAGATCATTGGTCAACTTTAATTCATCAATAATACCAAAAGTGTTAATACTTCAATGTACCCAAAAGGGTCAAACTTGTTCTAATAAAGTATTCATATTCATACTCACTTGATTTAAACTGTACATTGAAGAGACAGACACTTTTCCCATATTGGTTAGATGCCATACAGTAGTAACAGCCGTGACTGTCAGGTGTCGGCTGAATAATCAGTGCGTTTGTATCACCGCTGGAAAGAGGCTCCTTCATTAAAAGGCATCTAAAAGAAACAAAATTATATTTTTTTTGGTTACATTCAAAGAACTTATTTTGCATATTATATTTTAACTTAATAAACCCAGCCATTAGGGGGGCACAAGCCAGTGCACTCTTAGTGCCAGTCCCAAGCCCGGGTAAATGGGGAGGGTTGCTTAAGGAATACATGTGCCAAATCAAATATGCGTATCACAAATGAAAATTTCATACCGGATCGGTCGAGGCCCAGGTTAACAACGACCGCCACAGGTATCGTTAGCCGACAGGGTACCGGTGGAAATTGGGCTACTGTTGGCCGAAGGAGGAGAAGGAGAGGAGGAAGACGTCTACAGAGACGGCAGGAAAAGGAGCAGTGTAGGAGAGTAGAGGTTCGGGTTGGTACTTTAAATGTTGGTACTATGACGGGTAAAGGGAGAGAGGTAGCTGATATGATGGAGAGGAGAAAGGTAGATATGCTGTGTGTTCAGGAGACCAAGTGGAAAGGGAGTAAGGCCAGGAACATTGGAGGTGGATTTAAACTGTTTTATCATGGTGTGGATGGGAAGAGAAATGGTGTAGGGGTGATTCTGAAGGAAGAGTACAGTAAGAGTGTAGTGGAGGTGAAGAGAGTTTCTGATAGGGTGAGGATAAAGTTGATAAAGTTCGTGAAGGTGGAAGTTGAATGGATGATAATAAATGTCATCAGTGCCTATGCTCCACAAGTTGGCTGTGCGATGGAGGAGAAGGAAAGATTCTGGAGTGAATTAGATGAAGTGGTAGATGGTGTACCTAGGAAAGAACGATTGGTGATTGGGGCAGACTTTAATGGGCATGTAGGTGAAGGGAACAGTGGTGATGAGGAGTTGATGGGTAGGTATGGTTTTAAGGAGAGGAATGTGGAAGGGCAGATGGTGGTAGATTTTGCTAAAAGGATGGAAATGGCAGTGGTGAACACGTATTTTAAGAAGAAGGAGGATCATAGGGTGACGTATAAGAGTGGAGGAAGGTGCACACAGGTGGATTATGTTCTGTGTAGGAGATGCAACCTGAAGGAGATTGGAGACTGTAAGGTGTTGGCGGGAGATAGTGTAGCTAGACAGCATCGGATGGTGGTCTGTATGATGGTTTTGGAGGCAAAGAAGAAGAGGAGGAAAGTAAGGATTGAAAGAAGAATAAGATGGTGGAAACTGAAAGAGGAAGAGTGTAGTGTGAGGTCTAGGGAAGAGGTCAGACAGAGGCTCAGTGGTGGTGAAGAGGTGCCGGATGATTGGGCAACTACTGCAGGAGTGATGAGGGAGGCAGCTAGAAAAGTACTTGGTGTGACATCTGGAAATAGAAAGCAAGACAAGGAGACGTGGTGGTGGAATAAGGAAGTGCAGGAGAGCATTAGGGGAAAGAGGTTGGCAAAACAGAAGTGGGATCGACAGAGTAATGAGAAAAGTAGGCAGGAGTACAAGGAGATGCGGCAGCAGGTAAAAAGGGATGTGGCGAAAGCCAAGGAAAAGGCCTATGAGGAGCTGTATAAGAGGTTGGACACTAAGGAAGGAGAAAAGGATTTATACCGATTGGCCAGGCAGAGGGACCGAGCTGAGAAGGATGTACTGCAAGTTAGAGCAATAAAGGTTGGAGAGGGAAATGTGTTGACTAGTGAGGAGAGTGTGTTAAGAAGATGGAGGGAGTATTTTGAGCAGCTGATGAATGAGGAAAATCAGAGAGAGAGAAGGTTGGAGGATGTGGAGTTGGTGAAGCAGGATGTAGATAGGATTAGTAAGGAGGAAGTGAGAGCAGCGATTAAGAGGATGAAGAATGGAAAGTCGGTTGGACCAGATGACATACCGGTAGAAGCGTGGAGATGTTTAGGAGAGATGGCAGTGGAGTTTTTAACCAGATTGTTTAACAGGATTCTGGAAGGGGAGAGGATGCCTGAGGAATGGAGAAGGAGTGTGCTGGTACCGATCTTTAAGCATAAGGGAGATGTGCAGACCTGCAGTAACTACAGGGGAATTAAGTTGATCAGTCACACCATGAAGTTATGGGAAAGAGTAGTGGAAGCCAGGCTGAGAGAAGAGGTGACCATCTGTGAGCAACAGTATGGTTTCATGCCGAGGAAGAGCACCACAGATGCCTTATTTCCTTTAAGGATGTTGATGGAGAAGTATAGAGAAGGACAGAAGGAGCTGCATTGTGTATTTGTGAATTTAGAGAAAGCGTACGACAGGGTGCCGAGAGAGGAGTTGTGGTATTGTATGAGGAAGTCTGGTGTGTCAGAGAAGTATGTGAGGGTGGTGCAGGACATGTATAAGGACAGTGTGACGGCAGTGAAGTGTGCAGTAGGTACGACAGACTGGTTCAGGGTGAAGGTTGGACTGCATCAAGGATCAGCCCTGAGCCCTTTCCTGTTTGCAGTGGTGATGGACAGGTTGACGGACGAGGTCAGACAGGAGTCTCCCTGGACTATGATATTTGCAGATGATATTGTGATTTGTGGTGAGAGTAGAGAGCAGGTTGAGAAGAGCCTGGAGAGGTGGAGATATGCGATGGAGAGAAGGGGAATGAAAGTCGGTAGGAGTAAGACAGAGTACTTGTGTGTGAATGAGAGGGAGGGCAGTGGAGTGATGCGGTTGCAGGGAGAAGAGGTGGAGAAGGTGGAGGAGTTCAGGTACCTGGGGTCAACAGTGCAAAGTAATGGAGAGTGTGTTAGAGAAGTGAAGAAAAGAGTAGTAGGGTATCTGCAAGAATGAAAGGGAAAGTTTATAGGTCTGTGGTGAGACCTGTGATGTTGTATGGATTAGAGACAGTGGCATTGAGTAAAAGACAGGAGGTGGAGCTGGAGGTAGCAGAGCTGAAGATGTTAAGGTTTTTCGTTGGGAGTGACGAGGATGGACAAGATTAGAAATGAGTTTATTAGAGGGACAGCACATGTAGGATGTTTTGGTGACAAGGTGAGGGAGGCGAGATTGAGATGGTTTGGACATGTGCAGAGAAGGGACGAATTATATTGGTAGAAAAATGCTGAAGATGGAGCCACCAGGTAGGAGGAAAAGAGGAAGGCCATGGAGGAGGTTCATGGATGTGGTGAGGGAAGACATGCAGGTAGTTGGTGTGAAAGAGACAGATGTAGAGGACAGGGTGGTATGGAGACGGATGATCCGCTGTGGCGACCCCTAATGGGAGCAGCCGAAAGAAGAAGAAGAAGAATATTTTAACTTAATAAAAATTTAATTTAGCATTTCATTTTAGAAGTCACACTCCACAGTACTTGTTACCAGCATTCAGAGTTTGAAGAATTTCTGAAATTCTAATGTATTTCTATATTTTCTAAACTAACTAAGTTTATAGTTTGTAATGTTTTTAAGGAATTTCTATACTATCAAATAAGTCTTAATTGTGCTGTCTGACTCGGACACCTCTCCTCTCCACCAATGCCCTGCAGAACACATTTGTTACATGAGTATATATCTAACAAAGAAAAAAACTAAAAAACACCTCAACTAAATTAACCAGAGATACAACTAATATTCCAAAATGATGCTGCAGTGATAAAAATACAATATACATTTTTTAACTACTGTAAACATTTTTCCCTGCTATGTATTTATTTATTTTTTTTAAATGAGGTTTATTTGTCAATCTATGTTGGCCAACTGAGAGACAGAAAACAGAGTCTTCAGATTACAAGAGGTTCTCCTGGGTTCATACCAAATCAATTTGTTGTAATTAGTGTCTGATTAGTGTCAGATGGTTGAGATGAACTGTAGCAATTAACAGTGGTAAAAGAGAGAGAGAGAGAGAGAGAGACGTAGTCTTGCATTAAACCTCGTTAAGAAAACTCTCAGTTCTGTTACCTGCTCCAAGAGAAATAAGTCGGTTTGGGATAGGCATCTGCTTCACAATGAAATTCTGTTGGACCACTCGGTGAAATGTAAACCACCTGAGGAGGATCTAGATGGGGGATGATTAATGAATGATTTGAACATTGTAATATTAAGTGAAACAGAAGAGCATATACTATAAATATTAAATATATAAAATATAAATACACACTGTAATGAGTGATTTGATAATACAATTATGTGTAGAGCTTTGATTAAGTTAATATACAGCACCATACTGGTGCATGACTGGGCCTCTGATTTGGGCCTCAAGAAATTATTAATGCATTTGACTCATCTTTTAAATTGTAATTTTCAAGCCAGGCATCATCTATATACAAAGTCTACAAACAGTGACGATAACGGACCATGTCACTGACTGGCAAATGTTTTTGAAAGACTTTCCTGGTTGGAAGTAGGAAATTACAAGTTTCAACCTTTAGTTAAATGTAGCATTAAATCATTGGAGTCTTTGCAACTGCATTGTTTAGCTTCACTGCATTTTTTACTATGCAGTTCGAATTCTACATTTATTGTCTCATCTACTTCTGTGTGATTTGTTTGATGTGATACTAAAAATGTTAAGTGAAGAAAAGGTCCTGGTTCTTAAATTAACAGTAAAGTCTAAACATTAACACTCATGTTTGATATTACTCTGCACGACTAACTCGTCTTTAGTTAATAACTGCAAACAGGAAGGTGACAAATTTCTTACAGTGAATGGCCAGCGTATAATTCAGTTTCTCCTTCAGGCCAGGGTGTGAGACCAAACAGTGAACATTCGCCTGCTTTAGATCTTTGGACTTCTTGCTAATCAGGCTGCTAGTAACAGTGTATCTTCCTTCAGAGTCCACAGTGCGGTTAATTTGTACTTCCACAGAGTCTCTTAATGCACCCAGATTCCATGACACTTCTGCTGCAGGCTTTGATTTGGCTGCAGTGCAGGTTGGCAAAAGCTCATCAGTGTCTCCAGCAACAGGATGAACCGCCACATTCACAGTGACAATAGGGGGAACTAAAAATAAAAACAGTATAAATGGCACTCATTAATTGGGCAGATTTATTAGTCAACAAGTGAACATTTTGTCCTGAAATTTGACTTGGAAGAAAAAATAGGCAAGTGTAAGGATTTGAGTGAGTTTGACAAGTTCCAAATTGTGATGTCTAGACCAGTGCTCCTCAACCTTTTTTGCACCATGGACCGGTTTAATGTCAGACAATATTTTCATGGACCGGCTTTTAAGGTGTGTCGGATAAATACAACAAAATAAAATGATACAACCGGCATAAAAACTGATATTTTCTAAATATAATAATAAACGTGAATCCACTGTGTTGATTTTTGTTAATTTTGCTCACTTGGGGGTTTGAATTTAGCGGTAATGTATTATGTGTTAGCGGCCGGAGCAGCTCCTTTAAGAAGGTAGTGGATGGAGGTAAGTCATGTGACCGAGGTATCATGACATGCATCAAGAGTGAATCATAGACAGATGTGGCGGAGAGAATCCGGTAATTTTCCAAAATAAAACATCATTCAGAATCAGATAATAAATAAAACGGAAATAATGTAAGTTATGTTTTCTTTATGTGCGGCCCGGTAACAAGTGACCCACAGACTGGTGCCGGTACACGGCCTGGGGGTTGGGGACCACTGGTCTAGACGACTTTGTCAGAGCATCTCCAAAACTGACGTTTTAATAAAAATTAATAAATAAATAAATAAATAAATAAATAATAATAATAATAATAATAAAAAAATAATAAGGAATTCCACAATGAGAATAGAAATTCTTACCTAATACTGTGAGATAAAGTTTTGTTTCATACGGTCCACTTGGAAAGATGTTTAAGATGCAGGTGTAGATGCCTTCATCTTGAAGACTGACATTTCTTAAAAGAATGGAGCCTAAATGTCCAGTGAATTTCCCAGTAAATTTTTACCCTCTCCCCCAAATAATTATGTTCATTGTGATCTAAAGTCACAACGAAGAAATCATAATTTTGTGGCATTTCCTTTGTTCGTCTTTGCCAAGTAGCACTTGTCATGGGCTCATTTGTTTTCAACATTTGGCAATTAGGATGTGCGTCTTCTCCAGATGATACGGTCACATTATGTCCAATTACACTTCTAGCTGTAAAAAAATAAAAAAATTAATTAAACAATGTTTCGCTTACACCAAAAACAAAATACTCTCTCGTGCCTCTCTCGTGTTAGCTTGAATACTACAGACACATACATGAAAAACAAAAAACACAGTAAATAAGACATAACCCAATTTCAATGTCATTAGAGCAGTGTTTAGTGATAACACTTGTAGGAATTTTGTGTAAAAGAAATCCGGAGTGATAATCTATGGACAGCAAAAATGTACACTCATTCATCTTTGGTTATTTGTACGAACTTTTGTGGCAATTCCAAACATTTTAAAAGACACATCATCATCTTCTTTCGGCTTCTCCCATTCAGGGTGACCACAGCAGAAATCATCCGTCTCCACACCCCCCTGTCCTCTACATCTGCCTCTTTCAAACCAACTACCTGCATGTCTTTCCTCACCTCATCCATAAACCTCCTCCTTGGTCTTCCTCTTTTCCTCCTTCCTTGCGGCTCCATCCTCAGCATTCTCCTACCGATATACCCTATGTCCCTCCTCTGAACATGTCCAAAACATCTCAAACACACCCCCTCACCTTGTCTCCAAAACATCCTACATGCGCTGTCCCTCTGGATTACTTAGTACTATTGATGGTCTTGAATTTATGCCAAAACACAATTATAATCTTGGTAGAATTCCTCTTAAGTGGTCAGATTTTCTCAGAACTTCTCAATTCATGCTTTCATTGTTTATTTTAATAGGGCTATAGTTACTAATTGATAAAAATGGGATCTATCTGATACATGTAATATTGTGGTACATGATTTATTGGGCATTTCTTATTTCTTGAAACTTCATTGATAATTTTGGGGTGAAAGATACAATGAAAATTAGCAAAAAGATATGTAAGGCTGGGCCCATTGGGCTGCTAAAACTAATTTAATTCAGTTTGACATCTTTATCTAGACCCATTGTTTGAAATCTACCTGGATTAAAAATATGTATTTTGGACATAAAGAACAATAGGTCTACCAAATGTTACAATAAGCAATACGTTTTTCTTTTGGAGATTAACAATGTTATGCATTTGGGAATGTCAAGGTATCATTATAGGATAAAACTATCACATTTTAGTTGATGTACTTTTTTGCAGCAAACGTTAAAGAAACTCAAAATCATCTTTAGGATGTAGGAGAATTCTTCAAGAAACAATTTCGGCAAAGGAAATAACAATAACAACAACAACAAAATCGGAATTAATGTAGTGTTCAGGAATACTACACTTCTTCCAAAGCAAGGCAAATCTCACTGTCTGTCGCATGTAATTCCTTAAACATACATCGAGTTACGAACAGACTGCTGCATAAACAAAAAATAAATAAAATAATTACCGTTAACATATCCACCAGTAAATTGAATGAGAAACAAACGTGCCAGACAGGACACAAATCCAATGTAAAGCGCCATATTTATGACCTTCAACCCTTGCGTATGCAATTGTTCTTTTTCTTCGCATAAGGTGTGGAAGCTGCTCTCCTGTGTTCAAATTACCTCGTAAGTGCATTTTCTTTATCTGTACACATTTATGTGTATGTTTTCTTTGTATTTACTGTAAAATACTATATAGTCTCCTTGTCAAACAATCTAAAGGTGGAGTCTATGGGTTGTTAAATGAACTCGTTCGCCACCTGCTGGATTGGAGGAGCCGAGTGCAAAAATATAAATATTTTTATATGAAAATATTTATAAATAAATTCATATAAAAATGATATACAGCAGATTTGGCAAAAGTATACACATCGTTTACTTAATTAAAAGTACAGATACTCATGTCATACCGTCCTTGAAAACAACTCTAAGTTATTATGTTGTTTTACGAATGACAAATTTAAGATGAGTTATCCTGTGCATTTTAGTGAAGTTCAAACAGGAAGTTTAAAATGTAAACTTCACCTGTATAGCAGTTCTACAACATATAGAAACTATCTGACTAAACCTCAGATTTCAAATGACTGCTACAGAAATTAAGAACATTAAGAGGATCCTTATTAAAAAAAATAAATAAAATAGCAACACGTGGCAGCATCCCTTCTATAAAAGGCAAACAAAACTGTAGGGAAAATAAAAACTTTAAACATTAAAATGAAAAGAAGGATATAACAATAAAACATTAGATTACCTGTCTGTGCTTTTTCAAATTTGATGGCGAATTCTTGAAAGCCAGCACTTTTTTACACCGATAATTTAGAACAACTCCCTTATATATGGCCATGGGTGTTGAGGAATGTCTTTGTTTTTATTTATTTTCACATCGGCGACTCCCTCTGAATTCCAGTCCTCTTGTTGCCTTGATCATTGTTTGCTCCACTTGCCTACGGATACGTCTGATAGCCAGGAAATGATACAGTATACAATAAGGAAGACTACAATAATACACCAGTAATATGGTGAAAAAGTCGCACAATAAAGGGATGATAGGCTGGAAACAGCGCTCAATGAGAAGAAATACAGTAAAACCCTGTTGTACGAGCAACCTATAGTACAAGGAAACGGAGAAAATTTTACCCTGTTTCACGAGCAAATTTCGAAGGCACGAGCAAGGTCGGGGGGGGTTGGGGATATATACAGTTTATTCCTGTGTATGAACTGTGTTGATTGCACTCACACTGGTTCTCTAAACGCACATTCCTATCTTGTCTCTTTAGTGTCTATAGCAGTCCATCTCAAATAGTGGGGTGCACCCCACTGGGTGGGCTCAGGGTGATGCCAGGGTGGGCACGTGTGACCCCGGGGGACATGCTTTTTTTTGCCGCAGAGAGTAGGGTTTTTTCACCGTCACACGGCACAGAGCAGGAGGTATAAAGTGCAGATAACAAACCCTTAAGAGACACCATGAAAAAATATTTCACAGGGATGAAAAGAAAGGCGGAGAGAGACGGAGATAATGAGACAAACGTAAGTCTCCTGAAAGCTAAGACAAGGAAATATAACGAAGCGCATGTAACACTTGTAGGCCGTAAGGTGAAGCCGTTTTTCGTTTCATCCCATTCCCATATATGGGGCACTAAATTCTTTTCAATCCAATAAAAAGAGCTATTGGTTTTGAGAGAGAAACTAAAAGTTCTCCATGTATAATCCTGCAGTTTATTTTTTATTAGTGTTTAAAGTTGACAATAGTTCCTTCATCGCGTAATCATATTTTGACATGAGTGAAAGTATTAAAAACAATGCTATATGCATCTCGCGTCCATTAAGAAAGAAGAATAGAAGCATTTTACACACACACGATGGGACACATACAGAAATAGCATCAGACGGTGGCTTGGTTTGCATGGTGAGAATTAGAGAATAGCAGAAACATACAAACATTGTCTAGAAATTAAATTTGAAAATGTTCCCGAAGACGCTGGGTTTTATTCCACTTGCTACAAGAAAAACAGAGAAACGTGTCATACAGCATCCTGAAATTCAAGATGTTAACAAAGACCAGTCTGTGGCAAACGACAGAACATGACATGTTGAGCTATTTTATGAGTTGCTCAGTAGCTCCTGGTTTTATAACCACGAATGACTGTATTAGACTGTAGAAAGTACATTAAATTCCAGTGCTCATGTTAATTCTCACTCTCCAGTGTTCTGTATTGTTTAAAGCAGAGGTCACCAACGTGGTGCCCGCGGGCACCAGGTAGCCCGCAAGGACCACATGAGTAGCCCATGGGTCTGTTTCCTTCTTTGTTAAATCATTGTTGACACTTATTATGAGAAATCATAAACATGATCAGTGTCTTCACATGGATGAATATCATTAATTATTAATATTAACATAATAAAAGGTAAATTGAGCAAATTTGTTATTTCAGATCAAACTGAAAACTGGTAGCCTTTCACATTAATCGGTACCCAAGAAGTAGCTCTCCGTTTCAAAAAGGTTGGTGACCCCTGGTTTTAAGACTATAATCACACTCTGGATGTCACCCAAATGAGGATGGGTTCCCCTCTTGACTCTGGTTCCTCTCAAGGTTTCTTCCTAATAACATCTAAGGGAGTTTTTCCTTGCCACAGTCACCATGGCTGGTCATCAGGGACAAATACACATCGTTCACCTTAATTCTTAAATTCTGTAAAGCTGCTTTAAAACAATGTCTGTCAAGGTCTCTGTCATGCTGGATGACGCAAGTGATGCAAAAATAAAAACTATTCCTCTGTCTAATGACACTGTGATAAATGACATTGCTGACAATTTTAAAGAACAGCTAGAACAGTAGATATACTTAAATACAAACTTTACAGCACTTTAAGTCCTTTCTGTTACAGACTAATAACCAAGGTTAATAAAGTTATTCTTTGTTGTAAGTTGATCTATATTTCTTTCTTTTTTTTGTTTTCTTTAATGTTAATAAGGACACAGGGGTGTACTTATAACAATTCTATAGACTAATTATATTATTTACAGTCGTGGCAGAGAGTTGTAAGTTTGTTAGTTGTAAGTTTGTTATCTGCATTAAACTGAAGAACACATTCTGTGTGCTGTGTGATTCTTCCCTTATCAGAAAACCTCTCCAAAAAATAAGTTTTGTTTGGACATAATAAAAATCTAACAGTTCTGGTGTCAGAAATGAGATACTTTCCAGCAATATCCGAAGGGAAATCTAAATACTAAAGCTGTTCATGCTGATAGATTAAAAATAATATATTTAATATATACTTTATTACTTTTGTAGGTGTATTATACCCATTTTAGTGGCTATTTAGGTATTAAGGCAAAATATATATATCTTTTTTAATTGGACTGTGGGTAGAATTCATTGGGTAGTGGGTAGAATTCAGCTATGTTTGTTTCCGTCTTGGTTAAGCATTAATTGTTCAATTAATGATAACAATTTCCTCTGGTGGGAGGAAGTCTTCATTCATTAAATGCTTCCCTGATCCTCACGCGTTCAATTTAACGAAAACTTTTACAGTTTCCTGTAGATGGCAGTATACACTCAGTAATCATTTGCTTTTTAAACCCACCTGCAATGATTCTACCCCCTTAAAAGAGTCACTAAAATAGGTCTGATACACTTCCCATACGATAAAAAAAATTAAAATATATTAAAAATATATATGTATAAGTTTATTTCACAATACACAGAAAATGGCCAAAAAATCAATTTGCTTAAATATTTTTTTTAAATATATTTACATAAATCTATTTTCTATAAATACTTATAGTTAAGTATACATTTCCAAACTTACATAAGAATATATATTAAGTATATATATTCTACTTACATGTATTTTCTTGAACCTAAAATATATTTATTTATACAGGAGTGATTTGTGATAGAAGGATATCTGCAAGCATAAAAGGGAAAGTTTATAGGACTGTGGTGAGACCTGAGATGTTGTATGGTTTAGAGACAGTGGCATTGAGTAAAAGACAGCAGGTGGAGCTGGAGGTAGCAGAGCTGAAGATGTTGAGGTTTTCGTTAGGAGTGACGATGATGGACAGGATTAGAAATGAATTTATTAGAGGGACAGCACATGTAGGACTTTTTGGAGACAGGTGAGGAAGGCTTGATTGAGATGGTTTGGACATGTGCAGAGGAGGGACATGGGGTATATCGGTAGGAGAATGCTGAGGATGGAGCCACCAGGAACAAGGAAAAGGAAGGCCAAGGTGAAGGTTTATGACATGCAGGTAGTTGGGTTGAAAGAGGAAGATGTAGAGGACAGGGGGGTATGGAGACGGATGATCCGCTGTGTTGACCCCTAATGGGAGAAGCCGAAAAAAGAAGATACAGGAAACACGACGGTACTGTCTGCATGCACGCAAAGGGGGTGGACTTCAGCCAGGGGGGGTCGGAATTAGCCACAACAGCAGTGTTACACCAGATTCTGTATTCGTGGTGATGTATGATGTGTATGTATGTTTGAATGATACCGAATTTTGGGTTTTCATTAGCTGTAAGCCATAATCATTAAAATGAAAAGAAATTAAACAATTGAAATATATGTCTGTGTGTGATGAATCTATATAATATACAAGTTTCACTTTTTGTATTGAATTACTAAAAATGTATAAACTTTTTAATGATATTCAAATTTATTGAGATGCACATGTATGTCTTCTTACCCAATAGGAAGAGTTTTAGCCTAGTTTTTTTTCCACTGTGTATATATACTTGTCTCTTTGCAAGAGTTGCTTAGGAAGGGCATCCAGCGTAAAACGTGCCAAATCAAATATGCGGCTCACGAAAGAGAAATTCATACTGGATCGGTCGAGGCTTGGGTTTCCACCGACCGCCACGGGTATTTTTAGCAAACAGGGTACCGGTGGAAATGTGGCTACTGTTGGCCGAAGGAGGAGAAGGACGTTTACGGAGACAGCAGGGAAAGGAGAAATGTAGGCAAGTGGAGGTTTGGGTTGGCACTTTTAATGTTGGTACTACGACTGGTAAAGGGAGAGAGATAGTTGATATGATGGAGAGGAGAAAGGTGGAGATGTTGTGTGTTCAGGAGACCAAGTGGAAAGGGGTTAAAAGCCAGAAACATTGAAGGTGGATTTAAACTGTTCCTTCATGGTGTGGATGGAAAGAGAAACAGTGTAGGGGTGATCCTGAAGGAAGAGTACAGTAAGAGAGTTTCTAAAAGGGTGATGAACATGAAGCTGGAAGTTGAAGGGGTGATGATAAATGCCATCAGTGCTTATGCTCCACAAGTAGGTTGTGAGATGTAAGAGAAGGAAAAATTCCGGAGTGAGTTTGATGAAGTGGTGGAAGGTGTACCTAGGAATGAAAGATTGGTGATTGGGGCAGTCTTTAATGGGCATGTAGGTGAAGGGAACAAAGGTGATGAGGAGGTGATGGGTAGGTATGGTTTTAAGGTGAGGAATGTGGAAGGGTAGATGGTGGTAGATTTTGCTAAATGGATTCAAATGGCAGTGGTAAATACTTATTTTAAGTAGAAGGAGGATCATAGGGTGACGTATAAGAGTGGAGGAAGGTGCACAGGTGGACTGTGCTACGTAGGAGATGCAACCTGAAGAAGATTGGAGACTGTAAGGTGTTGGCAGTGGACAATGTAGCTGGACAGCATCGGATGGTGGTCTGTAGGATGGTTTTGGGGGTGAAAAAGAAGAGGACGAGAGTGAGGACTTAAAGAAGAATAAGATGGTGGAAACTGAAGGAGGAAAACTGAAGCAGAGATTCAGGGAAGAGGTCAGACAGGGGCTCGGTGGTGGTGAAGAGGTGCTGGATGATTGGGTAACTACTGCAGGAGTGATAAGGCGAGAGCTAGAAAGGTACTTGGTGTCCATCCATCCATCCATTTTCTCCCGCTTATCCGTAATTCGGGTCGCAGGGGCAGCAGTCTAAGCAGGCCCCCGCCTTCGACTGCAATCCTCACAGCACCATCCCTTACGGTCCCTCCTGCAGGTGGTGAGCCCACGGGAAGGCGGCCCCACATCACTCCGACGTCACGGACCTTGATATTTCCCTCGTAAGGGACCCCCGGAGCATAGAGGGTTAAGGGCCAGGTACTTGGTGTGACATCTGGAAATAGAAACGAAGACAAAGAGACGTGGTGGTGGAATGAGGAAGTGCAGGAAAGCATAAGGAGAAAGAGGTTGGCAAAACAGAATTTGGATCGACAGAGTGATGAGAAAGTAGACAAAAGCCAAGGAAAAGGCATATGAGGAGTTGTATGAGGTAGTTGTTGTGACAAAGGCAGATGTAGAGGACAGGGGGGTGTGGAGATGGATGATCCACTGTGGTGACCCCTAATGGGAGAAGCCAAAAGAGAAGATGAAGAAGCCAGGCAGAGGGACTGAGCTGGGAAGGATGTGCTGCAAGTTAGAGCAATAAAGAATGGAGATGGAAATGTGTTGACTAGTAAGTAGAGTGTGTTGAGAAGATGGAGGGAGTATTTTGAGCAGCTGATGAACGAGGAAAATGAGACAGAGAGAGAGAGAGAGAGAGAGAGAAAGAGAGAGAGAGAGAGAGAGAGAGAAGGTTGGATGGTGTGGAGATGGTGACGCAAGAAGTGGATAGGATTAATAAGGAGGAAGTGAGAGCAGCGATTAAGAGGATGAAGAGTGGTTGGAAAAGGTCACATAATGGTAGAAGCATGGAGATGTTTAGGAGAGATGGCAGTGAAGTTTTTGACCAGATTGTTTAACAAGATTTTGGAAGGTGAGAGGATGCCTAAGGAATGGAGAAGGAGTTTGCTGGTACTGTTTTTTTTTTAAAGAATAAACAAAATGTGCAGATTTGCAGTAACTACAGGGGAATTAAGTTGATCAGTCACACCATGAAGTTATGGGAAGAGTAGTGGAAGCCAGGCTGAGAGAAGAGGTGACCCTCTGTGAGCAGCAGTATGATTTTATGCCGAGGAAGAGCACCACAGATGCATTGTTTGTTTTGAGAATGTTGATGAAGAAGTTTAGAGAAGGTCAGAAGGAGTTGCATTGTATTTTTGTGTATTTAGAGAAATCGTACGACAGGGTGCCATGAGAGGAGTCGTGGTATTGTATGAGGAAGTCAGGTGTGTCAGAGGTGTACAGTGGGGCAAAAAACTATTTAGTCAGCCACTAATTCTGCAAGTTCTCCCACTTAAGAAGATGAGAGGCCTGTAATTTTAATCATAGGTACACTTCAACTATGCGAGACAAAATGAGAAAAAAAAATCCAGATAAATCACATTGTCTGATCTTTAAAGAATTTATTTTCAAATTATGGTGAAAAATAAGTATTTGGTTACCTACAAAAAAAACAAGATTTTTGGCTCTTACAGACCTGTAACTTCTTCTTTAAGAGGCTCCTTTGTCCTCCACTTGTTACCTGTATTAATGGCACCTGTTTGAACTCGTTATCAGTATAAAAGACACCTGTCCACAACCTCAAAAAGTCAGACTCCAAACTCTACTATGGCCAAGACTAAAGAGCTGTCAAAGGACACCAGAAACAAAATTGTAGACCTGCACCAGGCTGGGAAGACTGAATCTGCAATAGGTAAGCAGCTTGGTGGGAAGAAATTAACTGTGGGAGCATTTATTAGAAAATTAAAGACATACAAGACCACTGAAAATCTCCCTCGATCTGGGGCTCCAGACAAGATCTTACTCTGTGGGGTCAAAATGATCACAAGAACGGTGAACAAAAATCCCAGAACCATATGCGGGGACCTAATGAATGACCTGTAGAGTGCTGGGACCAAAGTAACAAAGGCTACTATCAGTAACACACTACGCCACCAGGGACTCAAATCCTGCAGTGCTAGACCTGTCCCCCTGCTTAATCCAGTACATGTCCGGGCCCGTCTGAAGTTTGCTAGAGAGCATTTGGATGATCCAGAAGAGGATTGGGAGAATGTCATATGGTCAGATGAAACCAAAATAGAACTTTTTGGTACAAACTCAACTTGTCATGTTTAGAGGAGAAAAAAATGCACCCTAGAACCCTAGAGTTGCATCCAAAGAGCACCATACCTACTGTGAAGCATGGGGGTGGAAACGTCATGCTTTGGGGCTGTTTTGCTGCAAAGGGACCAGGACGACTGATCTGTGTAAAGAAAAGAATAAATGGGCCCATGTATCGTGAGATTTTAAGTGAAAACCTCCTACCATTAGCAAGGTCATTGAAGATGAAACATGGCTGGGTCTTTCAGCATGACAATGATCCCAAACACACTGCCCGGGCAAGGAAGGAGTGACTTCCTAAGAAGCATTTTAAGGTCCTGGAGTGGCCTAGCCAGTCTCCGGATCTCAACCCCATAGAAAATCTTTGGAGGGAGTTGAAAATCCGTGTTGCCCAGCGACTGTCAGGCACAAGAACTCGCAGGAAACCGGAGGTTGAATGAATAAAAAACGTGTTTACTTAACTCACTCAATAAATGAAAGAGCAAAGCAGAAAACGGGCAGGCATGAACGAAAACACAAAAGAAATACAGAAAACTAAAGAAACGTCCAAAACACATGAAGCGTGATCCAAACACAATAGGTGAGAGAGTCCACAATGTTCGTAGGCCTAAGCTGTAGAATGGACGGTGAGACTGTGAACGACTGGGGTTTATATATGGAGGTAACTGATGTGAGCCAGGTGATGATGATTAGTAATTAGGTGAGCTGCTAGGGTGGATATGAGTGTTAGGGGAAGGCGTGGCTGGTGGATCCCTGACAGCGACAGCCCCAAAACATCACTGCTCTAGAGGAGATCTGCATGGAGGAATGGGCCAACTACCAGCAACAGTGTGTAAAAACCTTGTGGAGACTTGATCCACGCTTGATTTCTGTCATTGCCAACAAAGGGTATATAACAAAGTATTGAGATGAACTTTTGTTATTGACCAAATACTTATTTTCCACTATAATTTGCAAATAAATTCGTTAAAAATCAGACAATGTGATTTTCTTGGAAGTGTACCTATGATGCAAATTACAGGCCTCTCTCATCTTCTTAAGTGGGAGAACTTGCACAATTGGTGGCTGACTTTTTTGCCCCACTTTATGTGTGGGTGGTGCAGGACATGAATGAGGACAGTGTGACAGCAGTGAAGTGTGCAGTAGGAACGACAGACTGGTTCAAGGTGGAGGTTGGACTGCATCAAGGATTGGCTCTGAGCCCTTTCCTGTTTGCACTGGTGATGGACAGGTTAATAGACGAGGTTAGACAGGAGTCTCCGTGGACTATGATGTTTGCGGATGATATTGTGATTTGTGGTGAGAGTAGGAAGCAGGTTGAGAAGAGCCTGGAGAGGTGGAGGTACACGATGGAGGGAAGGGGAATGAAAGTCAGTAGGAGTAAGACAGAGTACATGTGTGTGAATGAGAGGGAGGGCAGTGGAGTGGTGTGGTTGCAGGTAGAAGAGGTGGTGAAGGTGGAAACGTTTGGGAACCTGGGGTCAACAAAGTAATGTAATGGAGAGTGTGTTAGAGTTTGTTAATGAGAATGTCAAACCAGTCTCCAAAAACTCACTACCTTACCAATAGAGGGCTATATCTTCCAAACGTTTAACACTGTCACGGGTTAAGGTAATTTCCTGCTATGAACTAAGAAAAACAGCATATGGACAATATTCTACATTTATCCTTTGGCAGTTAATTCAACTAAATTCTGAACCATTGTTATCCTGGCTGACCCATGTTTGAACTTGCACTGCTTGTCAAGTTTAAAGTAAAAAAAGAGTGCAGGCAGGGTGGAGTGGGTGGAGAAGAGTGATAGCAGGAGTGAATTGTGATAGAAGGGTATCTGCAAGAGTAAAAGGGAAAGTTCATAGGACTGCAGTGAGACCTGCTATGTTGTATGGTTAAAAAACAGTGGCATTAAGTAAAAGACAGGAGGTGGAGCTGTAGGTAGCAGATCTGAAGATGTTAAGGTTTTTGCTGGGAGTGACGAGGCTGAACGGGATTAGAAATGAGATTATTAGAGGGCATTAGATTATTACAGCGCATGTGGCACGTTTTGGAGACAAGGTGAGGAAGGTAAGATTGAGATGGTTTGGATATGTGCATAGGGGGGACATGGGGTATATCGTTAGGAGAATGCTGAGAATGGAGCCACCAGGAAGAAGGAAAAGAGGAAGGCCAGAGAGGAGGTTTATGGATGTGGTAAGGGAAGACATGCAGGTAGTTGGTTTGAAAAAGGCAGATGTAGAGGACCGGGGGTATGGAGAAGGATGATCCACTGTGGCGATCCCTAATGGGAGAACCCGAGAGCTTTCACTGCAAGTTATATCCTGCATATGACGATGTTTGATACAAATAACAAATCTTAAATCCGTAGTGCTAGCATTAGCCATTAATCACTTCCTAGTTAGCGGCTAACGCTAGCGCTATTGATTCTTTAGCGTTTTATTTCCAGCTTTAAGAATTTCTCTTGAAAGGAGAAAATCCTGACTATTCCGCATATCGATTTATTGGATGAATGAAGGATGGAAGATATGAAGACATTTGTTAAAATATGTATAAAATAAGTAGATGTCAGGAGCAAAGAACGTACTGGAAACCAAGTGAATTCAACGACGGCCTTTTAATGAGAAACAAAAGGGCAAGGCAGAAAGCACGAAACAAAATAGCACCCAACTAGGGTAAACTGAACCAGGAGAAAAACTGTGGCAGAGTGAGAACAGACAACACACAGAATCTTGCACGCTAATCGAAACCAAACGGAGTAGCTTGGGTAGTCCGGAATGTTCATAAGCCTAAGCTGTAGAACGGACAATGAGCCTGTGGATAAACGGGGTTCTTATAGTGTGGTGACTGATTTGGACCAGGTGTGGATGATTAGTAAGTTGGTGAGCTGCTTGGAGTGATTGGAGGGTTTGGCGCGGGTGTGGCTGGTGGATCCCTGACAGTACAACAATTCAGTAGATCATATCGTTTAGAAAATTTAAGATTAATGATTATTAAATTTAATCAATATAATAAAAAGTGTATTGCATTAATTTGATTTATTCTATTTTTATAATTTTATAAAATATGATTTTATATCATCTTTAACCAAGCAGGCATTTTATTTATATTGTTTTAAAAATTTAATCTGTTAAATGTTGATGATTACAAATGTAAATAATAATAAACTGATTACCTCTAATACTAAAATAATTACTTTAAAATCCAGCTTTATTTTATTTTTATTGCTTTTAATGTTCAATACACTACAATAAACCAAGGAGACCATTGAGAATGTGGACAGTTCCAAATAAATTAACATAATAAAAAAAGAGCTAACAAAAAAAATAATAAAATGTGTGAACCTGCCCTCTAACCTAGTGTGTCTAGACAATTGGCAAAACCTATGTGGTGAAATGTAGGTTAAAAAACTGGCTAAATTAATCATCAAATCCTCACAATGTTAACGTGTACACATATCAGATGTGGGAACAGATGACGGTCATATTTAAAAGCCACAAATGCATTATTCAGGCTGAAGAGATGAATGTGAATGATGCTGATAAAAGATAACTTTTCTGTTATATTGTCTATGAATTTTTGTTAGGTCTGTCATAAGTTGATTAAATGACGTGAAAGTTTTTTTAATAGAGAATCAACTAGAGTCTATAAAACATGTTTTTACTCTCTTAAACACCTACTCATTATCTTCTTTTCATTGACAATAATTTAAAGCAAGCCCTTGTGAATAGTTTGTCAATTAGAATGTCAAACCAGTCTCCAAAAACTTACTACCTTAAAAAAAGAGGGCTATATCCTCCAAAAGTTTAACTCTGTCACGGGTTACGTAATTTCCTGCTACAAACGAAGAAAAACAGCATATGGACAATATTCTACATGCATCTTTTAGCAGTTATTTCAACTACATTCTGAGCCATTGTTATCCTGGTTGACCCATGTTTAAACTTGCACTGCTTGTCAAGTTTTAACACCTTGGATTGTCCATCCTTCTACAATTTGTTCAGAGTTAAACCATAATATAAGTATCATGTACCATATAAGTATAAATAATCTACAAATATGTTTCCATCATAAAATATCTGTAACATTCTTTCCCAAGCAAAAGTACATATTTGTCTTTAAATGGTACAAACTACATGTGTGCCATTGTGTACTTATATTAAAGCACATGTGTGCTCAGACTTGAGCACATGGATCCTCACCACTCTTTTGACTCCTCTTTGTTTCAGTGACACATATTTCAAAAATATTTTATCTTTTGTGGCTGATAATAAATAAAAAAAAAATCATCATCTTTTTTGTAAATGCATTTATGTTGTGCATCTCAAGCCTTTGAATCCCCTTACCTGTTATCTCTTGCACTTTCATTTCAAACAGCCACTTCCTCTTGGTCTTCTCTGTGGTTTAATCTGCTTTTATAGCCAGCCTTGTACTTCGGACACTACAAAGAGCACTGTAGAGGGTCTTGTCCTAAACTCACGCTGATAGTATCATCATCATCATCATCATCATCATCATCAGAACAGGATGCTGTATTTAGGAGTCATCGGGTTTTTCTTATTTTATGCAGGTATTCAATTTTCTTACTTTTTAACAGTGTTTCTTTATTCTTTCCTATGTGTCTGACATGATTGTCTTCAAGTATTTGTGTCGCTGTGTAGTTAAAAAGGTTATGGGATTCAACACTGTGGTAAAACATGAATTCAGAAATTATTTTCTTTGTTGATATCTGAAATAAACAAAACAGGATCATAGAGTAATCAAGAATTTTGTGTTGGGGAAGTACAGTCTGCAAAATTAACAAGCAAAAACGTACATATTCAGACATTTTAAATGGTTATACCAACGATTATAAACAAGAATCAATATACAAGGTCAATAAACAATAAACAAGGTCACGAAAAAAACAAGAATTAAACAAACAGATGAAGTAAGTTAGCATGGGATAGCTTTTACCTTTCATTTCTTATAGGGTAACACTGTAAAAACTACCATGGGACCCATGAACCCAGATTTCTTACATTTCTTGTAGCTTTTTAAGTAAATTTGTTTCATTTGTTTTAATTTGCTAATCTTTGATTTTCTCAATGCATTTTTTTCCCTGTTACATACAGCACATGTAATATTAATACATAATCCGATGCTTTAAAACAACTTCATGGCTGTCAGGGAAAAGGAAGTGTATATTTGTGTGTTGAGGAACTAATAAGAAGTACATAAGCAGTTTTTAGGCAAACTACACATGCAATATCAATATTTTTGGGAATAATGTTATAATTTGGAAGCAGCTTATCTAGAAACTGTGAATTCCTCAACAACCTAAAAGCATGAATAAAATGCCTGTGCTGTATGCTATAATGTTTAGACATTTTTGTAAAAGATGACCACTCTGCTTTTTTTTCCGACAGATTATATCAACTCTTATGAGACTTATTTTCCGCAGCAGATGAACAGAACTGCTGTTAGGGGGGAGACTGTTGTTTTTCACTGTAATGGAACTATGATTACTGAGCATATAGACAATGGATGGCGGAAAGATGGGGATATTATTTTTATCTACAGCCCAATTGTAAGCCGACATGTGATCAACTACACATCAAGCAGGATGCAGGTTGACAGTCAAAATTCAAAAATACTACGTATATCTGATGTACAGCATTCAGATGCAGGATTATACTCATGTTTTCCATTAAAACTGCAATGGAAATTGACCATAGAAGGTATTTAAAATATCTGTTAATTTAAATAGCATAAAATGACAGGGAATTACAATATTTTTATGAGATCTTTCTGTTTTTCTATCTGATTCTTTTTGTAATTAAAATATATTTGTTTTTTTTATTTAACTTTTTATATTTTTGCCAACACAGAAAACGTCAAAGAAATGCTTTTCTTTAAAGTTTTCCCAGTAACACTAGTGTGTGTTGCAGTAGGCCTCTTTATTTTCTGCATGGTGTTTTCTCACAGGTGAGCAAAATTTACAGAAAAAGTTCATTCTTTTAATGCATTATAAATATCCATTTGCAATAAAATGTATGCATGTATAACGCTCCATAATGTCCGAAATACGTACCTAAAAAACATTAATATACAGTACTGTGCAAAATAGCAGGTATCAAAAAATGCTCTAAAGTCTAGTGAACAGAAGAGGAATCCAAATTAAATCAATATCTGTTGTGACCACCCTTTGCCTGAAAAACAGCATCAATTATTCTAGGTACACTTGCATACAGTTTTTTAAGGAACTCGGCTGGTAGTTTGTTTGAAACATCTTGGATAACTAACCACAGATCTTCTGTGAATGTAGACTGCCTTGGATCCTTCTGGCTCTTTATGTAATCCCAGACAGACTCAATAATGTTGCAATCAGGACACTGTGGGTGCTAAACCACCACTTTCAGCACTCCATGGTCTTCACTATGCTAAGGATAGTTCTTAATGACATTAGTTCTATGTTTGCGGTTGTTGTCCTGTCGCAGAATAAATCTGGAGCCAGTCACACACCTCCCTGATGGTATTGCTTGATGGATAAGGCTACACACAGCCGATGTATTTATGCTTAGGTTAGAAGCATGCTCATTCGGCTCCCGTACCTTAACCTCGCTGTAAGTGAAAGTTGTTGGGTTCAAGGAGTTCACGGGCCAGATGCCATGGAGACCAAAAAGCAATCGGCACGTTTCAGCGGTACCTTACGTGTCCACTATCTTGGCTTATTGTTCCCCGCCCGCGGAGCAGTTGCTGGGTAAACACCCTGGTGACACATTCCCTCTGCGGCACCCAGAGGCTGAAGCCAGGTATGCGACCCAGAGTGCCTGTGTGGGATTTGGCCGTTGTGCTGGCGTCTCTGTCTGAGCCCCCAATTGAGCCCTTGGCTGAGGAGGCCCTTAGGTACCTGTTTGTAAAGACCGCTTTCCGTCTGGTATCATACGAGATTCAGAGCGTGAGCAAATCCGGAAGCATTCCCAAAGTGCTGTGAAGCAGCGTCTCATTCCCTCAGGGAACTAGGGTTACATACATAACCTAGAGTGTTCCTATGTTTTCATGCATAGATAAAAAAAAATTAGCCTTGTTTCCACATTGAAGTAATGGCTTTCTTGCCCCAATTCTTCCATGTATGCCACTTCTAGCTAGACTTCTACATACAGCGATTGAACGTAACTGGGTCCTACTGGTTTCTTCCAGTTCTTTGCTGATGGCACTGTTGGACATTTTCTGATGTCGAAATGAGGTAAGCATGACATCTGTTGCATTGCCCTCAACATTGCCTCTTTCTTTGTGCATCTTCAAAATAGCTTGAACAGCACATTTTCAAGACCCAGTCTGCTTTAAAATCTTTGCCTGGGAGAGACCTTGCTGATGCAGTATGAGCAGTGTTGGGGGTAACACGTTACAAGTAACGTGCGTTACGTAATAATATTACTTTTCTGGAGTAACGAGTAAAGTAGCGCGTTACTTTATAAATTTACACATTACTATCTGAGTTACTTTTTTTAAAAAAGTAATGCGAGTTACTTTTCAGTTAAATTATTTTGCATAAAAAAATAAATACTGAATAAAAATAAATGTAGTCACGTAGAATCGCGCACTCATACGTGCGAGCCGCGGGAACAGAAGCTGGTCAGAAGCGGAGATGGCAAACCAGAGAATTACATTACTGTGATGGAAGTATTCTTATTATTTTGAAATAGTCGAGGAAAAGGAGAAAGGAATAATGGTTAAGTGTAGATTATGTGTTGGTGAAAAGCTCTTGTCAACTGCAAAAAATACCACTTCAAAAAAAAAAAACACATCTGCATGCAAAGCACAGCATTACAGATGTGTGTGTTTGTGTGTGTTTGTGTGTGTGTGTGTGTGTGTGTGTGTGTGTGTGTGTGTTTAATGTTGAATATATGCAACATTATGCAATGTTGCATATATGGAAATGGAGACAGAAATATAGAAAACTTTTGCCGACTTTCCACCACTGCAGATCTATTGACTGTTTAGAATAAAAGTTTTCCGTGAGAGACACATGTACGATGCCATCGCAGTGGAGAGAGAGAAAAAAATTCACAGCGCATTTGCTCTTTGTGGGAAGATAAACTGCCACGGTCACTGATAATAGAGCGAACTTTGTAAAAGCGTTCAGAATGTTTCAAGCTGATGATGAAGCAGAGAATGATGTAGACGAGGACGAGGTCATATTTACGGAATTACACGATGTTTTACGAGATGACAGCGAAAGGTATGTTCTCCCTCCACATAACCGGTGTGCAGCCCACACCCTTAACCTTATATACATGAACAATAGTTACATTTCTGACGGCGAGGCAGATTGAAAAGCAGTGTACAGAAGTGCGACTAAAAAGTCGATCATCTTATTGATGTAGTCGATCATCTTATTGTTTTTAGAAGTTATTAAGCATTTTAAATGTTTAAGACATGTCTTTTGCCCTAATATAACTTATTTTTAATGGCAATTATCTATATTACACCTGTTACACCTCTAAGGCGTGAAGGAGATACAAGTAACGCAAAAGTAACGCAAAAGTGATATAACGCATTACTTTCCATAAAAAGTAACTAAGTAAAGTAATTAGTTACTTTTTTAGGGAGTAACTCAATATTGTAATGCATTACTTTTAAAAGTACTGTTGCCCAACATTGAGTATGAGTTCCTTTTGTCTTGTTGCTTTGCTTAGTCTTACCATGGTGTATGACCTGTGACATTAAACTGTCTTCCACCTTATCAGCAGAGTTTGGCCGTTTCTCACCCACTTTAAACCTCCTACATAGTTTCTGTTTCAACCTACATATGAACCTAATGGTTATCTGCAAGATATAAATAGTTAATCATACACCTGACTCTGAGCATACAAAATCTCTCATTTTGTGCAAACATTTGCAAGTTTACGAATTGAAAGCCAAAGGGAAGTCACAATAAATATTGGTTTGATTTAGATTTGCCTAATTTCCATTTTCTTAATTGATAAAAATATACAATTAAAATTTAAATTTTTTGGAAGCTTTTATAGTCTTCAGCAATGGTCCCCAACCCCTGGGCTGCGGACCAGCACCGGTCCATGGGTCAATTGGTACCGGGCTGCACAGAAAAAATACATAACTAACATATTTCAGTTTTATTTATTATCTGATTCTGAATTTATTATCTGATTTAGCCACATCTTTCATGATGCATGCATGTCAAGATGCCTCGGTCACATGTCTTACCTACATCTGCTACTTTCTTAAAGGGGCTGCTCTGGCCGGTAACACATAATACATTACTGCTAAATTAAAACCCCCAAGCTAGCAAAATGAACAAACATCATCACGGTGGATTCATGATTATTATTATATTTAGAAAATATCAGTTTTTTATGTCTTGTCGTATCATTTTATTTTGTTGCATTACAAATGTTATATCAGCAGACATTTGCAGCATGCACCTGCATATATGCCTGACCAATGGGAAAAAAAATATGAGACAGGTTTGATCATAATCTACTATTTGCATTTGCCACAAAGACAGAAATGATAACATGTTATGCATATCTGAGGTGAACCTTATGTTTGTGAGGATGTATGATGGTGTGTGTACCTAGGTATATTTTTAGTTGTGGTTGCAGGCACAGCAGAAGACAAAACAATGCATAATGCATTTTAGCTACTAAACTTTAGTTTAGGCTTTTGCTACATACTCAAAGGAAGTTTGTCTTCATTTAAATCTTTTGTTTAATTATGTTCACCCTTATTTTGATATATACAACAAAATTATTTCCATCTCTGTTTCTTTTTTTTTTCATCAAATTTTTATTTTAAATAATTAATTCATTATACCCTCGATTAAAAGAGCATTATTACTTTATGGAAGCAAAGACTCACAGACTGAAAAAAATCTTTGTAATTAACTTCGTTTTAGACTGTGTTTTTATTTATTTGGTCAAATTCATGTAACCTTTAAAGCATTTTGATTTTTATAACAGGAACTGGAAAATTAATGGAGGATCCAATCCAACAGAAACTAGATATGAACTTGTAAGTTCCCAATTATCATAAACACATAGGCATGTCATTGTTTAGGGCTTTATATTTATAAGTCTATGTTAGTACTAGAAACAATTTGAAAGGTTTGGAAATGTTTGTACTTAACTGTAACTAATGATAATTATTATAAAATATTGTAAACATTTGAGTTATTAGCTTTTATTGCTTTCTACTGTATACTAAGACATTATTGAATGTAACCTTTTTATGTTATTTAAAATATATGTGTGAAATTGAAAATTAAAAGAACAAAAGTTTGACAACACTGATGTCACCTGGCATACAGCAACCACCAAAAAGGTTCTTCTTGGTAAAAAGAAATGCCTGGAATCCTCTTTTATGGACCAAAATATGTGGACTCCTGATCAGTTGCACTTGGTCCCATTAAAAAAAACAGTCAAAGAGACCTGGTACATAGTTTATTTCATTTCAATTAATCCGAAATGTGTTCAGTGGGGTTGAAGTCAAACACGTGAGTTCCTTCACTCTAACCATTGCAAACCATGTTTTCATAAAGGCGATTTTGTACAAAGGACCATTGTCATGCTGGAACAAATTTTGTGCCTTTCAGTTTCAGTAAAGAGAAATTGTGAAACTACAGCATACAGAGACATGCTGTACTATTTTGTGTTCTAACTTTGTGGTTACAAAGAAGAGCCACATAAAGCAAATGTTAGCCGGTCAGTATGTATGTATGTATGGCTATACTATATGCCAAAGGATGTTACTGAAGAAAAAATATTTCAACCATTTGACCTTGTTGTGACCTTAACCTTGTTCATAAAAAGTTCAAAGTTTTTATTTTATTTTATTTATTATACTTACATATAAATGCTAAAAACATCTAATCGTTGTTCAGATATTGTGCTAAAAAGAATCTGACACAAATGAAGAACACAAAAATGTCAGCATCAACCAGTTGAGAATTTAAGAATTTTTTTTTATTATTTATTTATTTTATTTGACTTAATGTATATTACATTTTCTTATTTGTGTAACTAGGCAAAGGCATATCAGGATTTTGTCCATAACAGTGAGACAATGACTACCTGTGTAAGTTGTTCATCCCAAACTTTTTTGAGATAATCAGCTACAATTTTAGTTGTCAAACTACACTATATAATTGTTTTTGTTTTTTTACAGGTCTACAACATGACAAGCCCAAATGACTTTGCTGTTGGCCACAACTTTGAATCCTGAGCTTCATTTCTGCGGTTTCTGCTTTACAAATTTGTCATCTCAAGTCAAGTCAAGTCAAGAAGTCAAGAAGCTTTTATTGTCATTTCAACCATATATAGCTGATGCAGTACACAGTGAAATGAAACAACGTTCCTCCTGAACCCAGGTGCTACATAAAATAACATAAAGCAACAGTCACAGAACAAAAAAACTCAGGGCCAAGAACTAAGATCCTCACCACATAAAGTGCATGTGTGCAACTGGTGCAAATAGTGCAAAAGACAACACAAGACAGTGCAAGACAACACAGGACAGTGCAGGACAATACACAATACACAAAATATAAAAATAAAAATAGCAATCGCTCCGCCAGTAAAACCTGTCGTGACAGAATAAGGTGCACAGTAGCAGAAGATGTAAACAGAAAAATGTAAACAGAACTGTGCAATTCAACAATAGCAGCAATCAAAATAAACTGAACAGTGACCAAAGGATTTGGACAGAATATTATGCAAAAGAACAAGTCCCGGAAGATCAGCAACAAACGGCATGTAAACATTTTGCGATAATAAAAAGTGTGAATGGTACTGAAACCTGGGTGTGTGAAGTATATGATGTGTGTTGAGTCCGGTTTGTACAGATCAGTCACACAGTTGTGTGTGTGTGTGTGTGTGTGTGTGTGTGTGTGTGTGTGTGTGTGTGTGTGTGTGTGTGTGTGTGTGTGTGTGTGTGTGTGTGTGTGTGTGTGTGTGTGAGAGTTTCAGTTCAGTTCAGATGTTTGTTGAGGAGCCTGATGGCTTGCAGGAAAAAACTGTTGCACAGTCTGAATGTGGTGGCCCGAATGCTTCAGAACCGTTTCCCTGATAGTAGGAGGGTGAAGAGTGTGTGTGAGTATTGCTCACACTGAATAATATCCTGTCAGTGTGAAAAAAAGAGGAATCTCTGTATTTATGTTTTACCTCTTAAGCCAGTCAAATGCTTATTTAAAATCAATTACAATTATAAAAAAATAAATGCCTGTGATATTTTTTTAATAATTAAACATATTTGTAGTAAAGCATTCCTTACATGCTTAATTAGAATAGTGGGAAAAATAAAAATAAAATATTAAGATACATATTAAAGTTACATATCTATCTTTACATACTATTATAGTGAAAGAACTCAAGTGTCCTGCACAGAGCCCTAAATTTATTTCAAATCAATTCAATTCAATTTAATTCATTTCAGTTCAGTTCAGTTCAGTTCAGTTCAGTTCAATTCAGTTCAGTTCAATTCAATTCAGATTTATTTGTATAGCACTTTCATCACTGTGTACTGCGTCAGCTATATGTGGTTGAAATGACAATAAAAGCTTCTTGACTTTACTTGACTTGGAAACATACTCAGCTAAGTGATCTCCTGAGCTAGGGCATCATTATGAATCAGGAAGATGCAGAGAGAAAAAAGGGACAGGTAGTAGGGTCTCCAGCAAGACAGGCTATGACTGCATAACTGAAAGGGAAATCCAGAAGATAACACAGACATGAGGGATCAAACCTACTGAACACCTTTGAGCCTCAGTCTAAACCCCAGACATTTGCGCTTGTCCTTGCAGACCCCTTAAGTCACATTACAAAACACTGTGGTTATTAGCATCAAAGGGGGAAATCCGGTCATTGTCAGGGGTCTGCATACTTTTTGCCATATAATATTTTTTATTAACAAAATGTAAATGTTAAACAAACCGAGTCTTTAGTATAACTCATATACTGTGCTTTAACATGATAGCAGTGGTGGTGTATGTGAAAGTTCTCTCCCCTCAGGATGTGGTGAACAGCAGTATCACTCAGGAAACTGTCATGCACAGCACTAAACAATGTAATGCAGATGTGACTGAGGCTAGTCTGACCAGTTCTCTTACAAAAAACTGGATAAAATCTAGTTTATTGTGGTGTACGTGAGAACTTTCACATACACCACCACTAAAAGAAGCTGTTCTGAACTTAGTTTATAGAGGCTATTTATCTTCAACTACTTTTTATGCAAAAGTGTTATAGCACAAGTCATTTTAACTTGAATGGTGGACCTGAGTTCACGAAGAGAGAGAGCGAGAGAGAGAGAAAGAGAGAGAGAGAGAGAGAGAGAGAGAGAGAGAGAGAGAGAGAGAGAGAGAGAGAGAGATTTGCTCTTAGCAGCACAGCTATCAAAGGACTTTCATCAGCCATTAAAAAGGCACCATGCACAAACATTTACATGCTCTCCTGTGCTACTTTTAACACAACCTACACACCTACCAGCATGTATATAATATACTAGGGGTTAAAGGGTGCATAAAATTCATGGTTCGGTTCAGTTTCGGTAAAGTTAGCAAGAAATGCTATTTACTATTATTATTATTATTATTATTATTATTATTATTATTATTATTATTATTATTATTATTATTATTATTATTGTTATTATTATAATTTTTTATTTTGTTTGTTATTATTATTAATATTTGTGAATATAAACACTTAACACGTTTACACACATTTTGCAGTGATGGACTATGGAAGCACATTGCATTCACAAAACAGAAGAAAAAAAACAAAAAAAAAAACAAGCGCATTGCATTCACCAAAAAAAAAAAACCCAAGGGAAAAAAAAAGCGCATTGCATTTACAAAGAAAAAAAAATAGTTGGGCAGGGGAGCATTTTAGCACATATCCCCGGATCTGATGTTACTGCATTTTTTGTTTGTAACTGCTTTATTGTGCAACCATGGAGATGTAGCAGCTATCATATGGTTTAGCTTGATGACTGTATAAAGTTAGGTCATTGCTTTTGGGAAAACGGGGACAATAAAGCAAACATTGGCAAATTTAATTCGCTTTAATTTCTTACTTTGGTTGAGACACTGGGAGATCATGTCATTGAGTAATTTGGATGGTATTGTTATTAGTATGTCAACACTGCGCAGGTATCTAAAGTGCTTAGGACTGTTCAGGAGAAAAGCACATTCTGACCTTCTCGAAGTAGCTCTCTTTCTTCAGGAGCAGCTCAACCAATATAGAATGCTTAATAGATACAAAGTAATGCATTTGAAATGCATCCAAGCTGTCCTAGTGATATCTCAGAGAACTGGCACCTGTTTAAAATTCTGGATCCTTGCGGAGTTAACCTGAGGCGCCGAAATTGTCTAAGACGACGTCTTTACAGAAACCCAGGTCTCAACTTTGTGTGACACCTAGATTCCTATGATAGTAGTCAGTGTTAAAATATAATAATAATAATAATAATAATAATAATAATAATAATAATAATAATAATAATAATAGTTAAAATGCTCTATAAGAGTGCCCCAACTATTTATATATTTTTTTCTTTGTGAATGCAATGCGCTTTTATCTTTTTTTGTGATTGCAATGCGCTTTTTTTTTTTTTTTTTTTCCCCGTTGCAGTAACTAAGTAACTTTTTCATGTATCCTTATTTTACTGAAGTATTTCCATTTGGGGAGACTTTAACTTTAACTTCACTACATTTTAAAGTCAAATATCTTACTTTTTACTCAACTACAGTTTGCGAAATCAGCCGTTCCTTATTATTTATAAGTGGATAAAAACTTTTCTTGGTTTAAAAAAGGCAGATTAAGGACAGGGTAGTATTGAGACAGATGATCCGCTGTGGCAAACCCTAACGGGAGCACCCGAAAGAAGACAAAGAAGTGGCTAAAAACGTTTTAAGCATGCAGCTGTAACGGATATAGACCAGGCATTAGAAACCGGGAGTAAACCACAATGTCTTTATTGACGCTAAACATACAAAAGCAAACTAATCGTGATCGCTTCATCCGAAGCGGAGCTAGGAGCATGGAAGTACAGGGAACACAAGTGGCAGGAAGCCCGGATGATTTATAATGGCAACGAGTAGATCCGACTTGGACAGGGCCACACAACCTGGGACAACAGGAAGGTCGGTGAAGCTTGTTGCGAACTGCCACTGGGTGGAACACCTTTGAGGTTAGGGAAAGGTCTAAGGTGGAGTGACTGCCCTCGAAGGGACTCTGGGACTCGAGTTGCGACGGCGACCTCGGTGGGACTCTGGAGCATGACGGCAAATTTCAGTCGGAGTCTGACAGCGCCTTCGCCGAAAATCTGAAGCGTGACAGCACTCTCTGCGTGACTCTGGAGCTGAGCAGCGCCTTTGACCAATTTTATATATTTATATATTTATGTATATGTATGTATATATATATATATATATATATATATATATATATATATATATATATATATATATATATATATATATATATATATATATACATACATATACATAAATATGTATGTATATATATAAGTAAACATATACATATAAGTAAACATATACATGTTTACTTGTGTTATTTTTTTCTAATACTTAAATTAGTTTAATGATCTGAAACATTAAAGTGTTACAAACATTCAAAAAAATAACCCATTGGGTTTTCACACCATTGATAAGAGAGTGCACATGGGGTCAGAATAGCACCAGTTGCACATCTCCTGATGTACACAGTTCAATATTTTTAGGTCAGTGCTCCCTGTGACTGTGTGTGTGCAGCCTTGTGCTGCCATCTGTCAGCTTTTAAAAACTAGTCTTGAATCTTTTTGGTACCACCTCGGAAATACACAGAAAAAAAAGAATCTCAGAGATCAGAAACAAATGCTCCTTACACAAACTGGTCACAAGCCAACAATTAAATCTCATGAACAAAATATTATATAAACAACAAGCCTTTATTGTAGCTCATCTATGCTTTTATTTTGTAGGTAGTTTTGAGGTAGCGCATGCAAAACATCTCACCTCAGGACGTGGTAAACACTGTTTCTCAAAAAAATAACTGTCAGGGACAAACAGCCTTACACAAATTTAATGTTAGTCTGATTTTTATACTGAGGTCAGAGGTCAATGTCCAGGTTGTTTCAAGCTGACAGGATTGTTATTGTAACACAAATGTCCACTCTTTACAACTGTGGTGAACAGAAAAGCATCTCAGAACACAAAGCAAATTGGATATGGAATGTGCTAATAAACAGTAAGTTCCATTACTATCAGCTGAATACAGGAATGTGGTGCTACAATAGTTACAGGGTCTCAAAAACTGAGTAGTTGAAGATTGTTAAAACATTATAATCATAATCATTTTATAAGAACATTAACTGAAGCTCTTGTCTTGTATTTGTGTGATCTGCATAATGTGCAATGCAATGCTGCCATATGATTGTGTATTTGATAATTAAATGACAATTTTTATTTTTTTTATTTTTAATGTATCTTACAATTTGATATTATAGCTTTAAGTCCGCAGTGAAGTAGCATCCCTACTTGCTACCGTAACCTTGACAAAGTTACTAAATGAATTAATGCTTAAATGTATTTAACCAAGTCAATGTGGAAATAATTTTATTTATTTATTTCCAATGTTTCTTTGGCATCTACCAGCAATGGACTACAGTTCCCACAGTCTACTGGGCTATCAGTCACCAAATTACAAATTGTTAGTCAAAATACAAATTCTCCAAAACACACACACAGATTAATAGACTTTCGGTTTATCTGAGTTTTGTGAGGTTTTTCTCAGTTTAACTGATTTTACCAAGCTGTTTTTTCTGTTGCTTTCCTAGTTGCCAACCACAGTTTTAAATTCCATTAGCAATTTTTGTCTCGTCCCTTTTATGGCAAATGTAATTTAGAACTTCATTTACTTTTGACTACTGTGCTTTTGGGTTGTGTTTTTGGATTGCATGAATTCTTATCTACTCTCTACTGCAATTTTTTCTCAGCTTCTGCTTCCGGTCTTGGGGGCCGTGTCTTGGGAGCAGCAGTTCAGCTCTAAAGTCAGTGTTCTATTATATTTAATGCAGAGTATGTTGACCTCATCTGTAGTGACACTGATATAATCATCATTAGATCAAAATGCTGTATTTGGCGATCATCACGTTGTTGATTCTTCGTGCAGGTATTCAGTTTTTTATTACTTGCTTTGTTAGGTTTTGTTTCCTAAAGGTCTGAAAATATTAATATTAATGGAAATGGAAAAACCAACATATCAAAAGTAAATAAAAGTATGTTCACATTATGTGCATAAAAATGTGTTTGACCAGAATGTAGCAACATGAACAGAGTTATTGTATAGGATTTATTTTCTGCTGTAAAAACCTTAACAGCTTTAAAGGGGCCAACTTTATACAATATAATGTGAAGGATATTATGTATGAATATGGCTTTAATAGTAACTAATAAAAATATTAATTTAAAGGTGTATTTTGTTTTATTTTTGCAGACTTTACCACTTCTTTACAGCAGATGAACTTAACTGCTTCGCCTGGTGAAACTGTTATTTTACACTGCAATCAAAATCTGACTGCTGAATTTAAAGATGTTGGTTGGCGTAAAGATGGGAATTTTCTTTTTAACTACAGCCCAGTACTAAACCGAACTGTAATCAACTACACATCAAACAGGATGCAGGTTGACCTCCAAAATCCAATAAAACTACAGATATCTGATGTACAGCTTTCAGATGCAGGATTATACAAATGCTATCCACTAAATCTGCAGTGGCGATTGAGAATTGATGGTAATTTTATTTTTTAATATGTGTTGAATATGCCTTTTCGATATCATGAAATTAAATAGCAACATTATCTGAGAATAAAGTTTAAGAATTGATTTTTTTTAAGTACTAAATTAATTAATTTTGTGAGAATACAGATTACACTTTGTGTTGTATTTGTTTCATTTGCCAACACAGGGACTGAACTACAACAAGGCAGAAAAAGTTACATAATTTTTACAGTAGCTACAACATCTGTTGTAGTGTGCCTCTTTATATTTTGTGCTGTGTGTCTTCTCAGGTGAGTGACCACCGGTGGTTTTATAAAATTTTTCACCCTACCTTTATATTAACGGCAAAAACACTTGTAAAACAGAGTGATGTTAGTGCAAAAAAAGACAATAAACAAACAATATTATAAGTATACAGGTGTCAGGGAACAGCCTGCCACGCCATCCCTCGGCTCTGCACACACACACACACACACACACACACACACACACACACACACACACACACACACACACACACACACACACACACACACGTAGTCTGTCCCCATCTTACTAAGTACCGGCACCTGCGGCTCATTAACCAGCAGCCCTACTTAAACCCCTCGTCTTCACTCACCCACCGTCAGTTTTACTTACTTACATAGGAGAACATTTATGAATCTTTGCTTTACATTTAGTGGTTTGATTTGCTTTACGTTGTTTTGTTTCCTCATTAAAACCTGCTTTCTCGCAACTCCGGTTTTTGCTTCAGTCACTCCGCAACCGTGACAACAGGACAGTGTCTAAGAACCTGACAGGAATATACAGGTTATACACATAATACCAATTTTATATTATTTAAAAACAAAATTAGTCATATTTTCCTTTTTCTCATTATTGTTTAAAAAACAAGAAACATGACACATGAAATATACACATGGGGTAACCATTGCTCTTCATCTTCTTCTTCTTCTTCTTTCGGCTGCTCCCATTAGGGGTCGCCACAGCGGATCATCCGTCTCCATACCACCCTGTCCTCTATATCTGCCTCTTTTACACCAACTACCTGCATGTCTTTCCTCACCACATCCATGAACCTCCTCCTTGGCCTTCCTCTTTTCCTCCTACCTGGTGGCTCCATCTTCAGCATTTTTCTACCAATATAATTCATGTCCCTTCTCTGCACATGTCCAAACCATCTCAATCTCGCCTCCCTCACCTTGTCACCAAAACATCCTACATGTGCTGTCCCTCTAATAAACTAATTTCTAATCTTGTCCATCCTCGTCACTCCCAACGAAAACCTCAACATCTTCAGCTCTGCTACCTCCAGCTCCACCTCCTGTTTTTTACTCAATGCCACTGTCTCTAATCCATACAACATCGCAGGTCTCACCACAGTCCTATAAACTTTCCCTTTCATTCTTGCAGATACTCTTCTATCACAAATCACTCCTGTCACTCTTCTCCACCCACTCCACCCTGCCTGCACTCTTTTCTTTACTTCCCTAACACACTCTCCATTACTTTGCACTGTTGACCCCAGGTACCTGAAATCCTCCACCTTCTCCACGCCTTTTCCCTGCAACCGCATCACTCCACTGCCCTCCCTCTCATTCACACACATGTACTCTGTCTTACTCCTACTGACTTTCATTCCCCTTCTCTCCAGCGCATATCTCCACCTCTCCAGGCTCTTCTCAACCTGCTCTCTACTCTCACCACAAATCACAATATCATCTGCAAACATCATAGTCCAGGGAGACTCCTGTCTGACCTCGTCCGTCAACCTGTCCATCACCACTGCAAACAGGAAAGGGCTCAGGGCCGATCCTTGATGCAGTCCAACCTTCACCCTGAACCAGTCTGTCGTACCTACTGCACACTTTACTGCCGTCACACTGTCCTCATACATGTCCTGCACCACCCTCACATACTTCTCTGACACACCTGACTTCCTCATACAATACCACAACTCCTCTCTCGGCACCCTGTCGTACGCTTTCTCTAAATCCACAAATACACAATGCAGCTCCTTCTGTCCTTCTCTATACTTCTCCATCAACATCCTCAAAGCAAATAAGGCATCTGTGGTGCTCTTCCTCGGCATGAAACCATACTGTTGCTCACAGATGGTCACCTCTTCTCTCAGCCTGGCTTCCACTACTCTTTCCCATAACTTCATGGTGTGACTGATCAACTTAATTGCCCTGTAGTTACTGCAGGTCTGCACATCTCCCTTATGCTTAAAGATCGGTACCAGCACACTCCTTCTCCATTCCTCAGGCATCCTCTCCCCTTCCAGAATCCTGTTAAACAATCTGGTTAAAAACTCTACTGCCATCTCTCCTAAACATCTCCACGCTTCTACCGGTATGTCATCTGGTCCAACCGACTTTCCATTCTTCATCCTCTTAATCGCTGCTCTCACTTCCTCCTTACTAATCCTATCTACATCCTGCTTCACCAACTCCACATCCTCCAACCTTCTCTCTCTCTGATTTTCCTCATTCATCAGCTGCTCAAAATACTCCCTCCATCTTCTCAACACACTCTCCTCACTAGTCAACACATTTCCCTCTCCATCCTTTATTGCTCTAACTTGCAGTACATCCTTCCCAGCTCGGTCCCTCTGCTTGGCCAATCGGTATAAATCCTTTTCTCCTTCCTTAGTGTCCAACCTCTTATACAGTTCCTCATATGCCTTTTCCTTGGCTTTCGCCACATCCCTTTTAACCTGCTGCTGCATCTCCTTGTACTCCTGCCTACTCTTCTCATCACTCTGTCGATCCCACTTCTGTTTTGCCAATCTCTTTCCCCTAATGCTCTCCTGCAATTCCTCATTCCACCACCACGTCTCCTTGTCTTGCTTTCTATTTCCAGATGTCACACCAAGTACTTTTCTAGCTGCCTCCCTCATCACTCCTGCAGTAGTTGCCCAATCATCCGGCACCTCTTCACCACCACCAAGCCCCTGTCTGACCTCTTCCCTGAACCTCACACTACACTGTTCCTCCTTAAGTTTCCACCATCTTATTCTTCTTTCAATCCTTACTTTCCTCCTCTTCTTCTTCGCCTCCAAAACCATCCTACAGACCACCATCTGATGCTGTCTAGCTACACTGTCCCCCGCCAACACCTTACAGTCTCCAATCTCCTTCAGGTTGCATCTCCTACACAGAAGATAATCCACCTGTGTGCACCTTCCTCCACTCTTATACGTCACCCTATGATCCTCCTTCTTCTTAAAATACGTGTTCACCACTGCCATTTCCATCCTTTTAGCAAAATCTACCACCATCTGCCCTTCCACATTCCTCTCCTTAAAACCATACCTACCCATCACCTCCTTATCACCTCTGTTCCCTTCACCTACATGCCCATTAAAGTCTGCCCCAATCACCAATCGTTCTTTTCTAGGTACACCATCTACCACTTCATCTAATTCACTCCAGAATCTTTCTTTCTCCTCCATCTCACAGCCAACTTGTGGAGCATAGGCACTGATGACATTTATCATCATCCCTTCAACTTCCACCTTCACGATCATCACCCTATCAGAAACTCTCTTCACCTCCACTACACTCTTACTGTACGCTTTTTTCAGAATCACCCCTACACCATTTCTCTTCCCATCCACACCATGATAAAACAGTTTAAACCCACCTCCAATGTTCCTGGCCTTACTCCCTTTCCACTTGGTCTCCTGAACACACAACACATCTACCTTTCTCCTCTCCATCATATCAGCTATCTCTCTCCCTTTACCCGTCATAGTACCAACATTTAAAGTACCAACCCGAACCTCTACTCTCCTACACTGCTCCTTTTCCTGCCGTCTCTGTAGACGCCTTCCTCCTCTCCTTCTCCTCCTTCGGCCAACAGTAGCCCAATTTCCACCGGTACCCTGTCGGCTAACGATACCTGTGGCGGTCGTTGTTAACCCGGGCCTCGACCGATCCGGTATGAAATTCTCATTTGTGATCCGCATATTTGATTTGGCACATGTTTTACGCTGGATGCCCTTCCTAACGCAACCCTCCCCATTTACCCGGGCTTGGGACCGGCACTAAGAGTACACTGGCTTGTGCCCCCCTAATGGCTGGGTTAACCATTGCTCTTCATACTACATTTTTTGTCTTCTCAATTTCAAACATCTGTGGTTTCCATTGTTGAAGTAATAATTAACACAAGTGTGCACATACTGCATTTATGATATTACATTAATATAATCACAGCTTTATCTGGACTGAAAAAAAAATTACTTTTTTTACTTTTTGTATGCTGCTTTGTGTTTTAGAATTATAAATACGGTCTCTGTTTTGGTAATCACATTATGCTGCAAAACAATAAAAAGGCTATTTGGATTTCATTACAGAAAACAGAAAAATCGAGAAAAGGAAACTGGCAAAACGACTGTAAGTTCTTATTTTAATATAAATATGTATACAGTACATGCAAATAATGGGTTAATATTTACAATTACTTAAAATAGATGTATTGGTTAAAAAAATCTTATAGTCATCGAGAAACTTTAATTATATGATGGCTCAACCTATAAATATGTTGTTGGCTTGACTAATAATAAACATATCATATAAACATTAAAGCATTATAGTAATAATGATCTACTTTATTTTATAATGAGCGATATAGAGAGTGTTGAATTTTTTGCCCTATTTTTTAAATTTTTGTGCTCAAAATAGAACTGTATGTACAAAACAACATACATTTTATTAACTGAAGAAATGAAATGAAATAATACCAAATTTGTGCCTACCAAAAGTTTTCAGCTTCATCATGGAAAAATAAATATTTTAGGCTTTTGATTTTGCTGTGATCTTGACCCTTTTTGGATTTGCTTCAAAATCTAATCTGTTTATTTTCTGCCCCCAATGTTACATACATACTGTAAACTTTCAAGCAGCCATTCATTATTTATTTGTTAATCTTATCAATTAACAGATAATAAACATGCTCAGAACATTCTATATGTATATTAATTATTACTGTGGTCTTATTTTTGTAAGTAGGCAAAGATCTATAAAGATAATGTCTGTCACAGTGAGACGAAAACCGAATGTGTAAGTTTCAACACTGAACCAATGAAAACCAATAAAATTATGATATAACAAAGCTATATGTTTATTATTATTATTATTATTATTATTATTATTATTATTATTATTATTATTATTATTATACTTTTTTTTACAGGTCTACACAATGACAAGCCCAAATGACTTCTCTTTTGGCTATTCATAAATCCACAGAGTCACCATCACAGATACGTTTCTATAATGCAATTATATTGACAGGCTATATGAACTGTCTCTACTATTTAGTGTAAATTTTATCTAGATTTTAATACATTTGCCAGTTCTTTACAGGGGATTGTGGTGTTATACAGTTCTTGGTATTTATATATCAGAATCTATTTTAGTTTTTGTTTAGGTTTATATTGGCTGCTTAAATGTAGGTCATTCAAATGCTTACTAAATAGGAGTGATACTAAAAAGGATAAATGTCTTGGTCATATATTTGATAGATTAATTGAAATTACAATCCCTTAATTAATTAATAGAAAACTACAGTGTTTTCAGTATAAAAATGCTCAGGATTCCACATTCTCATTCTTGTTTTGCCCTGTCCATTTTGTTTGCTCATTGCTTTAAAATAAAATTGCAGCAGAAGGGTATAAGTGCAACTTTACCAGAAAAATTGGTGTTAGACTACATTTTCTCCAGTGGTTTAGATATACCCACCAAAACCTGATGGATTGGAGAATTTCCTGAAAGGATTTTATCTTCAGAGCCTGAATTATTTTTTTAAGGGTGTCTTAGGTTCTTGTTGTCCTGACTCACTGGCTAAGCTCACCAGTGGGCTGAGCTTCAGGTCACCACGGGAACCAAAGGCTTTGGAACTGTAGCCAGGTCAGCCAGAAGATTAATAAAGAATTTTGAGATTTCCACCTTTTGCTTTGAGAATGTTGATTAAGAAGTATAGAGAAGGAGGAGGTCAGAAGGAGTTACATTGTGTGTTTGTGGATTTAGAGAAAGCGTATGTGGGACTGCATCAAGGATCGGCTCTAAACCCCTTTCCTGTTTCAGGTTGAAGAACGAGGTCAGACAGGAGTCTCCATGGACTATAATGTTTGCGGATGATATTGTCATTTGTGGTGAGAGTAGGGAGCAGGTTGAGAAGAGCCTGGAGAGGTGGAGGTACACACTGGAGAGAAGGGGAATGAAAGACAGTAGGAGTAAGACAGAGTACATGTGTGTGAATTAGAAGGAGAGGGCAGTGGAATAGTGTAGTTGCAGGGAGAAGAGGTGTAGACGGTGGAGGAGCTCAGGTACTTGGGGTCAACAGTGCAAAGTAATGCAGAGTGAGTTAGGGAAGTAAAGAAACTCTGCACCCTGCACTCTTGCAGGCAGGGTGGAGTGGGTGGTGAAGAGTGGCAGGAGTGATTTGTGATAGAAAAGTATCTGCAAGAGTGAAAGGCAAAGTTTATAGAATGGTGGTGAGACCCGCCATGTTGGATGGTTTAGAGACAAAAAAAGAGGATACAAACATTTCACCATTTTATTGAATCAAGTTAGACTTTTTGAAGGTTAAAAATCTGTAACATTTAATTGGTCATTGTACTAATAATTTATTGTGTCTGTACATCTGTATCACTCTCAGTAATGACTGAACACAGAGTAGATTTTTTTGTTCAGTTTTAAATTATCTTTCTGTTCATTTTATTTGTTTAAAAACCAAACAACCATCTATTTTGTTAAAACCTTTGACATAATTATACAGAAATACACTTAAAAAAATCGCTTTCAAAGTCTGACTTATCCATGGCAAACAAATTATAATAAATATAAAAATATACAACACCAAATAAACAGAGCTGCTTTAAAGAGTAAACTTTTTTTGTGCAATGGAAATCTGACTAAACTAAAAGACTACTAAAGATAGTTGGTGTAAAATCTTTTCATATATACAGACCAGTTTTAACCAAATTAATGAAAGTTTAAGAATTAAAAAACAAAAGTTTTTTTTTTTTTTTTTTTTTTTGCCCATCTTTGCCCATCTTACATTTCTTAAGCTCACAGATACAGATGTAAGAGTTATGTGTTCACATTTGAGAAAACAATGTGGTTTTGTGTGTTGCCAAGTGAAACATCAGTGGAAATGGTTTTTAGGTCAAGTTTTGAAAAGTGTGGTTTTCTGGGGTTTTTTTTTATAACTTTGTATGAGTACAGTTTATTCAGAATTAGAAAATCCAACTATAAAATATAATTTACCTCTGATAAAAGAGAAATAAAATTCTATGTGCATTTCTTAGTTAAAAAACAACATGAGGATTTCTACTAACACAGAGATTTATTTGAATTAAAAAAACTGCAATTATGGTGGGACTTCTAATAAAAAGCACCTTTATGCTGGATTAACTGTTTTGAGACTGTTTTTCTTTCACTTAAATTCTAAATGACAGTTATACAAGCACCTTCTCAAATAGTACATTATAAAAACAATTAATTTAAAGATGTCAAGATTTTGTTTTTTTGTGTTTTAGTAGGTAATTGTGAGAATTATTATATATTTTTGTTTGACATTGATGGATAATGTTTCGCTCTCTGCTGCATTGTTTAGAAGCAATTCCACCTACTGATCATTTTGTACATTTTTATCATCTTGTAAATTGCAATTTGGGTTGAATAAATTATTGTATCTATCTGTCTATCTTTTGCATTCATTTCTTTAACTCTTCTTCGAAGCCAGAATTTTATTTCAGTCTATTTTCAGGAAAATTGTACATAATCCATAGTGGGGATTTCATTAACATATTGCAGTCTGTATATAATATGGATTATGTAACAGACTTTCTTTAATTCTGTTATGGTGTACTAATTCTGGATCAACTGGTGCTCATTGTATGCTTGTGTAATCCATTTTTGGAAGAGACAGTGTGTTGAGAGGCCGGTTCTATCTCTGGGTAACGACAGACCAGCAGCCACTGGGAGATGCGGATGGATCGCTGAATAAACGCTTTGAGACCTGGCGTCGGCCATTGCCAGCTTGATGTCTGAGTTCAGTCCTTGGCGGTATGCCCCCAGGAGAGTTTCATTCCAGCTGCTGCTGGCAGTGGAGACTGCAGAATAAATAGTTAATCTGCCGTGGTAAGGGCCCCAGTGGCGGTGCAGAAAACCTCCGAAAAGTGGTTGTTAAAAAGAGCGTATGAGGTGGTTATGTCAGCAGTTCAGGTTTAGGATCCAAGGCGAATGCCGCAACGGTGCTGGGAGCAGTAAGAGTCGTGCCAGAAATGCGAGCATGCAGAGCGTGAGGAGAGCCAGGAAATCCATGGAGGTGAAATATGTGCTGAAGTGCCAGCTTGGCAGTTTCCTTTGGAGACGGAAGCTTGGGTAGAGCAATGAAGTCGCCCATTTTTAGAAAAAATTATCAATGACCGTCATGACAACCGTGTTGCCATTGGAAGAGGCATCCCGGTAATCACGGACGTTCTGGGATAGAAAGGGGCCGAAGGAGACCTTGGGGGTGGCCGCGAGGGTTCTTGTGTCGGGTGCAGTCGGGGCAAGCTGCGACAGTCTTTTTTACCATGGAGGGCCACCAGAAGCGTGTCTTGACCAGAGACAAAATTTGATGCTGACTGGGGTGACCGAAGAACAAGGAGTTGTGACACCATTGGAGAACATCAGAGCGGAGACCCTTGGGGACAAACAGGAGACCAGTGTGAACTGACACAGATTTGGGAAGGATGGTCTCGGGGCATGGATCTTCCTCCTCCAGGGAATGAACTCTAGATAGTGTGTCAGGTTTAACGTTTCGGCTCCCAGGCTGGTACAAGAGGGAGAACCGGAAGCGGTGATCTGTCCAGACCAGAAAGGGGACCTCCGCCCCCTCCAACCAGTGGCGCCATTCCTCCAAGACCAGTTTGACGGCAAGGAGCTCCCTCTCGCCCACTGGGAAGTTACGTTCCGAGGAGCTAAGACACCAGGAGGAAAAGACACAAGGATGCAGGCGGTTATCCTTGGGGCAGACCTGGGAGAGCACTGCCCCAACCCGTGCGTCTACATCTTTTCCTGGGTCGGGAAAGATGAGGATGGGTTCAAGTTCAAGAAACGCCTTCTCAGCCTCGGGACCCCAAAGGAACGAGAGAAGGGGGGTCGTCAGGTAGTGGAGGGGCGCTGCCACCGAACTATAGCCCTTGACGAAGCGGCGATAAAAAAATTGGCGAAGCCCATGAACCTTTGTAGTTGGCGGTGGGAGGTGGTGGTTGGCTAATCCTGGATTGCCTGAATCCTGCCAGGGTCCATCTGGATGTTACCGGCTGAAAGCAGGTATCCCAGGAATGAGGATCAGGCTTCACATAAGGCCCATTTTTGAGGAGTCTCTCCAAGATCTGATGCACCTGCCAAGTGCAAGGGGTAATGGTTCCGGACAGTGATGGCATTAGGACCCCGATAGTCGATACATGGGCGTAGAGATTTATCCTTCTTCTCTACGGAGAAGAACCCTGCGTTCATGACCTCCAGAATAGACTATTGTAATGCATTACTAGGTGCATGTCCTGCATCATTAATAAACAAGCTTCAGTTAGTTCAGAATGCGGCAGCAAGAGTTCTTACAAGGTCAAGAAAATATGATCATATAACCCCAATCTTATCATCCCTGCACGGGCTTCCTGTTAAGTTTCAAATAGACTACAAACTACTACTTCTTACTTATAAAGCCCTAAATGGGGTTTACACCTCCTGGAGTGTTTAAAGGCTCTGGCATGGAGAAGCTGATGCTGGATCTGTGATGATCACAAATGTTGAGATCAGTAGCTCCTAGTTTTATAACCATAAAGACTGTAGAAAGAGCATTACTTAAAATATTATACTCCAGTACTCATGTTAGTTCTCACTCTCCAGTGTTCTGTATTGTTGAAAGATTTATGATAAAACTCTTGATGTCACCCAAATGAGGATGGGTTCCCCTTTGAGTCTGGTTCCTCTCAAGGTTTCTTCCTCATTACATCTAAGGGAGTTTCTCCTTGCCACAGTCACAGGCTTGCTCATCAGGGATAAATGCACACCATTCACTTTGACTGTTGATTTCTGTAAAGCTGCTTTGAGACAATGTCTGTTGAAAAGCGCAATAGAAATAAACCTGACTTGACGTGACTTGACTTGACTTGGCTGATAACTGATGCAGGCAGCCCTGTGGGGGACTGGTTCCGGGAAGCAGCTCAATGGTCGGTGGGGAGGCAGGAAGGTAGCCAAGGCCTTACTGAACACGGGCGCAAAGTCATGAGTTTTCAGGGATGGATGCTAAATCTGAGTGCTTGAGAGTGACAACCGGCAGTGGTTTGGGTGGGGAGGAGGGCGATGCAGTGGCTGAAGAAATGCACACTCCAATCCAGTATACATCCTGTCATCCAGTCTACACGTGGTTTGTGTTTCCACAGCCAAGGGAACCTGAGTATGATAGGGCTTGGGGTGAGGAGATGACTAGGAAGGAAAGCCACTCCTGATGTCGTTCCCCCACTGACATGAGTAGAGGTTTAGTGCGGTGAGTGGCCCGGTCTAAAAGGCTGCCGTCTAGGGCTCTGATTAGCAAAGCTTTGGGTAGGGGTTCCATGGGGACTTGTAGTTGCTTGGCAAGCTTGAGGTTGATAAATTAGGCATCTGCCCCAGAGTCGACGAAGGCAGCTAATTCCATGCCTCCGGGGCCTGCCTAAATGTGGACCAAGATGGTGGGTTTGGAGAGAGCGGGGGAAGAGGGACTCTTGGGTGCTTCCTCCTTCACCAACGAGCCTTTTACTGGTCAGGATGCGGCGATGTCCCCATTACCTCCGCAGTAGAGGCATAGACAGAGCGACCGACGTTTCTACTTCTTGGTAGGGGTCAGGTGGTTGCTTCCTATCTCCATGGCCTGCAGCGGTGAGAGAGAGAGTGGGTGCTGGGACCCGACACACGAGGTGGGAAACTGCATGTAGGGGAAGGACAGCAAGGATCAAGAGCCTAAACGGGGGTAACAACGCTCCCAGTGGCGTTTCCTTATGCGCAGATCGATGTGTGTAACCAAGGAGATCAGAGAATCCAGATCCCGATTAGGATCATGAGCGGCGACAGGAGGGAAATGACGTAGGCCACCTTGAAGCGCTCCTCCCTGAATTGAGAGGGCTGCATTCTAAAAATCAGATCGCACTGCATGATAAAAAGCAGCAGGAGTTTGGGTCGCCCGAAAATCGGGCGGGTGGCACGAGCTGAGGTTCACGCATAGCCAAGGTGCCAGTAGGTGGAGCAGGGGCCAGTGCCATGGGTGCATGCCAGACTGGGGTGGCAGGCAACGACAGCGGCGGAGGGGATTCTTGGTAGGGGATTCTTTTGGGGATTTTGTCACCAAAACGTGTGCGCAAGAATCCCATGATTTCCTGCACACCTGCAGAGAGGTATTGAATCTGGTGCACCTGCGAGACACAGCAATTGTGTCGCTAGAGGTAGGTACATCCATGGGATGCATGTTGCCCAGATTGTTCTGTCAGCAGTTCAGGTTTAGGATTCAAGGCAGATTCTGCAACGGTGCCAGGAGCAGGAAAAGCCAGAAATGCAAGCATGCAGAGCGCGAGGAAAGCCGATTCTGAGAGCCGATTCTGAGCCGATTCAGTGAGCTGATTCAGTGAGCCGATTCAGTGAGCCGAAGCGCATGGGGCACAAGAATATGGAGCCGGAAGTCGGAGCGCGTAGAGCACCAGCAGAGCAGAGCCGAGCCGAGCCAGGAACCGGAGCGCTTTGATCGCGAGCAGAGCTGAGCCGAGAACCGGAGTGTGTTGCAGAGCCGAGCTGGGAACCGGAGGGCGTTGAGCGCGAGCAGAGCCGAGCCAAGAACCGGAGCGCATTAAGCACAAGCAGAGCCGAGCCGGGAACCGGAGCACATTGAGCGCGAGCAGAGCCAAGCCGGGAACCAGAGCGCGAGCAGAGCATCCGTAATGCTGAGGGGAGAGTCGGGAAAACAGGCGCGGTCAGTAAGTCGGAGGACAGAATAGTCAGTCGGAAACAGGTCGGTAACGGAGAGATAAATAAAACAGGGGGAAAACGCTGGAGTGTCATCCGGGCAAGCCTTGAAGACAATATGGCACTGATTGGAGGTTTCTGGTAGAGGCCGGAGCGAAGGCCTCCTGGAGAGTGGTGGCGAGTTCCTTGATGGGATCCGGCTGTGGATCCATCGAGGTAAGATATCGGTTTTGTTCCAATCTTCTGTCACGCACGGATCAAGAGTCGAAAACTGATAGTAAAGTCAATACACTTTTTTTGCCTTAGTACACGAAGCAGAAACTTCCAGAGAAGCGAACACCGGAGAACGGGTGGAATGCAGAGTATAGGTAGTCCAGAGATGATCTGTAGAGTAAACTGTAGATTAGAGGGTGAGCAAGTGGGAACGGGGGTCTTATAAAGGGGAGTATAGATTGGAGACTGGTGTGGGTGAATAGTAGGAAGGAGAGGCTGAGTGAGTGTGCTGAGAGCAGGAGGGAGTTGTGGCTGGTGGTTCTCTGACACCAGGCTTGGTAATGTTGGGGGAGTGTGTGTGTGTGTGGAGGGTTCTTTGATGGCTATAAGAAAGTGGAGTTGCTGGTTCTGGCCTTACACTTGGTGACAATGTCCTCCATCCCAGGTACCGCGTCCACCCTACTTTCCATGTGTCACTCCTAAAACCCTTTTTCCCCTCTACCACAGAGAACCCTAATGATCCACTTCTCCCTGAGGTGCTGGACCAACCCTCTGTATACTTTTTAGATTTTGGACACTCAACATCGGGGCTCCACCCTGTAATACCACATCGGTTGGGAGGGGTATGGGACAGAGGAACGCTCCTGGATCTGCAAACAGGATGTCCTGAACCTGGCAACTCTTGGAGGAGTTTTATCTCAATTACCCCGACTGCCCCAACGGTCAACGGTGCCGGGTTAGGGTGTCAGGAGCCGGCCCCTGGAAGGGGGGTAAAACCACCAGCCAAGCACCCCTCTATCGGTCAATACTCTCGCTCAGCCTCTCCCTCCTACTAATCACCTACACCTCTTTCCCCTTAATCGAGCATCCTTTAAAAGATCCCTCTCCCTCTCACTCTCCATCTGATCTACAGTATACATACCTTAGATCACTTGGACTTTCCACGGATCCCGCGTTCCCCGCTGTTTCCCGTATTCCTTGCTACCCTTCTAGAGAACCTTGATTCAGCTAAGTTCATTATTTCCTGCGCTCCCTTCTCTGATACTTCTTTGTTTGCTCTGTTAAGATCAATAAACTTAATCTTGGTTTTCTTCCAGTTTCTGACGCCTGGTATTCCATGACAAATAACTTACCAAAGATTTTAAAATAAACTTTATTTTACTAAATAATATTAAATAAAACAAGTTATAAATTGAGGTGTCTCTACTGCCATTTTCTAAAATTTTGTCATTAAAGCTTCCTGTAAAATTAACTTACAGCATTATTACTTTTCTTTCTGTGTTAAAGGTTAAAGCACATAAAGATTTTCACCTTCACAGTAGCATAACTTCCTGTGTAGGTTTCTCGACATGGACCCACCCACTAAACCTTTTTACTGAGGTCTCACTGAGGGTTTACATCAACTCAAACTTATAAGTGGTTAAGCTTCAGTATTCTGAATTTTTTATGTACCTTATTCTCACATATCTGCTGGCTAAAATTCTTGATCCTGCAAATATTTTTTTTTTCTGCTTTACAAAAGAAACTAGTGTAAGAATAGTGTTTGTGACACTTATACTGAAAGAACATGACTTACCTTATAATGTAAAGTAAAAACCTTTGAGAATCATTTAGAAAACATTTTTTTCTTGTTTTTAATAGGTTTAGTGTTAAAAGGGGAATTTATAAAAAAGAGGAATTGTCTCTCACAAGTCTGTCACATTGAAATATTTACGGTACTGTGGAATTACTAGACTAAAACAGAAAATATCTAGCGAGACTGGATAATGTAGTTTTTAAAAACTATAAAATACTATTTTTAATAATTAACATATAAAATTTATAAAACTCATACACTGTACGTCAGGATTTGCGGTTCCTGTCAGGATTCGGTCTTTTTTCCCGGTTTATATCTGTGTATTTCCGTTTTACCACCAGATGTCGCCAGATTGTGCGCCTGTGTCCCTTATTAGTTCCCAACGGTCTCGACCCGGTCATTTTTTCCCCGGTCAGTATCGAGGTTCCCCTGTATATACTTCCCAGTGGTGCACTGCAAGAGACCCTGTCTCTCACACAGCCAGCCTTGGTTTAAGCCCTGACCTTATAAATAGTTTAGAATTTACAACCTCAATTTCAACAAAGTTGGGAAACTGTAAAATGTAAATAAAAACAATGCAATGCAATGATTTGTAAATTCTTAAATTCAAGACAAGTAGGCTTTATTGTCATTCCAACCATATACAGTGCAGTGCACAGTGAAGCAAAACAATATTTCCCCAGGACCAAGGTGCTACATTAAACAACATAAATTAATAAAAGAAACACAAACTATTAAACTAGACCTCTAAACTAACAACACAAAGTGCACATGTGCAACATTTATTGCAAAAAACCCCGAAAGACAACATGAGACAAGGAGACACAGTAATATTCAAAAACAGTAAATGCAATGACATTGTAGCACTGACCAGTACAGTACAGAAGGTTGTGCATGTGGATTGTCCACAATATTTTTTTTTTATTCTATTCACAATAAAATATAAAACATTATATAATATATAATGTGTATAATATATACATTTTATTATATATACACTATACTTCCAAAAGAATTGGATTATCTGAATTTTCCTGTTATATGTAGTTCTTTTCCAAACTGTCACCACAAAGCTGGAGGCACTCAATTGTACAGGACGTCTTTAGATGTGCTATAATAACACTTTTGCATTCACTTGAGCTTGGAAACCCAAACTTATTTCCAGCATGGCAATTCCCCCTATGCACAAAGTGAGCTCCTTGAACATATGGTTTACATGCTTTGGAGAGGAGGATCTTATGTGGCCTGCTATAGATCTCTGATCTCATCCCTACTGAACACCTTTGGGATAAATTGGAACACTGACTTCACCCCAAGTCTCCTCACATACATTAAATGTGGAATGCAATGCTCAGAAATCACAAATCATACCACACCAGGTGACCCAATATATTTGGCAATATACTGTAAAATGTGGATTTGATAACTGCAACACGTCTCAAAAAAGTTGGGACAGGGCCATGTTTATCATTGTGTGGCATCATGTCTTATGTGCGTATACATCTGGGAACTAAGCAGACCAGCTGCTGAGGTTTTGGGAGAGGAATATTGTCCCATATGTGTCTGATACAAGATTCTATCTGCTTAACATTTCTGGGTGTCCTTTGTGGTGTTTTTAAATGGTGAATGGTCTAGACTGCAGGCAGGCCAGTTAAGCACCCAGACTCTTCTAAAACAAAGCCATGCTATTGTAATAGATATGTAGTATGCAGTTAGCATTGTCTTGATCAAATATAAAAAGCCTTCCCTGAAAATGCTCTTTTCAGCATGGAAGCATTTGTTGCTATAAAATGTTTATGCTGCTGATTCCACAGGCACTAACACACTCCCATACCATCAGAGATGCAGCTTTTTAAACTGAGCACTGATAACAAACCAGATGATCCCTCCCCTCTTTAGTCCAGAGGACGTGGTGTCCATGGATTGTTGAAGTTCCGCCTATCTTTGCTTCTGAGAGAATCTGCTACTCTAAGATACACTATTTATACCCAATCATCTTACTGACCTGTTGCCAATTACCTTAATTAGTTGCAAAATGTTACTCCAACTGTTTAATTGTAATAACACTTACATATTCCAGACTTTTGTTGCCCCATCCAAGCTTTTTGAAATGTGTTGCAGCCATCAAATTCAAAATGACCTTATTTTTTCTTTAAAATGGTTTCCTAGAATTTCCTGAGTTCAAACATTTGATATGTTTTTTATGTTCTATTGTGAATAAAATATGGGTTAACCCAGCCATTATGGATGCACAAGCCAGTGCACTCTTAGTGCCGGTCCCAAGCCCGGGTAAATGGGGAGGGTTGCGTTAGGAAGGACATCCAGCGTAAAACATGTGCCAAATCAAATATGCGGATCACAAATGAGAATTTCATACCGGATCGGTCGAGGCCCGGGTTAACAACGACCGCCACAGGTATCGTTAGCCGACAGGGTACCAGTGGAAATTGGGCTACTGTTGGCCGAAGGAGGAGGTGGAGAGGAGGAAGACTTCTACGGAGACGGCAGGGAAAGGAGCAGTGTAGGAGAGTGGAGGTTCGGGTTGGTACTTTAAATGTTGGTACTATGACGGGTAAAGGGAGAGAGGTAGCTGATATGATGGAGAGAAGAAAGGTAGATCTGTTGTGTGTTCAGGAAACCAAGTGGAAAGGGAGTAAGGCCAGGAACATTGGAGGTGGGTTCAAACTGTTTTATCATGGTGTGGATGGAAAGAGAAATGGTGTAGGGGTGATTCTGAAGGAAGAGTACAGTAAGAGTGTAGTGGAGGTGAAGAGAGTTTCTGATAGGGTGATGATCGTGAAGGTGGAAGTTGAAGGGATGATGATAAATGCAATCAGTGGCTATGCTCCCCAAGTTGGCTGTGAGATGGAGAAAAAGGAAAAATTCTGGAGTGAATTAGATGAAGTGGTAGATGGTGTACCTAGGAAAGAACGATTGGTGATTGGGGCAGACTTTAATGGGCATGTAGGTGAAGGGAACAGAGGTGATGAGGAGGTGATGGGTAGGTATGGTTTTAAGGAGAGGAATGTGGAAGGGCAAATGGTGGTAGATTTTGCTAAAAGGATGGAAATGGCAGTGGTGAACACTTATTTTAAGAAGAAGGAGGATCATAGGGTGACGTATAAGAGTGGAGGAAGGTGCACACAGGTGGACTATGTGCTATGCAGGAGATGCAACCTGAAGGAGATTGGAGACTGTAAGGTGTTGGCAGGGGACAGTGTAGCTAGACAGCATCGGATGGTGGTCTGTAGGATGGTTTTGGAGGCGAAGAAGAAGAGGAGGAGAGTGAAGACTGAAAGAAGAATAAGATGGTGGAAACTTAAGGAGGAACAGTGTAGTGTGAGGTTCAGGGAAGAGGTCAGACAGAGGCTCGGTGGTGTTGAAGAGGTGTTGGATGATTGGGCAACTACTGCAGGAGTGTTGAGGGAGGCAGCTAGAAAAGTACTTGGTGTGACATCTGGAAATAGAAAGCAAGACAAGGAGACGTGGTGGTGGAATGAGGAAGTGCAGGAGAGCATAAGGAGAAAGAGGTTGGCAAAACAGAAGTGGGATAGACAGAGTGATGAGAAAAGTAGGCAGGAGTACAAGGAGATGCGGCAGCAGGTAAAGAGGGATGTGGCGAAAGCCAAGGAAAAGGCATATGAGGAGCTGTATGAGAGATTGGACACTAAGGAAGGAGAAAAGGATTTATACTGATTGGCCAGGCAGAGGGACCGAGCTGGGAAGGATGTACTGCAAGTTAGAGCAGTAAAGGATGGAGAGGGAAATGTCTTGACTAGTGAGGAGAGTGTGTTGAGAAGGTGGAGGGAGTATTTTGAGCAGCTGATGAATGAGGAAAATCAGAGAGAGAGAAGGTTGGACGATGTGGAGTTGGTAAAGCAGGATGTAGATAGGATTAATAAGGAGGAAGTGAGAGCAGCGATTAAGAGGATGAAGAGTGGAAAGTCAGTTGGACCAGATGACATACCGGTAGAAGCGTGGAGATGTTTAGGAGAGATGGCAGTGGAGTTTTTGACCAGGTTGTTTACAGGATTTTGGAAGGTGAGAAGATGCCTGAGGAATGGAGAAGGAGTGTGCTGGTACCAATCTTCAAGCATAAAGGAGATGTGCAGTCTTGCAGTAACTACAGGGGAATTAAGTTGATCAGTCACACCATGAAGTTATGGGAAAGAGTAGTGGAAGCCAGGCTGAGAGAAGAGGTGCCAATCTGTGAGCAACAGTATGGTTTCATGCCGAGGAAGAGCACCACAGATGCCTTATTTCCTTTGAGGATGTTGATGGAGAAGTATAGAGAAGGACAGAAGGAATTGCATTGTGTATTTGTGGATTTAGAGAAAGCGTACGACAGAGTGCCAAAAGAGGAGTTGTGGTATTGTATGAGGAAGTCAGGTGTGTCAGAGAAGTATGTGAGGGTGGTGCAGGACATGTATGAGGACAGTGTGACGGCAGTGAAGTGTGCAGTAGGTACGACAGACTGGTTCAGGGTAAAGGTTGGACTGCATCAAGGATCGGCCCTGAGCCCTTTCCTGTTTGCAGTGGTGATGGACAGGTTGAAGGACGAGGTCAGACAGGAGTCTCCCTGGACTATGATGTTTGCGGATGATATTGTCATTTGTGGTAAGAGTAGGGAGCAGGTTGAGAAGAGCCTGGAGAGGTGGAGATATCCGTTGGAGAGAAGGGGAACGAGAGTCAGTAGGAGTAAGACAAAGTACATGTGTGTGAATGAGAGGGAGGGCAGTGGAGTGATGCGGTTGCAGGGAGAAGAGCTGGAAAAGGTGGAGGAGTTCAGGTACCTGGGGTCAACAGTGCAAAGTAATGGAGAGTGTGTTAGAGAAGTAAAGAAAAGAGTGCAGGTAGGGGGGAGTGGGTGGAGAAGAGTGACAGGAGTGATTTGTGATAGTAAGGTATCTGCAAGAATGAAAGGGAAAGTTTATAGGACTGTGGTGAGACCTGCAATGTTGTATGGATTAGAGACAGTGGCATTGAGTAAAAGACAGGAGGTGGAGCTGGAGGTAGCAGAGCTGAAGATGTTAAGGTTTTCGTTGGGAGTGATGAGGATGGACAAGATTAGAAATGAGTTTATTAGAGGGACAGCGCATGTAGGATGTTTTGGTGACAAGGTGAGGGAGGTGAGATTGAGATGGTTTGGACATGTGCAAAGGAGGGACATGAATTATATTGGTAGAAGAATGCTGAGGATGGAGCCACCAGGTAGGAGGAAAAGAGGAAGGCCAAGGGGGAGGTTCATGGATGTGGTGAGGGAAGACATGCAGGTAGTTGGTGTGAAAGTGGCAGATGTAGAGGACAGGGTGGTATGGAGACGGATGATCCGCTGTGGCGACCCCTAATGGGAGCAGCCGAAAGAAGAAGAAGAAGAAGTGAATAAAATAGGGGTAATAAAATTTGCAAATCATTACATGTTGCACAGTGTCCTCTTTTGGAATTGGGGTTATAAGCCTAAACTAAAAATATCACCAGATTTGAACAAATATTTAGCATCCACTTACAGGGATTTGAGACTAAAGTGAATGGTTGTAATTTGTAAAAAAATTATGCATTTGTTGCTTCATAACACCTAATTGATTTATGTTAACTTCCTGTTTTTTTGGCAACTTTTACTGCTACTATCTATATGTTAAGGTCTACGTATATATACTGCATGTATTTGGGTAGCAGACAATTTACTAGGGGACAGCAGATCAGAAACATACGTGTGTGTGTGTGTGTGTGTGTGTGTGTGTGTGTGTGTGTGTGTGTGTGTGTGTGTGTGTGTTATTTGTTTATTATACAGTTGTGTATTTGTATTACTACCTGCTATGTACTATAGTAACCCAACCTGATGCATGTGATGTGTGTTGTTTCATCTCCTTCATGCAGTTTTGCAAAAGAATAGCTCCATGCAAACACAATATCATTTATGAAATTAAAGGAAGAAGGTCATAAATGAAAAAAAACAACCTTAACTGGCTTTTTAAACAGGCTGGTCTTCTTTTAATAAACACAAGCAAACAATATCCATATGCTTAAAAAAATTATATATAATTAAATAGACTCTAGTGCATATCATATAGCATGTTTTAACAGTGTAGGTGGGGTAGTGCAAGTGAAACACATCTCAGGATGTGGTAAACAATCAGTCACTCTGTCAAACTGTCACGGACAAACAGTCTTACAACAATTTATTAAGCAACACAAACTGCGGTAATGCAGTTTGTGTTGCTTAATAAATCTCCATCCACAAATAATGTGGTCCAGGTATTCTGTATGATTATTAAATGTAGGTACTTTTTCCACAAATCTATAACATGGCAAGTGCCTGATGGCTCATCAGCACTACTAGTAATTTATTGTTGGTCTGGCTTTTATATAGACCAGATTTACAAGTTTGGTTTTATTAAAAAGGTCAAAACACTCTACTTTTCAATTTGTTTGCAGACATGTAAACTAGGAAAACACATGTATTTTCATGCACATGCATACATTTAAATTTGGGGCATTTAGCAGAAGCCCTTGTCCAGAGTGACGTAAAAAAGTGTTTTGAGTCTCTAGCAATGAATAAATGCACCACACTGGTAGGCTAGATTACAAACTTAATATAAATAAGAATACAACTTTTAATTTCTACATAGCAAACTTGGAAAGTGCTAATGTAAGTGATTCAGGAAGAGGTAGGTCTTTAACTGTCGCTTAAAGATAGCCAGGGACTCCGCTGTTCGGACATCTAGGACAAAGTTCATTCCACCACCTCGGTGCCAGAACAGAGAAGAGCCTTGAAGTATACGTTCCTCTCATTCTGAGAGAAGGTGGTACCAGTCGAGCAGTGCTGGAGGATCTCATACAGCGTGTTGCAGTGTGAGATGTAATGAGGTCTCTGAGGTAAGATGGTGCCGGTCCATTTTTGGCCTTGTAGGCAAGCATCAGTGTTTTGAATCTGATATATGCAGCTACTGGAAACCATTAAAGGGAGTGCAGCAGTGGGGTGGTGTAAGAGAACTTGGGCAGATTAAACAAAAGTCGTGCAGCCGCGTTTTTGATCATTTGCATGCAAACACATACATACACCCAGATCAATAGGTTGGTGCCAGTAAATGTAGATAACAATGCTGAACATGTCTCTATCAGGTGTGAGTTCAACAGGCAACATGAATGCTTGTGTTACTGTGTAAAGGCCAACTAATAAAACATGATTGTTGTATTAAACATGCACACAAATTTGTACTCAGCTTGCTGTGATTTTCTCTTTTGTTTTATTAGAAAAGTTGTGATTATTACAAGCTATTTAAAGAAAGATAAAAGATGGAAGTATACAGGTAGTCCTGTAGCATAGTCCACTAGCATCAGTCTACAGCTGCAATGATTTGATGACATTAGGTTCGCTCAAGACAGGACCTGCAGTCATATGTATTTGTTCTAATGCCCTTAATGCTCTCTTATATTTTTGTTCATGACAACAGGCCATTCAGTCTGGCAGCTTTTCCAAAACAAAAATTAAGAACTGGTGGTTCCAACTTACTAACTTCAAGAAATCTGTACTGTGATTCCTTGTCAGAATTAACTTTCGAAAAAGATGGAAGGTCTACACTGACTTAAATTGCTTAATACTGTTCACATGCATTTTTTGGATAACACAGGTCTGGGAAGACTACAGAGCTCTAAATTTGATGGCCAGTCATGTTACATGAAGACTGTCTGTCTTTTTTCTGGCATTTTGTTTTTCACCTTATTTTATCTATTGCTTACTTTCACAATGATTAAACACTGATAGCCAATCTTTTAAGAGCTCACCATTTGCTATGCTGGTGTCTAACAGCTGCATGTTTCACTGATAGGTGTAATAGACATTATTTTTTGCATAACCTACTACAGGAAGTGGGCTGTGGGTGACCATTTGAAAATCAAAGTTGATCAATGACAAGGAGAGAAAATACAAAACTACAACAAGGGAAAAAGCCACGTCATGGTTACACACAATGGCAAATGTAGTTATTATTCACCTTGCAGGCAAGCCTTTTGCAACTTCAATGTTTTCCTTCAGCAATGAGAAAGGTATCAGATCTCGCTTCCTATATAATTGATTTCCATAATGTTTTTTTTTTTTAAACCAGTGTGGTTGATGGCCCTAGCAGTTCCCTTTCTTCTTTTTTTTGACAGCTGTTTTACTTCTATATGTCATAAGAATTTTATGCTGTCTGATTTAGCTGCAGCATTTACCAATTATTTTCCATCAATTACCAGGTTTCTAGTCTTTTATATCAAGAACCTTCTGTGTTGGATAAACTTTCTCTGTTGGACTGACTGTAGCCATTGTGGTGGACACCTAACATCGCAAATATATCTTTTTTTTATTTTTTATAAAAAGCAGGCCATTCTGTGCCTATTAAAAATAGTAATGGTGAAATGTACACTGTAGCTAGAAAAAAACTCAAAAGCAGAGTGTGGTTTCTATGGCTTTTTTTTTTTTTTAAACATGACTTCCTATTGACTTCCTATCCTTTAGTTCATGTTTAAGGGTATTTGTTTATGCACAACTCTCCCAAATCCTGCCACAGAATTTCATTATTTCTTTAGATCTGAGGTTTGACTTGGTGAAAAAAGTAATGAACATCAAAGCATCCATAGAGCAATATATGAAGGTGGCCTTGTCTATTGTTGCTTACCTGTAATAATGATTTACAGGGATATTTAATTTTTTTAATAAAACATAATTAAGTGTGAACCTTGTGAACCTTTATGAAAATAAAATTGCACTGTTATTTCCTTTTGTGTAACTAGGGTTTGTGTAACTTTGGCCCATTTTAAAACTGTATTTACCATCATCAATATATACAAACCCGATTCCAAAAAAGTTGGGACACTACACAAATTATAAATAAAAACAGAATGCAATGATGTGTAAGTTTCAAATTTCAATATTTTATTCAGAATACAACATAGATGACATATCAAATGTTTAAACTAAGATAATGTATTATTTTAAGGGGAAAAAAAGTTTTTTTTTAATTTCATGGCATCAACACATCTCAAAAAAGTTGGGACAAGGCCATGTTTACCACTGTGTGGCATCCCCTTTTCTTTTTATAACAGTCTGCAAACGTCTGGGGACTGAGGGGACAAGTTGCTCTGAAGTTGCAGGAATGTTATCCCATTCTTGTCTAATACTGGCTTCTAGTTGCTCAACTGTTTTAGGTCGTCTTTGTTGCATCTTCCTCTTTATGATGCACCAAATATTTTGGCCATTTCAGTACCCGGATCCTTCTTCTATGCAGCCATGATGTTGTAATTGATGCAGTATGTGGTCTGGCATTGTCATGTTGGAAAAAGCAAGGTCTTTCCTGAAAGAGGCGACGTCTGGATGGGTGCATATGTTGTTCTAGAACTTGGATATACCTTTCAGCATTGATAGTGCCTTTCCAGATGTGTAAGCTGCCCATGTCACACACATATGCAACCCCATACCATCAGAGATGCAGGCTTCTGAACTGAGTGCTGATATCAACTTGGTTAGTCCTTATCCTCTTTAGTCCGAAATACATGGCGTAGTTTTCCAAAAATAAATTTTGATTCGTCTGACAACAGAACAGTTTTCCACTTTGCCACAGTCCATTTTAGATGAGTCTTGGACCAGAGAAAACAAGTTTAGATATGGCTTCTTTTTTGACCTATAGAGTTTTAGCCGGCAACAGCGAATGGCACGGTGGATTGTTTTCACCGACAATGTTTTCTGGAAGTATTCCTGAGCCAATGTTGTAATTTCCATTACAGTAGCATTCCTGTGTGTGATGCAGTGCCGTCTAAGGGCCCAAAGATCACGGGCATCCAGTATGGTTTTCCGGCCTTGACCCCTTATGCACAGAGATTGTTCCAGATTCTCAGAATCTTTGGATGATATTATGCACTGTAGATGATGATAACTTCAAACTCTTTGCAATTTTTCTCTGAGAAAATCCTTTTTTATATTGCTCCACAATTTTTCACCGCAGCATTGGGGGAATTGTTAAACCTCTTCCAATCTTGACTTCTGAGAGACAATGCCACTCAGAGAGGCTCTTTTTATACTGCAAGACTCTTCTCTGTTCATATACTTCAAGGCTCTTCTCTGTTCTGGCACAGAGGTGGTGGAATGAACTTCCCCTAGATGTCCGTTCAGCAGAGTCCCTGACTATCTTCAAGCGACGATTGAAGACCTACCTCTTCCTGAAACACTAAAATTAGCACTTTCCAAGTTTGCTTTGTAAGAATTCAAGAGTTATAATTATATTAAGTTTGTAATCTTGCGTACCAGTGTAGATTTATTCATTGCTAGAGACTCAAAGCACTTTTGTACGTCGCTCTGGATAAGGGCGTCTGCTAAATGCCGCAAATGTAAATGTAATTGTAAATGTTTTTATACCCAATCACGTTGCCAATTTACCTAATAAGTTGCAAATTGGTCCTTCAGCTGTTCCTTATATGTACATTTAACTTTTCCGGCCTCTTATTGCTACCTGTCCCAACTTTTTTTGGAATGTGTAGCTCTCATGAAATCCAAAATGAGCCAATATTTGGCATGACATTTCAAAATGTCTCACTTTCAACATTTGATATGTTATTTATATTCTATTGTGAATACAATATAAGTTTATGAGATTTGTAAATTATTGCATTCCTATTTTATTCACAATTTGTACAGTGTCCCAACTTTTTTGGAATTGGGTTTGCAATTTAAAGTACATAAAGTATCCTATAAACTGACTGTTAAAAATACATTAGTGTTGTCAATTAATTAAACTGGAGACATCCGCTGTGGTGACCCGTAATGGGAGAAGCCGAAAGAAGAAGAAGAAAAAGTTGTGAATTAATTTAATATATGGTTGATCAGACTGTTATGGTGAAACAAAGGACCAAATGAATTGTCAATAAAATGCAATAAATAAAATGTAAAAATTAATTACATAGAACAGATGTAATACTGGTGTATTGCAAATAAACGTAATTAAGACAGATCTTCTTGCACTAGCATCATTTGTTGGTGCTACAGGAAACGTGTGGGAGATGGAAGGAGTGTTTCCAATAACCACTGTCTCGTGAGGATGGTCAGTATTCAAGGTTCAAATGGAAAAGTGTTAGTATCCTGTACATGCTTTTATCTTCTCAGTACTATTTAGTCCAGCACACATTAAAATTAACATACAAATTTGACACACAACTTAGTCATATTCAGAAGCTGAAGAGGGATTTTAATCTACTCTCTATTCACATAAGCCCACTCCCTTTGTGAAATAAAACATCCCCTTTTCATACCATTTAAATTTGCATGCATGATTACACCCAGCAAAGTCATTACAGTCATAACGATGGATTGTTGACATTAAGTTGTCCCTGGGTGTAAATGAGTGCAAACATGTTTGTGTACATGGCGTAGTGCGATAGATTGCCATCCATGTGTGTCTGTTGTATCCCTGCCTTGCATTCAGGTTCCTTGGATAGACACTATCTGAAACTATAATAAAAAATTTACTTGTTTAAAAACTTGCTGCCACATAATTTTATAGGATGTCTGGATGTTGTTCACATTTCTCTTCACTTGAACTAGGAGACCCAAACCTGTTCCAGCATGGCAATTAACTTGTGCACAAAGCCAGCTTCATGAATACTAAAACTGACTGTGCCCTCAGCCTCCCTACCCTACATTAGTATTTAAGATAACCAGCCCTTTTGGGCTGTGGGACTGAAAGCATAACATCATAACAACATACTGTAAATGAGTAAATATGAAAAAGAATGTTCAGAAATCACATATGAATCTTATGGTCAATCTTTTGGCCATATAGTAAATATTGATTTGAAAATAAACATAAGCAAAAATGAGAAAAAATGATTTTTTGTCAAATCCAAAATAAAGACTTTGTTGTCAACACATTATAGTGTTGCTTTTTTGGTTTTGGTTTTTGTATTTTGGGATTTTTTTTCTATGTCTGAAAATAAGCATCTTGGGGTTGTCATTTTATTTGTATGCACATACTGTAAATGTGTTAAGATGACTATAGGTTTGAGTGTTGTGTGTTGCAAAGTCAGGATGCATTTCAGTAAATTTGAAAGTTTGATATGTGTGGTATTGTAGATGATGTGGGCTACTCAAAGGAAGTGGGTTCATGGTGAAGATCTCTACACCCACGTGTATGAACTTTTTTTTAATGTATTTTTAACCAATGCCACTGGCTTTATTTTAAAACCATGCATATGTGTGGAAAGTTTCAGTTAAAATTTCCTTTTAGGTCCTGTTGTTCCATGCACATATGTTTTATTTACATGTGTCTTTCATGAGGCTCTTAATCTGCCACTGCCCATATCAGGATGATTCAAGGTACAGAGGTTAAATGAATAATGGCAGCATAGCATATAAAGTTGATATTATATATGGTTTGTGTGTCATGCCTAAAAATCAGTAGACACAAGGATTTGTGTGTAAAAAAGAGGAATTAGATCTGATCCTTGCATATTTTTGCATATAAATCAGGCAAACTCAATTATCTAAATGAAAAGAGACTATTCATTAATTGAATCAAAAGCAGTAATAAGAGGACCTAAACAGAGGACTACCAAATCATGGCACACTGTTTGACATTTTAACAGTGAAGTGTGAAAATTTGGTCATGTGATAATGAAGTTGAAATGCCACTACCTTTTTTGAAACCCACTATAAGTACCTTAGACAAAAGGATCCATGTTAGTTAAAGTTTCTATATCAGATATTTAAGATAATGATAAGCATTTCAATTGACAACTCAGAGTTTTGCTGAAGTTAGTGATATAATTTAAAACTTGTGCTGTAGATTGACAGGTGTGCAAACTCTCTTCTCAGGATGTGGTAAGAAGTGCAGTTTCTCAGAATGCTGTCATGGACATTCAAAAGCCACATCATTTCAAAGTGTACCTTATGTTGGTCTGGTTTTTTATTTATTTCACAATTTGAAATATAATGATATAATTGGTATGGTTATTTGTATTATATATTTTTTATTATTATCTTTTCCTATTTAATTATTTATTTATTGTTATTGATACAGTATGAGCCAGAAGAGTAATTTCTACTTAACACTATTTTTGCAGTAATACTGAAGCATACAATGCTTTATATATTTGTGACATAATATAAATTATCCATTATACTGCATGCTTTAAGTTTTCAGAGTTTGTTTTCTGTACATATGACAAAAGTTTGTTATGCCATACAATTAAATACTTATGTGAATCCTCCAAGCAGCCTATGACATAAATTAAGGATATAAGGACAGCAGACAAAGACACAAAACATAAATACAAATGTACAAAATTATGATGCATTTATAGTGCAAATGCAAGAAACAGAAGTGTGTGTATGTATAAAGTGTGCAATGTGCGATGATTGACCAAAACTGTAAAAGGTAAAAAACTAACAAGAGGTCAGGCCTAAAGCAATAGTGCAGCATTTAGTGTAGGTCAAAATGTAGGAGGTGTCTGTATCGGTGGTGAGTGGCAGTATAAAGGCCAACTAATGTAACACATAACACATTTTATAGGTTATAACATATTCTGTATTATACATTTCTAAACATTCACTTTTTGTCACATATTGTACTGGTCAGGATTGTGGTGGACCTAGGCCATATAACTGCAGGTGAATACATAGGCGGTGTTTGTATCTGTAGTAAAGTTAACATTAAAGATGTTTGTCAGTATCAGTGGCTGCATATATGGAACTGATACAAACAGAAACAGATGTCAAATGTCTCAGGTGAAAGGAGAGAATATTTCACAATATTCACAACATTTTTTTTATTACTTTATATGTTTTTAACTTTCAGTTTTTCCTGCCCCAGTCTTAGTGATTCAAGACCATGTTCTGAAAACACATCACAGTTTTTGTTACACGACAGAATGTTTGAAAATCGCCTTACTGATTTTAGAGCCAATGACCTATTTAACATAGAAAAACAAGTCGATTGGTTAAACTGTGAAAGCTGATGGTTTTTATTTACTGTATTCAGAATGAGCAATTGTTTCGTACAATGCGTAAAAGCTACATCATTTGAACATAAATTATGCTTTAACTACACAGTTTTCGCTTGCTTTTAATATTCTTATTATTTAGTCTACAAATGTATTTTAACTTCTATTGTGTGCCCTGAGGTCAGTCGAAAGTTTTTAACTCAATAGTAAACATAATGTAAATTATACATATTTTTGTATAAAGTACATGCATATATGTAAATAATTTAAACTGGATAAAATTGTTCAGTTAGAATTAATTTTTCTAGTCACCTATCATCTCTGTCATTTCAACTGATGTAAAATTAATAGCTACATTGATTAATTGATTCATTCATTCCTTTATTCATTTATTTTAAATATTCGAATCTAGAACTGAAATGGACTTAAATAGGATCATATGCCACTAATCTATCAAACATTAATCAATATAGTTTACACAATTATTAGTGCCCAAATCATTTGGTTAAGTAAAATGTAAAATTAAATAATAATTTAAATAAACCTGCATAAAACATTTCAGTTAATTTCTAATACATATTTTGTCGAACTATGAATAAAAAAAAAAAGTCATTATGACAATTATGAAAATATATATTTGTTTCTATTAACACAAACATGTAATGAATCTGTTAGAAGGAAAGTTAAACGTCATATCATAAATGTTGAATGAGTGTATTATATACAAATTGCAGCAGGTCCTGGACAGTATATCTGGGATATCTAAATCTTACTATATATTTTTATTCTAATACTAAATCAATAATAAATAATAATAATAAAATAATAGTTTTAATTGTATTATTTTTTTATTCAGAACAAAGGCCAGTAAAGTGGTGTTTTTCACTTACAGTACAGTACTGTCATGACCAAATTTGACTTTTTTCCAGCAAGTCAATTTAGTAAAGTTTTATCTTTGCTAGAGCTCATACTGTGAACTGTTATGGTGAAGTGAAAGATTCTCTGCTTCCACAAAAAGGTTCTACTCAGATCTCTTTCATGGTTTACTTTTTTATTTAAAGGCCTAAAGAAAACTAGATGTGTATGGTGAGAAACTTACACGGGAAGTTAATGATGCTTAGTCTGTCAGACTCTGGCTTGCATAATAATCTACCTACACTATGATGTGGTTAAACCATTACACCATTGACTAGCATTGTTTTGCAGGGTTGCACAATGACAAGCTCAAATAATGCATGAAGAATGTCAAATCTGTGAGTTCTTTATTTGTATGTATATTTAATTTAATGACCATTTCAATGTGTCTATTTTTTATTTATAATCACATATACATATATTTATAGTACAATATAGCTGATTAAAATAAAACTTTTATGTTATGGAGCTTTAGCAAAACAACAAATTAGAAGTTCTGTATATTTGTGATTAGCCTTTTAAAATAGGGAGTACCAGAGATCAGGTCTGTTGAGCATTTCCTCTTTCATTTTTACACAGAAGAAGTGGACAGATAAAGATGTTCTCTCAATCAAAGATAATTCCCAAAGTTTACAAAGTTCTTTGTTCACATATTTAGTTTTAAATATAGTGATTTAACTTTAGGCCTAGTTCTTTGATAGATTATGACTGTTTAAAACCATTTTATTTACATTATCCCAAGCAGATAAAAAAAAGGAATACAAATACAATCTATTGTGTTTCAAGTATTTTTCCATTTTAAATGAACTACAGTATTCATCAGCAATGTACATAGAGTAACATAGATCATCACTTTCATCATTTGATCATTTTGATCTGTAGCCCTTGATGATAATACGGTAAATGTGAAGGTGATCAGGTTTTGAGATCACCATGAAAGACATAAATCTTCCTCATGAATTTCTAGGTTTTGTAATTAGTGTAGGTGCAGTATTCATTCACTGAATTCAGAATGTAATTGTCCCAAAAGAAGCAAGACAAACTGATGTTATAAAAAATAAATATGATCTTAACTTTATTCACAGAGCATGCAATAAGTAACTTAAGGTCTGGGTTGAAACATTCTCACTGTACAAAGCTGTGGTCAGTCTTTTGCATTTTTAATGAGGAAGCATGAGGAGGGTGGGCAAAATTCAGCTTTCTTTGCTGTTCTATTTAGTTAAACCCACTTCCTCTCTCTCCCCTCTCTTCAGATCCTTTATCTCAAACAAGCCTGAGCTTGAAAACAGTCAAGCTTTTGAAAACACTTAATAAAATAGAACATAATATCATTATGCCATTTCTTCAGTTCAGGAGTTCGCATTTAGGAGTCTGCACTATTGTGTTGCTTCTAACTTGTGGAGGTAAGGATTCATACTAATCTTATGAATTCAAGTTGTTTCTCTTTGTAACACATTGGAGTACTGAGGTGTTTCTTCTGCAAAAGAATGTACATAGCAAATGTTAATTTTTAACTTGTATATATTCAATTAAAACATGTCTTCTTAGCCTTAGGAAGATAATTAAATGTCATCATGGTAGTCTCATAATGATTAATGAATAGTTTTAAATATTGCCAGCTGTCCTTACAATGAAAAATAAATAGGAGTGTTTTTATGCATCTTATTTTCAATTATTATTAACTTTTTTTAAATACCATGCATGTTGGAAAATATGTGTACTGTATGTTTATCATGGGTCAGGTTTAATGCTAATCACACATTTTCATTGCTTGAAATGCATGAAATTATATTAAAAACAATATACAATATAATGTGAAGGATATGATGTATGAATATGGCTTAAATAATAACTAATAATAATATTAATTAAAAAGTGTATTTTGTTTTATTATTGCAGTTTTCACCACTTCTTTACAGCAGATGAACTTAACTGCTTCGCCTGGTGAAACTGTTATTTTACACTGCAATCCAAATCTGACTGCTGAATTTAAAGATGTTGGTTGGCGTAAAGATGGGAATTTTCTTTTTAACTACAGCCCAGTACTAAACCAAACTGTAATCAACTACACATCAAACAGGATGCAGGTTGACCTCCAAAATCCAATAAAACTACAGATATCTTATGTACAGCTTTCAGATGCAGGATTATATTTGTGTTTTCCATTAAACCTGCAGTGGAGATTAAACATTAATGGTATTTAAATTTATATTATATTAAGTGTGTATTAATGTGCGTTTTTCATAGTAATGAAATGAAAAAGCAACATTATCATGGAATAGTATCTTAGTTTTTTTAAGTAATACAGATTACTTTTTATGTTGTATTTGGTTTGTTTGCCAACACAGAGACTCAACTACAAAGAAGAGAAATTCTATTCAACATATTTTTCTTAGTAACCACAGCATGTGTTGCAGTGTGTCTCTTTATATTCTGTGCTGTGTGTCTTTACAGGTGAGTTACCACCAAATGTTTTACAAAATGTAAAAAAATGTCACCATGTCTAGAGATAACCATAGATAAAAACTAAATTTTATGTATGACAAAGGAAATCTGCTAAACACAAAATACAGTTTAAATTTTTATTTTATTAACCCGGAGGCAAATGTTTTTCAAACATCTTTTCCAAGCTAGAAGCTACATCACTTCTAGATTCACAATTATGGAGTATCCTTGTGTTTTGCTCGATTTGCTGCCTGCTTGTTCTATGACCCTGGTAGTCAAACATGGTAGTGTTTTAATGATTCACGCTTTGCAGATTCAGGGTCCGAGTCTCTTGTCACAATTTATGGAACCAAGAAATTACCAAAAATTGCTAATCTGTGATCCAAAATGCAAAAAATAAAATAAACCATTTGACCTATTTACCGCTAAATGGCTAAAATAAAATGTGTCCTTGTCAAAGACTTATATTGTGGCAGGATCTTGTACAGGCAAAAAAAAAGAGTGAAACTGAATTTCTAGGGGTGACTAATCTCCAGTTATCATGAGTTCTCAGGAAATTGCTTGGTGTTGGATACCATTTTAATTTTGAACACAAATGTGCAAAAATGAGAGGACAACAGGAGAAACCTATGGCAGTGTATATCATAGATGTGAAAAAGATTAATTGTAGAAAACATATTTTTCAAGAATATTTTGGATAAATGTCTATCTGCTGTTCTTGTGTTGTTGTAGATGTTGATTACATGCACTGAATTTCATTATTGTAGAATTATTAAAGCATTATGCAACTTACACTGTAGACTAACATTCTGTTGTAATACTGTAGAAAAAAAGCTTTGTCATTTTAAACAACTGTTACTAAAGACTTAATTCAAAACATTAATTTTCCCCCAGGAAATGTAAAAAAACTGAGACATTTGATAACAGAGACACAATGAATGAACCTGTAAGTACACACACACACACACACACACACACACACACACACACACACACACACACACCACACACACACACACACACACACACACAGAATTGGATGATATATTTTGTATGCCCGGTCATGACTTGTGAATTATCCAGGGGAAGACAAAAGTTCTGAGACATTATACTTGTGATAAACTATAATTATTATTATATAATGTTATATAATATGTGGAAGTATCACACAAGAAAATGTGCAATCAAAATACTTGGAAGTAGATTCATTGACAATATGTCTTTCAGCTTTGTGTCCGATACCATTGCATTTATTGGTTCTAATAAATCTAGATTGGCTCTCTGGTTCTTGTTATAGTTTATATTGGGATCTGGGCTAATGCATGGTGAGCTACGAGTTCAAATCTCAGGATGTTTCAGCACCACTGATGGGCTCTTGAACAAAACACTTGATAAAAGCATTAGTGAAATCAATTAAAATAGTGAAGCTAAATTAATTTGTTTCAGAGTGTGCATAAAGTAGTGCTGTCTAAAATCTAACAGTGAAAATTGTATACAAACAATCAGTTAATGTCACTAAAAATTATTGCCAGTAATCTGTTTGAAATATTTATTTGTTTGACATAAACAGCAATCACACCGAGGAAGAGTTAACCGCAATCAGGCCAGCCAGTATTTTGAGAGATTTAACTCAGTCTATGGACAAATTCAGATCTGAAGATTTCTCAGGAACATCACAGGTATGTATTGTATCTGTTATAAATAAAAAATTATAATTTTGATGCTGTAAGGTGCAGAACGCAGGCCCCTGCATGTTACACAATATAATCATATGCTGTCTCAAGTATTGCTTGTTATCTTAGCCTAGTGTGTTTATTTAATTGTGTTTTTGTCTTTATGTATTTGTCAATCACCTTTTAAATAAAGCCTAGTTTAGTTCTATTTACCAGCTTCCTTAATTTGCCATGTCCACATTCTCTTTCCTAGGTGTGACTAGGTTCTCTTTCATCCTAGTTTATTGTTTTTCTATTGTCTTATATCTGTACATACCAGTCATCCTTCTGGAAATTAAAAAGAGTAGCCACTTCCAATTTTCTGTCCTAATTACACACACTATTACTGTTACTATTACTATTACTGACCAATCAACCTGCAATCTTGAATTTGTATTGTTTCTGCACTCACCCTAGGTCTTTGCCTTCTGTGGGAACATAGCAAGTGGAGGCTCATCTGGGATCTTACTAGATAGATTAGAATAGAATTATATTGGATTATTGCTGTAAAATTCAGTGTGTTCTACCTGACTGTGCATCAGATTGGTAAGCATGCTTTTTTTAACTTGCAAAATTAGTTTCTTCTCCAAATCTGGATGTTTGTCAGTAGTGTTGAAATCCATATGCAGTTTATTATAAACACCAGGAACAGAGAGAACGGGTAGCAAAAGCAGAGTCGGAATAACAGACGAGAGTCCGATGCACAATAAAGCCAGTCAGCGAGGCAAACAAAGTCCGTAAAATGCAGAGAACAAAATGTAAGCCGAAGGACAGAAAACAGGTCAAAACACAATAGAGCAATTAACATGAAAGGTCAGTATGGTGAAGAAAACTAACATGATACTTTGCAACTTCGGGTAGCATAAGCACTGATTAGAGTAAGGGGTATGAACAAGGATTTGAGCAGGAAAATGTAGAAGGAGGGTGAAATATGATAAAGGGGTGGAAGTTGGAATCGATACATTACCGGGTTTACTTGGCACACTATCCTGAATGGCCCTGTGAAACGGGGTCTTAGTTTCTTGCCTGGCAACTTTAGCTCAATGTTCCATGTTGACAGTCAGACAATTTGCCCCAGCTGGAGCCGAACGGCCCTCTCTCATACTTCCCTGCTGCAGTTGAACCAGTCATTAATGGCTAGGATGTCTGATGTTTTTCCTGACCATTGAAAGAGATGTGATTGGTACCCCAGGATGCACTGGAATGGGGTGAGGTTGGAAGAGGAATGTAGTAGCGAGTTTTGGGCATATTCCGCACACGTTAGGAACTCACTCCACCGTTGTTGTTCCCAGCTGCAGTAGGTCTACAGAAACACCCCCCCCCCCCCCCCCCCCCCCGGCTCATGATTCACCCTTTCAGCTTGGCCGTTAGTTTGTGGGTAGTATGGTAAGGCTAAGGCTTAAGTTTTCTCTAAGGCTAAGTAAGGCTAAATCAGTAGAATCCTACAAAAGGATAGAAAAACTCAGAATGTGAATTGCGTGCCCTGGTAGTTTCTAAAAACATTATCTACTAGTAACTTTGTCTCCATTGCAGTGGGAAGGCCCTTTGAAGGCATGAATTTTAAGGCTTTCGAAAACCTGTTTACAGTGACCAATAATGCTTACGAGGCTTCCCCTTAGAGTAAGGCAGTGAGGGGACTGGTCACAGAGCTGTAATTCAAAATAAAATGATGGTTGAATTTGCAAGACCCAGGAATCATTACAGTTCCTTGATATTAGCTAGCATTGGCTATGCAGTCATTGCCTCCACTTTCTTGGAGTCTATTCTCAGCTTTTACTGTGCTGGAACAAGCGTTGGAGCACATTGCGAACAAGGTTTACGTGGAGGTCATAACGCATTTATAAAAAAAACACCACCTAAAACACCACTGGTGCTTGTTCGGGCCATATGGCCTTACCTTGTACATGTAGTGCCCCCTGGTGGTGTAGAAGATGGTTTTCCATTTATCTCCTTCCTTGATGCTGAGTAAACTGACTGTGACCGCATCCTGCCTTGATATTTATTTCAATTAGAGAAATGTTTTCACCATGTCAGAAGCTGCTGTGTTACTTGATGAGTTTGTTTTTAAACAGGCCAAGGTAGAAACTCCTTTAACAACTAACTGACAGTTTAGGAGAGATTAGTCTATTCACTCAAACTCCCCTGCTAGCTCTCCGGTTTGTTTCTATTGTCATAAAACTGACCTTCTATGGGAACATAGCAGTATTAATATTTAAGTTCTATTTTTTGTGTCTCATTGTCAAGCTTTTGGCGGTAGTTGTGTTTGCGCAGTTTGTACAGCGTTACAACGATGCACCAAAAAAACAAACAAAAAATATCTTTAGAATTAAATTAGAACAGAATATTCCTTTACTTTATTGCTAAATATCGAAATCTAAATATCGATGCTCCTGTGTTGGTCATGGATCATGGAAAGTGAAATCTAACTCGGTCCCAGGGTTGGTTGATTTATTCATGCATGTTAAAAATATTTAATATTCTTTCTTTTCATATTTTTATTTACAGCATTATTAGAATCTTTGACTATTCGAGTCACGCCTACGTTTTTTTTTTTTATGTTTTAACAATTCATCTTTCTACATATGAACATTTCCTGTCACATTTTTGTTGGGAAATTAATGTTTTTATACTAACTCAGTAATGCAGTTTATAAAATAAACATTTATAATAAAACTTGTATTGTCTGAGACCTTTGCACACTGCTGTATGGAATGCAGTCTAAAACATCAGACTTTCTGCAAAGGAACAAGAACTGATTTACACATGCAGAAATATACACCAATCAGCCATAACATTAATGCCACTTGCCTAATATCATGAGATCAGCTCTGACCATCAAAACAATCATTATACAAGACCTTTATGAAGGTGTGCTGTAATATTTGACACCATGACTTTTGCAGCAGATTCTCTAAGATGTGAGCTGGGGCCTCCATTAATCAAACTTTGTTGTTCAGTACATACTACAGATAACCGATTGGATTAAGATCTGGGAAATTTGGGAGCCAAGTCAACACCCTCAAAGCCATTTCTGAATATTTTTTGCAGTGTGGCTGCCACTATAAAGAAATACTGTTGCCATGAGGGGTGTATTGGCATGTAGTGTTGAGGTACAGTAGATTGTACATATCCACATAAATAAGATCCACATAGATGCCATGACCCCATGATTCCAAAAAGAGCATTGTTCCTGCAGTTGTGAAGATGCTTTGAACCAGTCATCTAGCCATCAAAGATTTGGCAATACCTATTTCCACTAATCTATCCAACTGTTCACTTGCTACATAATATATTCTACCTGTAACCAGGTACCAATATTATATAGTAAACAATGTTGTTCACTTCACCTATCAGTGGTTTTAATGTTAAGGCTGATCAATGTAGTTATGAACCATATAGATTTCTGTTAATGTTGTTGTTTGACTTGATCTTTATTTGATTTGTTTTTGCCGCTATTATTAACACAAATATCTGCACAAAACTGCTTTACCTAACTGTTTATCTAAGTATATATTTATTTTGATGTTTAACATTTTTTTAACAAAACAACTTGGTGTTTTTATTGCTTTTTGCTTCTTCTTTTTTTTTTTTTTTTGCAGATAATGAATCCAAAAATGCATCCCATATTACAAAACTGCACAGTCCTGAAGACTTTCTGCCCAAGAAAAACACAGATCTACCTCTGACTGGATGGAGACAGTATTATCATTAATAAATAATCTGTTTACATTCTTAAATTAGTCATTCCAAAGTATGAATATCCTTTTAATCCATTTTGTTGTTTAATGTATGTTGTTGTTTTTTTTAATCATTGTCTTGTTGGTTTCTGGTGATATATTGTAACATTGTCAGTTCTAAGAAATTGTTAAATTGCAAATTGCTCAACTGGGTTTTTTTTTTGTCATTATACACATCATACCCACGTATATATTCACTGTTCAAAATCATATAAATACAGTATTATTAATGTGATCAGAAACCATTGAGGGTGCATTTCAATAGTGGATTAACACTAGAAATTGTATATGTGCGCTCAAGTAAACATGTCATAACACAAACAGTATGCAACCACAGTAAAGGATTTTTTTATTTGAGGTAATGAATAACACCCCCCCTCCCCCCCTCCACACACCTCATCCTTGTCCCCATAACAAATTCTCCATGCTCTTCACATATGACTCTGTAGCACCAAATGAATAACACCATTATGCTTGAATTATGCACACAATTGTCATTTGCAAGAGGATGGTTGTAAATGCTGAAGAGAGTGAAGGTAAGTGAAGGCTGGTGAGAAGGTCTCAAGGTGAAGTGAATAAGTACAACTTCCTAAATGTACTTAGCCGCATCAGTGATCCTTATAATTTGACATATACATTTACATTTGTGGTATTTGGCAGACCGCTTTATCCAGGCGACTTGCTCTCAATCAAAAAAATACATTTTGATGCTGGTTTATTAGGACACGCACGAAGAATACCATCCATCTGAAACACTTTTGGGAGAGAAAATAGTTAGAATGCAAGTCCCCCCAGTAGTGCTAATTTAAGAATTGAGGATATAAAAAGAAAATGTTATATCTCTGCAAACCACCAGATGTCACTTTACTCTTTTCTTTCCAAGTGCGCTTTCAAAAACTAATTTGGGTGTCACTTTCGGAGAAAGCAAAAAAGACTTAAAAGATAGAACCCTTTTTTTAATGAGGCAATGCATAACATATTGTGAACTTCAATTCAAGAAGTGCAAACTTTTAACAAAAGACATTGTAAGAAAGCAGCTTTTCAGAAATAATATAAATATAATATAAATATATAATATATAATATTTTCAAATATAATTTTTCCATTTATTAATTTATCCAGAAGAAGCAAGCTAGAGGTGATGGAACTATATTGTGTGATTATTCCTAAATTCTCTTCTATAATTGTATAACATGTCATGAAGTGCAATTGTTTAAACATGAACTTATGAGCAATGTATGAGTAGGAACATTCATTTGTATATTATTTTAGTTCATATAATTCAATAATTTTGGTCAAATCAAATATCAAACAAAACAAGCAAGGACAAATCCTGACCAGAGGCCAAAAGTAGGCAATTTAAAGTGTCCCAGTACTATGAGTGTCACTAATGTATCCCTGTGCTAATATTAAAGTGCCAGTCCAGTGTTAAAGTGACAGTTGTGTAATTTGTGCAAATTCATTTTGAAGTAAAAGAGAGAGAGAGAGAGAGAGAGAGAGAGAGAGAGAGAGAGAGAGAGAGAGAGAGAGAACTAGGTGCTGGGTCTTTACTGGTTTAGACTCTGAATGGCCTGCGGGAAAAAGCTCCTCCTTATTCTATCTGTGTTTGCCTTCAAGGAAAGGAAGCGCTTCCCTGAATGCAACAAAGAAAAGAGTTAATTGTTGGGATGGCCCAGGTCTTTCACAATCTTCCTGTCGCTGAATCGGCACTGCTTGCTGTAGATGTCCTGCAGGTCAGTGACCTCAGTGCAGATTGTACGTTCAGCTGAATGCACCACCCTCTGGAGGGATCAGCCGTCCTGCATGGTGCTGTTCCCGAACCAGGAAGTGATGCTACCAGTCAGGATGCTTTCAATGGTGCAGGTGTAGAAAGTCCTTAGCACCTGAGGGGGTAGTTAAGTGTCTCAGACTTTACAGATGCTGCTGGGCTTCTTCACCAGGATGTTGATGTGGCAGGACCATGACAGGTCTTGCATGATGTGAACACCAAGGTACCAGAAACTGTCCACTCTCTCGACTGGGGTCCTGTTGATCTTTAGCGGTTGGTATGACCGCTCCTGCTTTGTGCTGAAGTCCACTATTAACTCCTTGGTCTTGCTGATGATCCGGAGAAGATTGTTCTCCTAGACCTCTCTCCAGGTATTTCATTTCCCTGTAGGTAGGCCGTCTCATCGTTGTTGAAGATCAGACCGACGACAACAGTGTCATCAGTACACTTGATAATGGGGAGTAGGAACTGGCCACACATGAATGTGTGTACAGAGTGTACAGCAGGGGGCTCAGAACGCAACCCTAAGAAGCTCTGGTACTGAGGGTGGATCCATTGACACAGAAGCAGGCTGAGTCCCAGGACCACCAACTTAGAGGTGAGTGTGAAGGGAATTATGGTGTTAAACGCTGAACTGTAGTACTCAAACATAATTTTTGCATAATACCCTTTTCTGCAGTCCATGTGGCTTATTGTTGTATGGAGAAGATGTGAAATATCTTCAGGACAGGAACAATAATGGACTGTTTAAAGCATGAAGGGACTACAGATTGTTCCAGAAAGAGGTTGAATATCTCGGTGAACACCGGTGCTAGCTGTTCAGTGCAGGTTTTCAGAACACGACCCGTGATGCCATCTGGTCTTCCTGCCTTCCTGGTATTCACTCTCCTGTATGCCCTCCTCATGTCATGCTCCGAGATGGTGAACGTGTTTACATTCCCATGTCTCTCAGCGTGCATGCTGTTTGGGCCGCTAGCGTGGTTTGCTGCAGCCTCGAAGCAAGCGTAAAATATGTTTAGCTCGTCTGCCGGAGAAGCGTCCACATTCCCCATTCTGGAAGATGGTGTTCTGTAGTCCGTAATTGTTCTTAGTCCCTGCCACAGGCTCCTAGAGCCACCATGTTGGAACTGTGACTCCAGTTTCCTCCTTCACCGCTCTGCGTACACTGTAAGACGCAGCCTTGTACCCGTCCATGTCCCCGGTAGCGAGCCCCGTATTGTAGGCATCGCAGCGGAATCTCAGAGCGTCGCGGATGGTTTTATCCACCCACGGTTTCTGGTTAGGAAACGTTCTGATGTTGGTTTTCTGCACCGTATCATCCGCTGGTTTCCCGATAAATCCAACAACCGCTTCCGTAAACATGTTGACGTCATCAGAGCTGCGACTGAACATGTCCCAGTCTGTGTCATGATGAACGGCCACCGATTGGCCAGTCCAGCGCGCGACCCTCTGAACCGGAACTTCCTGTTTCACCCTTTGTTTGTAAACAGGCATGAGGAAGATGGCGACTTGGCCGATTTCCCGAACAGTGTACCTGATTGTACCTTGTAGCTGTTCCTAGTTGCTGTTCTCACCTGTGAGAAACGCTATGAAATTAAGAAAATATATTATTGGGGATAATGTAATACATATATTAAAACGCAAATTAGTGAGAGAAGCAGAAAAGGCTTTGCTGGCCCTGACGGCTAGTCACTGATAAACAGTATAGGTGTGACCAACTTCAAAATCCAAAGTCTCAAAAATGTTTCAGGATGAACTAATTAACACGTTTATTTAGCATAATTTAAGAGCAATCGAGCTTTATAATAAAACCACTCCAATCCAATTGGTGGCGGTAATCCACTTGATTGACCTGGGAATGTTCCCAGGTAGCCTAGCGTTCTACGAGGCAGCTGAAGTGCTGCATTATGGGATCTGTAGTTTGTGTTATCAGCTTCATATCGCCGGCCCATTAATAACAATAATAATAGATCTATATAAAATTATCTTGCGGTCCATAATTGCACATCGGGCCAGATGTGGCCCACGGGCCTGAGTTTGACACATATGGTTTAAAAAGCTGCATCTCTGATGGTGCAGGAGTGCATTAGTGCAGCTTTCACATTTGGAAAGGCAAATCTATTTAAAAATATTATTTCCTTAAATTTTTATATTATCTCAGTTTAAACATTGAATATGTTTTTTTTTTTGTTTTATTGTGAATAGAATATGGATTTATGAGATTTGCAAAAAATTGCATTTGTTTTTATTAAAAATTTTGCATATTGTTTGTAATTGGGTAGTATGTTATACTATGATTAATCATCTTTCAGAAAAAGTCCTTAAATACTATCTTCTTCATCTTTTGGCTGCTCTCATTTAGGGTCACCACAGTGGATCATCCGTCTCCATCCTACTCTGTCCTCAGCTGTCTCTCTGGTTTGCAGTAGCATTACGTCCCTCACCACATTCATAAACCTCCTCTTTGGTCTTCCTCTTTTCCTCCTTCCTGGTGGCTTCATCCTCAGCATTCTCCTACCGATATACCCCATGTCCCTCCTTTGCACATGTCCAAACCATCTCAATCTCTCCTCCCTCACCTTGTCTCCAAAATGTCCTACATGCGCTGTCCCTCGTTTCTAATCCTGTCCATCGTCGTCACTCCCAACGAAAAACCTTAACATCTTCAGCTCTGCTTCCTCCAGCTCCACCTCCTGTCTTTTACTCAATGCCACTGTCTCTAAACCATACAACATCTCAGGTCTCACCACAGTCCTATAAACTTTCCCTTTCACTCTTGCAGATACTCTTCTATCACTAATCACTGCTGCTATCACTCTTCTCCACCCACTCCACCCTGCCTGCACTGTTTTCTTTACTTCTCGAACACACTCTCCATTACTTTGCACTGTTGACCCCAGGTACCTGAACTCCACCTTCTTCACCTCTTCTCCTTGCAACCGCATCATTATTTTGAAAGGTACTGGACTACATACTCTATCTTGTATGTAGTACAATACCTTTTGAAATAATGATAAATGACATACTCAAGCAAATTACAACATAAATTGGGAGGTTGTCATATGTGGATGATTGCGCAATTTGAAAGAGAGTGTAACATTGCAAATGTAAAATTTATTATACAGGCAGCAGTTGGTAAAGTGGAAACATGGGCAAATAAGTGGAATGTGAGATTATCAGTGGCCAAAACTCTGGTGAAGTTTTTCACTTAAAAAGCTATTCCAGAAATGAACCTAAAGTATAAATGCATAGATCAAATAAAGTTACAGAAATAAGGTATCTGGGAATGTAGGTGGATTCATGGTTGAATCCACAAAAAAATTAGAAAAAAGGTATCTCAGGAGACAGCAGTTAGCAATGGTTTACTGGACTAAACTGAAATACACCCACACACCCAATAAGAAAGTGTTGGGGAATGTTGGGAAAAGCTGCATGAAAAGAGCTGCATAAAAAGATTTGGATGGAGTGCTCCTGTGGATGCTCACATTTATATTAAAGAGATTATATTATGTAGTATATACTACAGTATATTATAAAGAAACACAGTATAACACACTGCTACATCACAGACTGGTATCTCATGCAGCAATAAGCAATGCCATTAATGAAGCAAGAAACCCAATTAACATAATTCAACAAGTCTTCTTTCACTGCAGCCACATCATCTCTAGCAGAAGCATCTATGTTAACCTTGTAATGACCCTGTGTTTTATTTTTTTTGCATTTTATCCATGCATTTCAGTTTTCTTGAGTATTTAAAATAAAGTCAAATTGTGTTTTTGTGCAAAGTCTAAATATAAATAGTTAATAAAGCTTAAGGGTTTTGAACTGTTTTGGATTACCTTTTCTCCTGATGTCCAGTTTTTCTTGAAAAGTCTGTCTTGTAAATATTATTTACATCTGCATTTACATAAGTGCGTCTGCAATTAAATTGATTTCAGCAGCCATTGTTTTTTTTATTCCACTGCAGCCACTGTGAAATTAAAAATTATCTAGTAAATCCACACAAATATAAAGGAGCTTATGCAGTTTGCTACAGATGCGGTTTGCAAGCTCTGGCTAGATCTCTAAACATCCAATCAAAGGACGTGGAAATGTTTACATGGTTGGACGCCTGCTGGACGGCCTTAGGGACTGGAGCTTGCAACCTGAATGGATAAAGCAGCAGCAGTGTCTGTAAAGGCTCAAAGCAGATAGATACTACTGACCCTAGCAACAGGTGATATGAAGACTGAAATCTAATTAGATAGAAGTGAATAGATACTCCTAGAAAGAGTGCACCTGAGATTAATTTAATGAAATGAAGAGAATAGACTATTGGAGACGGCCATTGGCCCTGACGGCTAGTCACTTATAAACAGTTTGGGGGTGACCAACTTCAAAATGCAAAGTCTCAAAAAAAATGTTTCAGGATGAACTAATTAACACGTTTATTTAGCATAATTTAAGATCAAACAATCTTTAGCTCAAAGCTCCAGTCCAGATGGTGGCGGTAATGCACCTTCTAGATTTGCAAACCGCAATCAAAGAAAACAAGATGGAGCCGCAACGGTGAAAGTTTCTTTTCGGCTTCTCCCGTTAGGGGTCGCCACAGCGGATCCTCCGCACGTTTGATTTGGCACATGTTTTACGCTGGATGCCCTTCCTAACGCAACCCTCCCCAATTTATCCGGGCTTGGGACCGGCACTAAGAGTGGCTGGGGATGGTTCCCTGACCGGGAATCGAACCCGGGTCGCAGCGGTGGGAGCGCTGCATCTTAACCACTAGACCACCAGGGGACCTGGAGCCGCCACGGTGAAAAAGGGCACTAATTCAGTTCAATACATCGTGCAAAATGGTTTCTTGTGTAACGGACTGGCGAGTCATTTTGTTGATTATTTTATCGTGTACTCGAGTCAGAGGTAATCACACTTTATAATTTACACAAAACACTATCATAATGTTTCTAAAATACGCTCGTGCATTTTGCACAATAGAAGTAATGATGGACGGGGTTTTTTTTATTTCTTTTATGCCGATTTTATTTGTGTTTGTGGTCCTTTTTACCGGCCGATTGTTTTTTTTTATTAAGTAATTATTTTTAATAAGTTACTCTTAACTACGTGTTTACATTTGGTTCTGATATACTGTGTACTTCAAAAGTTTTTTTGGGCAGAAAGTTTTCGTTATGTTTGTCTGTTCAGGAAATTTCATATTGATGTTTTGTATTCTGATGTTTTTTTTTTCAGCTATAAGAGTCATTGGTCAGGACGTGACTGTGACAGAAGGACATGATGCACAATTATTCTGTCAAGTGGTTGAGACATCAGATAAACTAACAAGTATCACCTGGCAACGACGAACAAAGAAAGAGCCGAGAAATAAAGACTTCTTTGCTGGTACTTCAGATGGGAAAGAAAGTCAAGTGAATGGATTGGGGGACAGAGTTAAATTCACAGGAAGCATCTCAGGACTCGACGGCTCAATTATTTTAGGAAATGTAAGTGTTTTAGATGAAGGAACCTACACCTGCATCTTCAGTGTATTTCCAAGTGGACCATATGAAACAGAAATTTATCTTTCTGTACAAGGTAAGAATCGCTATACTACTTTATACTGAAGCTGCATTGTGTAAACCATGAAAAATGTAGTGCAGTTTAATGTGATCTTTTCCACTCTAGGTTTGGGTCACACAGTGTGATTGAAGCCTTTGTGTGGTGGATGTTAGATGTATATGTGAAGGATAAACATAAACCAATTATATGAATATGTACATATTTAATTTACTGTGCCAAAAGATGTGTATGTATATAATCGAGTGGAGATTTGCCATGTGAAAAACAAAGAACAAAACCACTATCAATTTACAGGGTGTTAAATTATACTTAATGCTATAATGCACATCTCAAATGTGCATAGAATAAAACCATCAATAATTCATGCATTTTATTATTAATTTTACTTAGTTTTTAGTTCCTGGTGGTTTCTCTTAAAATCTATTAAATGAGCTTCCAGTTTATTTCAGTTTTATTTGCATTGTATCTTTAGCAATGGACATGAAACAATAGACATGAGACTCAAAACAGCTACAAAATATAAACGACAGATCGAAGCTTCTAGCACTGGGTTTTGTTTCAATTATACATTGTCGCCTAATGATGACATCAGCTTTAGGGTGAAAATGTCATCACTGGGCTGACTGAACAGAACCTGAAGCAGAGCAGGAAAACCTAGACATCAGTCTGGAACAGACTAACCTGTACAGATTTAACACACATGCACAGAAAACACGAACATGTTCGCTTAACAGAACACAACATTTTGTAATAGTTGGGCTTAAATGAATAAACTTTCTTAGTGCAGACATCTGGTAAAATGTGAATTTCCTTCTAGGATGAATAAAGTGATCTATCACTATCTGTAGACTGATTTAAATATTTGAACTTGAGTTTACTCTAGGTATACATTGGCTTTTGCCATTTTGTTTTTACTTTTCAGTCATGCAAAATCAATAAAGGAATGAAGTGCAAAATAATGTACAAAACTTGAAAGTCTAATTTAGGGTGTTTTCATATATAGTTCGTTTTAAAAGAACCAAAAAAAAAGAACAAGAAATTCCTACCGGATCAGTCATGGCCCGGGTTACCAACGACCGCCACAGGTATCGTTAGCCAACAGGGTACTGGTGGAAATTGGGCTACTGTTGGTCGAAGGAGGAGAAGGAGAGGAGGAAGACATCTACAGAGATGGCAGGGAAAGGAGCAGTGTAGGAGAGTAGAGGTTCGGGTAGGTACATTAAATGTTGGTACTATGACGGGTAAAGGGAGAGAGATAGCTGATATGATGGAGAGGAGAAAGGTAGATATGTTGTGTGTTCAGGAGACCAAGTGGAAAGGGAGTAAGACCAGGAACATTGGAGGGGGAATTAAACTGTTCTATCATGGTGGGGATTGAAAGAGAAATGGTGTAGGGGTGATTCTGAAGGAAGAGTAGTTTTTGTTAAGAGAATGGAAATGCCACTTGTAAATACTTATTTTAAGAAGAAGGAGCGTCATAAGGTAACGTATAAGAGTTGCGCAAGGTGCACACTGGTGGACTATGTTCTATGTAGGAGATGTCTGTGAAAGAAAGGGAGGGCAGTGGAGTGGTGCGGTTGCAAGAAGAAGAGGTGGAGAAAGTGGAGGATTTTCGGTACCTGGGGTCAATAGTGCAAAGTAATGGAGAGTGTGTTAGAGAAGTGAAGAAAAGAGTGCAGGCAGGGTGGAGTGGGTGGAGAACAGTGATAGCAGGAGTGATTAGTGTAGAAGAGTATCTGCAAGAGTGAAAGGGAAAGTTTATAGGACTGTGGTGAGACCTGCGATGTTGTATGGTTTAGAGCAGACATGGGCAAACTACGGCCTGCGGGCCACACACTGTTGGGTTTATTAATCCAGCCTGCCAAACGTGACCAACTTATATTAAAATAGGTACGGGTAAACCTTGTTCGAGTTTTATTTCCCCTGTAATGCCCACGTTTCACCAAAAGATGTCGCACTTCAGCTACATTGACCTTGTTCGTACTCTCTTCTCCTATGAGCCCTTCTGCAGAAATGAGCTTATCAAAGAAAAGTGGATAGTGAGCGCCGAGTGTTTAATACGGAGTGGACAACAAAATACTTTTCGCTTAAGTCCGATCGAGCATGTATGCCTAATATGCCAAGAAACTGTCACGGTTTTTAAAGAGTACAATATCAGCCATTACTTTGCACTTTTCAACTGGTGTCCTGTCCCCTGTCACAAGACCCTGAAACCACACCACGAGAAGTGCAATTGGAACTGATTGATCTTCAGTCTGACTCCGTCTTAAAGAAGAAGTTCAGCTCTCTTAAACTGAATGACTTTTATGCTTCACTTAATGAAGCCATGTTTCCAAACCTCTGGAAAACGGCACAGAAGATGCTGACTTTGTTTGGTTCGACCTACATATGTGAGCAGACGTTCATCGTCATGAACATCAACAAAGCCCCTCACAGATCCTGGTTAACTGACCAACACCTGGGAACTGCCACAACAAAACTTACTCCAGACTTTGATGAACTGGCAAATCTCCTCCTGTCAAATTTTAGAACCCATTGTGGCCCATGAGTCAAAAAGTTTGCCCATCCCTGGTTTAGAGACAGTGACATTGAGTAAAAGACAAGAGGTGGAGCTGGAGGTAGCAGAGCTGAAGATTGAGGTTTTCGTTGGGAGTAATGAGGATGGACAGGATAAAAAAAACGAGTTTATTAGAGGGACAGCGCAAGTAGGACGTTTTGGAGAGAAGGTGAGGGAGGCTGGATTGAGATAGTTTGGACATGTGCAGAGGAAATATCCCCTTTTATTTAGTTTTTTGAGTAAACAAAAGAAATGGGTTTATGGGTTGAGGAGAGTCGGCGTTTAATGTTATCTTTCCAAATTTCAGTAAGTGCACAACTTTCCTCCGGGGACCACAGAACTCCATGACCTGCCATGGTGAAAGGTTTTTCTGTTGTTACAGCAGTGATGTAACATGTCTACAGGTATGGGAAGCCTCCAGGTACACATATCAAACAAAATGCAAAGTGAACTGGGATCTCATTGCTTTCACATATTGCGACGATAACGAACCACAAGCGGACCCACAAACGAACCATACTCGGACCACCTCCGGAGGTTCGCTTTTGTTTTTTTTAAGGGGGGTCTGAGATCACATGGTTTGTTCACCTGTATAAGCTGAACCGCTCTGAGAGTGTTTGAAAGGGTTAAACGAACTAGGTGTAAAAACACCCTTAAACTCCACTATTGTTGTCATGCTTCTTATTTTTTTTTTATTACTTTTTTTTATTGTTTTTTTTTTTATTATTAGTTGCTCCTGTGGTCAGTGTGGGTACAGACCTTCATCCTGTTTCTGGTCAGACTGAGGAAATTTTAGCAACCTGCACTGCAGCCAATTCAAAGCCTTCAGCAGAGGTGTCGTGGAATCTAGGTAGTTTAAGAGACTATTTTAAAGTACATACTAATCACACTGTGGACTCTGAAGGAAGACACACTGTTACTAGCAACCTGATTGGCACTGCATCCAAGGAGCTAAACCAGAAGAAGGTTCAGTGTTTGGTCTCACATCCTGGATTAAAGGAGAAAAATCTACTGGAATACACATTGAACATTTACTGTAAGTTACCAATTTGCTCGCTTTTTTCAAATCAGAAACTTTGTCACACAAATGAGTACAAAGCTCTTCTTATTCCTTTCATGTTATTTAAAGTAGTAATACAAGTGTCTGTTGTACAGGCATTGTGCCTTTTTTGATGGAAAAAAGATTGTCTAAATATATTTTTCTTTGTCACAGGCATTAGCATAAATAGTACAATTTGCAGTGAAATGTTTGTAAAAAAATGGTCTGTGACATCAAATGGAAAACATTTGAAAAAATTAAGGAATACAATTTCAGTAGAGGGATAAAGCAGAGTTTACAATGTAATCAAATATAGAATTAAAGTAGTGGGTCTTTAGCCAAAAAAAGCAGGTTGAGATCCTGAGTGTGGCATGTGGTAGAGAGTGTGGAGTTAGAGGGTGTGTGGTCAAAAAATGTAGTTTCTAGTCATTGGTTCACTCTCCTGGATGAGGGCCGGAATTTCTCACAAAAAGAAACTCATTATAAATTTGTGTTTGTCTTCAGGGACCAGAAGCATTAACCTGAACCCCCCCACAAACATCTCATTTAGTTGTTTGGAGGACTTGGGTACTGTCTTTCAGCCTTGGTCCAGCACCACTTGTTGCATATAGACTGCCGGTTAGGAAGCTCAGTGCGGATGTCATAATCAGTTTACCATCATCAGAGTGTTGATGCGACAAAAACGACACGTCCTGCGTGCTTTTAAATCTGTCTACTCTCTGTGAAGTAGAGAAGTTTCCAGTCTTGAATTTCCCTCTTGAACTTGACCCAAGCCCTATAGCTATCAGCATGTAGGATCATGGCACCCAGTCAGTATTTCTTTACAACTGAAAATCAGAAGTTAATCATGATTAATCTAAAAGTGACCATGTAAAACAGTGCAGTACTTTAATTTGTCATGTTTAGTGAAAAAAAAATTAAAGTATTGATTTTGTTTTTCAGACCCTCCACAGTTGGTTTACATAAATTTAACAGCTTCTCAAGGGGAAACCCACGAATTTCAGTGTGATGTAGATGCCAATCCAAAACCATCACACTTTAATTGGAGCAGGTAATGGAGCTGAATCATTTGTATATGTTTACCAGAAAGACCGCATTTGATCTAATTTAAGGACCCATATTAAATGGCTTTTTAGACATGAGACAAAGAAATACCTGCATTTTTTTGGAGACTGCCAGCAAGGTTATTTAATTTAACTGTAGTAACAAATAACTTTTTCTGGTCCCCTGGTGGTCTAGTGGTTAAGATGCAGCGCTCCCACCGCTGCGACCCGGGTTCGATTCCCGGTCAGGGAACCATCCCCAGCCACTCTCAGTGCCGGTCCCAAGCCCGGATAAATTGGGGAGGGTTGCGTTAGGAAGGGCATCCAGCGTAAAACGTGCCAAATCAAACGTGCGGAGGATCCGCTGTGGCGACCCCTAACGGGAGAAGCCGAAAAGAAAGTTTAACAAATAACTTTTTCTATATACTTTTCTTGAATTCTAGTATTATTTTGAAACGGTATGCTTTTATAATAATTAAATTTATATAATTATTGATCTCTATTAATAATTCAGTCTGAACAATCCAAGTGTGAACTTTTGTAGTCAGATCACTCTACTCTGTCTTTTGTGGGTAATGTAGTATTACAAATAAATGTATTGTCCTTATAGAGACAAGTTTTATAAAAGCCACTGCAAAGTTGCTGAAGAATCTGTGCAATAAGAAATCTAACAACATATTTAACTTGAACATGTCCTTTTCATGAAAAAGGAGTATATTGATGCAGTGTAAAAGTTATTTCCAGTAAACAATTTACAACACATTTGAAACACCAAAATATTGACTCAAGTCAAGAAGCTTATTGTCATTCCAACCTTGTATAGCTGATGCATTACACAGTGAATAAAAAAACGTTCCTTCTGAAACCTGGTGCTACATACAACAATCACAAAAACAGAAAACACAGGGCTAAGGACGAGTAAGTGTCTTCGCCAACTCAGAAACACCAGCATTGTCACCATCACGCTGCCCATGGAACTGTCTTGATCATTGATGTCCCATTAATGCCATGTTTTTTCAATAATAATATTAACATTCTTTATATTTCAATACTTCAACTGCAAACAACTGGTGGTGGTGTAGCAGAACTAAAGTTACCATATACAGTATACATTACTCATAATCTTACACTCCAGTGCTCTGTATTGATTAAAGACTATAATTTACACTCTTGATCACCCAAATGAGGATGGGTTCCCCTTTTGAGTCTGGTTCCTCTCAAGGTTTCTTCCTCATAACACCCAAGGGAGCTTTTTCTTGTCACAGTCACCATGGCTGCTCATAAATGAATAAATGCACACCATTCACCTTAACTGGTAAATTCTGTTAAGCTGTTTTGAGATAATGTCTGTTGTGAAAAGCGCTATAGAAATAAACTTGACTTGATGTGATAAAGGCTACTTTAAGCAGAAGAAACCTTGAAATGTGAAAATGGTCTATTCACAATGCTTTTTTTTTTTTTAAACTCGGGGTCATGGTGTTATTTTGAGTTATATACAGTGCCTGTCAAAAGTTTGGAACTTATTGTTTTTGAGAGACACATGCATGTTCCTTTTGTTTGGATGCAACAAACTAGGTAATTTAACAGTATGAAGATTTACTTTGACCAAACTAATATATACAGTGCATTTAGGATATATTCAGACCAGCTTCACATTTACAGATTGTATGTTGTAGCCTGATACTACAATTGTTCAAATCCATTTCTTTCGCATTCATCTAAACTTGGTACCCTTTAGAGATGAAGTGAAAACTTAATTCTTGAAATGTCTGTAAATATATATAAAAATATGTATATGCCCTTTATTCAGTACATAGTTGAAGCACCTTTGGCAGCAATTACAGCCTCGAGTTTTTTTGAGAAATACTTTAGTTCTTCTTTTTAAAACGTGCCAAAGGTCTTCTTCACTAGTTTGATATTTCTATCTTACCTTGTGATCCAGTTCATCCCAGAGCAGTTCAGAAGGATTTAGATGCAGTGACTGGGCAGAGGTTTCTGTGTTAGACATGATTCCAGCCAACTGTTTGCTCTCTAAATTATGCTTGCACAGACTGAACATATGCTTTGGGTCTAGCCTTAGTCTAAAATGAATTGCATGGTGCTGAAATATGCAGTGGTAGCCATGTTGGTTCAGTATTTCTTCATCCAGAATTAATCTACAACCTTCCCTGTCCAAAACAACCCTAAACCCTTAAGCTTCCACCTGTATCTTTGACTGTGGTTGTGGGGGGGGGGGGTTGTTCTGTCATACAAATATTCTTCTTTTAGAACCATACATGTCAAATTTGTTCTCATCTGTACACAGACATTTCTCCCAATCTTACAGGTTCTAATTTTTGTGTTTTTGCAGCTTACCTTTATTTCTTGCATATAAACAAAAGGAACATTGGATGTGTGTCAAAATAAAATAAAAAAATTATTTTGACAGGCACTGTGTTATTTGTGAGTGTGTTTTCAGCAGTACACAGTCTAGTCACTTTGCTTTAATTCGGAAATGTATGTTTATTTAAATTTATTTTGGGAATTGTACGAATTTTTTTTAATTTTTAATGTTAAATGGTTTGATTTTTTTACATTTTGTATTAATTATTGCATGAAATAAATAAAATGTAGAAGGCAGTTTCTCACATGCTTGTCTTCATACAACTAAGAAAATCCCACCTACACTTTTATCATTCTCGTAATTTATCTTATTTTAACATTACTCTCTTTTAGAATTTCTCCAGTGAGAGAGAGGTTTTCCAACGTTGATAACAGACTGATTATTCCAGCAACCCCTGAATTTAACGGCTTTTACTTGTGTATTGTGTCTAACCAATATGGGGAAGCTATGGGTTCATTTGATGTGTATGTTATACCAGGTGAGTATGTATACAACCTGTAATTCCTTTAGACATTTAATAATTGTAATAACTTGTAAGTCATTTGAATCGATGTTCACATGTGGTTAACTTAATAAATTCACAGTTGAATGAATGCGTGCTGATTCACACACGGACAGACTACATTTATTCTTTTTTTTATTTTTTATAACCTTTTAGCTTAAAAGTTGCTGTTTAGCGTACAGGACCAAAATAAAACTTAATATGCTTTGAGCACACATTAAAACCCAAAAGTGATGTCTGGGAATGAGGAATGCAAAATATTTGTTTTTAATGACCTTGCAGATTCGAATAAACCATCAAAAGATGTATATTGGGAAGAAGAAAACACTAATCTTGGTTAAGGTATTTTATTAGCAGTATAACTGAGCAAAATACAAGCTACAGCTATACAAACAAATATCAGCAAATACAAATTTTAACATGAAATCTGGTTTTATTCTAATGTGCAATGGAAAACTTATAAATATGTCAGAAATTGAATATAATTTTAAGCAGTTGTTTAATATTTTGTTGGTCCTCAATTGTTTTTGATTACAGCAACTGTTTTCTTGGGCATTGACTCAATAAGATTTGCACATGTCATGCCTAATTTCTTGCTGAGCCTCCTTAAATTCTTTCCATAGCTGAGCTTCTTTGGATGAATCGCATGATTATCACAATCAGGGTTTAGAATTCCTAAAGATTTCAGTGAGATTAAGGTCAGGGGACTAAGGAGAGCACTTCAGTATTTTTAAATTTATTCAAAGTAGCCGCAAGTTTGTAAATTCTTTAAACACCTGCCACAGACATGCATCCCCATACCGTTACAATTCCTCCACCATGCTTAAACAGAACGACTCGTGCAAGAGGTACATTTTCTCAGGTTGGACATCACTTTTGGGCATTACTGTGTGTGTGTGTGTGTGTTAGGAGGGTTAACCAAATACAGTTTTAGTAACTACTTACTAAACTGCAACTAAATACAGTTAGCTCGCATGTTAAATGTAAGATAATGTTTTTTTCTAAATGCCATTGCAGCTACAGAAAGAAAAATTTGCTGGACTCTGGTCATCATAGTCCTCATCGCTGTGATTTGTGGTTTTGTCGTTGGGAAATTTCAATTGCATAAACACATTATAAAAAGACTGGGGTGAGTTAAGTCATTTTAGTAATGTAGTATTAAGGGCAGATTATTCACATAAAAAGTTTTCTAAGCGAGTTACTTTTTTTTCCACTTAGGCTTAATAGCCGTGATCCTGTGCCCACTGGTTCTTTAAAGGACGTGAGTGTTTTTATTTAAATCCTAATTATTGTGCTTTCTTCAATCTTTGTGCTGGTGATTAAAATATATATTTTCTAGGCGAGCTGATGTTTGGGATCAATATAAAAGGTGACCATAAAAATCACAAGGTCTATTGGCATGTCTGCTATCATGAAAATGATTTTCATTACAGGACCTCAAGTCATCCTCTGGTGAGTTGAGAGTTAAGATAATGAAACCTATTCTGTTTCCCACTTTAATAATAGTTATGCACAAACAACTTAAATATTGTTTTGTTTGAGGTTTGTGTAAGCATCTTAGTAGGAATTTTATTTTTATTTGTGTGCATTGTGTAGCTTTATCTGTCTGTTGTTGTTTTTTTTACCGTTTTTGTAATTATTAATTTATGTAAAATTTAGGACTAGACATGTTGCCTATTCTTAAATCTGCCACTGCCAAGCAGCAAGCAAAATAAGTTTAAAACAGAGCGCATGCTCTACCCTGATTGGTGGCTGGACTAGTTAAGTGTTTATTCACTTATAAATAAAAAGGAAATCTGCTTTGGTGAAATATATTTGAGTAAAAAGATATTTTACTTTAAAATGTAGTGAAGTAAAAGTCTCCCCAAACGGAAATATCCGTAAAAAAACTACTTAAGTACAGTAATACATTATATTTACTTCATTACTGTCACCCACTGCTAGAAAAAAAATGCATAAGCATTCCCTGAAAACCATAACAGTGACTAAAAATGTACTTGTTTACTACTGCTGTTATTTGCTGCTTTTAGATTTCGTTTGTTCGCACCATTTTAATTGACTCATCACAATATTGCAGAACAGGTCCAGTGTGATTGACCCGAAGTTAAAAACAGTTTACACAATACTACTTCATTCAACTATACAATTTTCACATAAAGAGGATTATACAGTTTTGGTATCTCTTGAAGAGTATCTAACGTATCTTGCGTGTCGTTACAAATTGTAACACAGAGACTGATAAAAAAAAAACATTTGCATACAGTGTTATGTTCAGAGTTGCAATAATTTTTCTTTGCCACTGTCACCTCTTGTGATCATCCATTTATGTGTAATTGGTCCAAAAAATGATTATTTAGTTACTGGAAAGAAATTGCCATTGTTGAGCCCCTGTACCTGTGATGTTGTGACCTGCAGATTAATGGAAATACAGCTCAACATTAGTGGGTGGGAGGGTAGGTAGTACTTGTTAATTAATAACAATAGGATTAATAATGCGCAAGAGCAGGTAGCGGTGACCGCAATGGATAAAAATTTTAAAAGGACGTGCAAACTCTCCTGGTACCTGGACAAAATTCTGACCCAGATGAAGCCCCTAGTATGATTGACGGGCAAGAAAAGTATAATTGTTGAGCTCAAAGAAATTTGATTAAAGTTCTTTTGTTTGGATTTACTTTTACCAGGGATCTGACTGCATCGAGTACATTATACGTGCTGTGTGGAGGAAAAGCTATCCGACATTGCTATGGCCCAAGCAGTCTTAAACACCATGTTCATATTACACAAACATAATTTCAAAACAATAAATGAGAATGAATGAAAGCGCTCTCAAACCTAGCTTCCTAGTAGCTGAACTTGTAGCCAAATCTTAAGAGATTAAATTGTGGTTACGCTGTATTAGAATGTCATTTTGCACAGTTTTGGGTTGGTTGTGTGCCATGCCTCAAAAACGGTTGAAAAACACTGATGTAATGTAATTGAATAGTGAAAAATGAACAGTGACAATCAGTGATTTTGTTTATAGTTTCCGTGATGTGCTCATGTTGATGGTTTGATGCAAATGCAAACCATGTTTTTATACCCCTCACTTTGTGCACAGGTGGACATGCATTGTCATGTTTGAACAGGTTTAAGACTACGGTAGGTCAAAAATGATGATCCAAGTTTAAAGAAAACAAGGTTGTTAATTTGATTGGTATGTTCATAGAATGGGAATGCAGCTTTAACTTAATCAAAATAATGGAAATTTGCATAAAATTTTTAATCCATTGGCCGCTCAAAAGAAGTATCTCGTAGTCAAAGCTGACACAAAAAAAAAAAAAGTCAGTCTGTTACTTTTAATAATCTCACACTTGAGGATGGGTTCCCCTTTTGTGGTTGGTTAATTTTAAGTTTTGTTCCTCATACCATTGGCTTGTTCATCAGGAATAAATAAACGTAAATTTAAATATGCAGTGCATCTGAAAAGTATTCGAAGCACTTCACTTTTTCAACATTTTACAGCTTTATTCCAAAATGGTTTAAATTCATTATTTTCCTCAAAATTCTACAAACAATACCCCAGTCTGAGGTCCAGAGCGCTCTGGAGCTGTTTTTTTTTTTTCCAAGGACTTCTCTGTACATTGCTGCATTCATCTTTCCCTCGATGTTGACTAGTATCCCAGTTCCTAATGCTAAAAATCATCCCCACAGCATGATTCTGCAACCTCCATCCTTCACTGTAGGGTGGTATTGGCCAGGTGATGAGTGGTGCCTGATTTCCTCCAGACATGATGCATGCCATTCAGGCCAATGTGTTTAATCTTTGTTATGGTCTGAGAGTCAGTCAGGTCCTTTTGGCAAACTCCAGCCGGGCTGTCTTTTACCTTTTACAGAGGAGCGGCTTCTGTCAGGCCAGTCTACCTTAAAGGCCTGATTGGTGGAGTGCTGCAGAGATGGTTGTTCTTCTGAAAGATTCTGCCCTTTCTACAGAGAAACAGTGGAGCTTTTTTTTTTGAGTGACCACCAGCTTCTTGGTCACCAACCTGATGAAGGCCCTACACCCCCCTGATTGCTTAGTTTGTCTGTGTGGCCCGCTGGGTTAGGGTTCAGGACTCCACCAGGTTGGAGGTTAGATGACCCAATACTTTTGAAAATAGTGTGTATAAAAAGAATAAACTGCTCTGTCTGAAAATGTTGTTACATTTAAGGAAGTTCTGTTTGCGGTGTTGGAGACTGTTGCAGTTCTGTTTGCTGTGGTAAGAGACCGTTGCTCCTGAACAGACATCTGGGAAAGAGCCAACAAAGAGTTTTTTCAAATGTCATGCACATTTAAAAAAAAAAAATGCATTTTATACCTTATTTCTTACCCTATTTTACAAAAGAAATGCCTTACATTTTTTCACCTTTATATGATCTTCAAATAAATCAGGAAATAACAAACTGCTGATCCTACAAATTATGATAAAGAATTTCTCAAGAACTTTATCATTTAATCATCTTTAGCTGTACATAATGGGCATTTGCATTCATAAAAATGAAAAATAGACAATTGTTAATGTATTTGCTACAAAGTGTTTTTATTTTTTACTGCTATTTTGTAATTTTTACAGTTCCTATAACTCAACATACAGCCAAAATAACTGCCAACAAAAGTGAGTACACACTGTGTGATAACAGCTGTACATCATGTAACCAGGCAAAGCCACATGTCCTATTCATCCTGTTCATGTTTTTGTTATGCTTGACAGAACCCTACAAATTTGTGTATCTTGTATTAGAGCAGTTAAAATTTGGTGCTTTGAGTACAATTCTCTCATACTGACCACTGGATGTTCAATATGGCACCTCATGGAAAAGACTCTCAGAGGATTTGAGAATTAAAATTGTTGCCCTCCACAAAGATGCTGAGGCTATAAAAAAAAACGGTAACACCCTGAAACTGTTACAGTGCATTGGCCAAAGTCATATAGAGGTTTTCCAAGACGGGTTCCACTCGGAACAGACCTCACAAGGGTCCATCAAAGAAGTTGAGTCCTCGTGCTGTGCGTCAGGTGCAGAAGCTGCTTCGAAAAAGAGACGCATAAGTACTGCCAGATTTGCTTTAGAGGTTGCAGAAGCAGAATGTCCGCTTGTCAGTGCTCAGACCATATGCCTCACACTTCAACAAGTTGGTTTGCATGGATGTTGTCCCAGAAGGAAGCCTTTTCTGCTGGTTCACAAGAAAGCCTGCAAACAGTTTGCTGAAGGCATGGTGGTGGTAGCATCATGGTCTGGGGCGACATGAGTGCTGCTGGTACTGGGGAGCTACGGTTCATTGAGGGAAACATAGATTGCAACATGTGACATTCCGAAGCAGAAAATGATGCCCTCCCTTCAGAAATTGGGCCAAACGGCAGTTTTCCAACATAACAACCCCAAACTCACCACCAAGATGGCAACTGCTTCGCTGAAGAAGGTGAAGGAGTGGCCAAGTATGTTTCCAGACCTGAACCCTATTGAGCACCTGTAGTACATCTTTAAGTGGAAGGTTGAGAAGCGCCTTTTGTCTAACATCCAGCAGCCTTTATCACAATCTGCATATTGAATAATTATATTCAATTTCCATTTCAATAGTATTGACCCTTGAGATACTGTAAATTCTGAGCAGTAAGTTAAATGTGGATGTGCTTAGGCACATTACTAACATATAAAGATCATATTCTACAGTAGTAGTTTTATTTAAACAAAATCCCCTTTTCTAGCTGAATTTAACTGAAAATCTGGTTATAGCAATTCCTGCAATTCACTGATTATAACTGATCATCTGATCGCAGCAATTCACTGATTAACAGAATAATGTGAGTGAAATGTCCGAATTGCTATAGAGTATTAAAGCAGCACAGTTCCATCCTTATACAATATTCTAGATCAGGGGTCACCAACCTTTTTGAAACTGAGAGCTACTTCTTGTGTACCGATTAATGTGAAGGGCTACCAGTTTAATACACACTTCTAAAATAACAAATTTGCTCAATTTACCTTTAATTATGTTATTAATAATTAATGATATTCATCTATATCTAGTCATCTATATTTTAATATTGTCATTTTTAAATTCACACCAATGCAAGTGTGATTTCAGGGAACCACCAGCCACGCCTCCCTCCAAGACTCTAACTCTCACTCAGCCTCTCCCTGCTATAATCACCTACACCTGTTTCCCATTACCTTTTCACTTTATAAGGTCCCGATTCCACCTCATTCACGGTCAGATCTACCGGACTTCCTACCACTAGTATTCCCCGTATTTCCATTACAGATTCCATTACAGTCATTCATTAAGTCAGTTACAGTTTGCTGTCGCCTCTGGTGAAGAGGATGAGAGAAGCATTCAGTCAACAATGTGTATATTGGCACAATTCACAGACATAATAATTTGTTTCTGTCACGCCCAGTGTCTATAGCCCAGTGCATTTTCTATTACAGCCTTTTGAGAGTATGGCATTATGGGATTTGGGGCTTACCCAAGGCATCTGTAATAGTCATCTTAATAAATATTTCCTTTTTTATATATATATTTAAATAATTTTCCAATATTTCCTTTTTCCTATTATGGTTATTATTTATCTTTCTGTGTACTGCTTTTAATGCTTTTCATGTGTATCAGGATTCTTGTGTTTACATGCTTTCAGTTTGTTTTAGACACTTGGCTGCCTGGGTAGGGGCAGGATTTCAGTAGGAGACACATCCTAGTTTTATTTTATCTACCTCTTCCATACACGGTAGCAAAGTGATTTTAAAACAAAAACTGTTACCACTTCTCAAATTTGCTTCTCTGGCAGAAATGATGGGTGGGTCCAAAATGGACAGCATTTAACAAATGAAACAAGCTAAAAAAAAAAAAAAAAGAAAAGTATCACCATCGGTCAAGTGAAAGAATTACTCATTAGCTCTTGCTACCACAATTTTCTCTCATGTAGTATTTATAACATGTTAATTCTCTAAATCAGCTAAAATTATAACCACACAAAACTATTTATGCCAACAGCCAGACAATATGATTAGTGCCCTCTGCATTCACTGAAACACAAAAACGTCAGAGATTGCCATTGGCAACATGGAAAAACAATAAAATATAATATGGGTGGTGCTGAGTATTGAGTGTGCGCTTGAGTTCATGTTGTTACAGTTCAGTAACGCACAGTTGAGTGAGTGTGTGCATGTGAGTTGCAGTTGCAGTTCAGTTCTGTGTATTGAGCAGCCTGAAAAAACAGATGTTGCACACTCAGGATGTGAGGCTCGAATGCTTTGGAACCGAGTGTGTGACGGGTGTGTCGGGTCATCCACAATGCAGTTGGTTATGTGGATGCAGTGTGTTGTGTAAATGTCTGTGATGGAGGGGAGAGAGATTTAGATGATATTCAGCTGTTCTCGCTATGTAGGGCCTTGCTATCCAAGACAGTGCAGTTTCCAAACCAGGCAGTGATGCAGCTGTTTAAGATGCTCTCGATGGTCCCTCTGTAGAATGTGGTCAGGCTGGGGGATGGAAGATTGGCTTTCCTCAGCCTGTCATGCAGCTGGTGTTGAGTGACCAGGTGAAGTTCTCCGCCAGAACACTAAGGAATTTGGTGCTCTTAAAGATCTCTACGAAGGATCCATTGATGATTGGTGGAGAATGGCCGCTCTGTGCGCTCCTAAAGTCAACAAACATTTCTTTTGGTTTTGTCAATGTTCAGAGACAGGTTGTTGGCGCTACATCAGGCTGTTGGCTACATTCCCCTTTCTGTATTTGGACTCATCATTCTTGCTAATGAGACCCACCATGGTCTCTTAACTTCATCTCACAAACATAAACTCCATCAGCGGTAAGCAGTAGGTGGAAACGAGTTCTTACACCATTCCATGTTGATATAAACACACAGACTGCCGCAAGTCTTACGCACTGAGCTGCATTTATGCCAGCACGAAACTCGGCTTGCCGTCCATCTGATTGGTGCCGTCTTAATTTATTGTTTATTAAAGGTTAGCCTTTAGCCTAACACTGGCCCTGCATTAATTAATCCGTTACTGTGTATCTAAAGCAGTACAAACAGTTGCAAAGAGTTGCTGTAAAGAGAGTGCTCCTGAACGCATGTTGCTGAGCTACACATGAAGCCGTATTAAGACATTATTTAGGGTTGGGTCTGAGCAGTAAAGCAGTCCAACAGGTCATTAAATTACACTGGTAATGTTTTTGAACCTCAGATTTCCAGACATGTATATGACTGCATATTATTCTGAACTTATACTTTCCAGTGCTTATGAAAGGACTTTTTTTTTTTTTGACACTAGCTTTTCAACACATTTAATACTGCTTCCCCCCCAAAAAAAACACAGTTGTGTTGTTAAGTTCGACACAGTATTGTTTGTCTTTCATTTCAAACTAAAAAGGAAGTATGTTTTATCACATACATTTAAAACAATGCCCTATGACAGAAAAGAGGATGTATTTCTTTTTGACTTTCGTTACTCTCAAAAATTGTTCGTTATGTTGTTTCAGTTAACCATTCAAAAAAACAACATAAACATCATGCAAGGTTTAATTACAGGTTTATATGATCATAGGATTGTCTCTTTTTTGTTTTTAAAATTTCACTGTGTTTCAAATGGTAATTATACATATATTACCATTTGAAACACACTTTGTCATATGTATATATACAATATATATATATATATATATATATATATATATATATATATATATATATATATATATATATATATATATATATATATATATATATTTATTTATTTATTTTCATCGGCTAGCAATATTTAAGTTTTGTCCCACTCCTGCCCACAAAAGCCCGCAGGAAAAATGTATAAGTAGTTTTATTTTTAAATCAATTAATTTTTATATGTAGAGTGCTTATAACAATGAAAATTGTATAAAAGCAGCTTTGCACAGATAATGTGGTGATAAAGAATGAATAAAAATGTTCTTTATAAGTGTAAGTTTGTCCCAGATGAGTCGGTGGCGACTGTGGCAAGGAAAAACTCTGAGATTATATAATCTGGTTGGCACTGAATGTCCATTTATTACATTTACATTTGCGCCATTTACATTTGTGCAGTGATGATCAGATGCAAACTGTAGTCCTGAGTCAGTGTAGCAGACTGTTAACTTTAACTATAGTCCAAATCCTCAAAGCTCGTGTTCTTACTCTTCTTCTTTGATTTTCTTTGATCCCCAGGCCGAGAGAACACCATACAGAGGCAGGCCAGGACAAAGTGGGCACATCTAAGGAGAGTAGTGGGGCAGGAACAGTTGTCACTGTTCCTGCTCCTTTACCCGTACCAGTCCTGATCGTGACCCTGACCCCTGTTCTGCACTGCCTTTGCTCTTGGTTGGTATTTTAGGGTGTGTCATGAACAATATATGGCATGCCTGTTGACCCTGGATAACATCTTGAAACGTCCCCTGGGCCCTGCAGGGGGGCTGCTAAGCCAAGCTCTTTCCTCAGCCTGTCAGCCCCGGAAGAGAGGTATGATGCCAGGGAGACTTTGGGGAGGGAGCGGGACCAGATCAAGGAGGAGTGCTACATGGAACGTGCACTCCATTGTCTGCCATGCCTCTCCAGGGAAGTCCATATGCCACAGTATCCATATTGTTGAACTTAACCCAGCCATTAGGGTTGCACAAGCCTTAGTGCCGGTACCAAGCCCGGATAAATGGGGAGGATTACATTAGGAAGGGCATCCAGCGTACATGTGCAAAATCTAATATGCGGATCACAAACCTGAATTCCATCCCGAATCGGTGGAGGATGGCTTTGGAGGTGAAGAATAAGAGGATGGGATCGAGAACTGAAAAAAGAATAAGATGGTGGAAACTGAAAGAGGAAGACTGTAGTGTGAGATTCAGATTTCTTTCTTCCTTTCTTTCTTCCTTACTTCCTCCTTCCCTTTGGGACACACTGCTGGCATGCTGGAGGCTCAATTCTTGGATTTTTTTATTATTATTATTTATTTTATTTTTGTGTCCTTTTTTTTATTATTATTATTAATTCAAAGATGATTAACAGCACATTTCAACATATAAGGTAACACTTTATTTTAGGGGTTTAGAAATTAGAAAGTAAGAAATTGCTAATAACTGCTTTTGTTAATGACTAGTTATGGACTTGTAGGCTATTTACAAACTATAAGGCCTTTATTGTTTAATCGCTTATTTTTGTCTTATAGCCTCTTTACACTTGTTTCTGTCATAACGATGACCTTATTAGCTAGGAATAAAAGGTACTAGTATCTTATTAAATGTGTATCTTGCCTATAAAAGTTCCCAGTTCACTTAGTGAATGTGTAGTTTAGAAGTATGAAATAAATATAAAACGTTTTCTATGTGCATATTTGTTCAAACTCACCTGAATGAGTATTTTAACTAACATAAATTGTTACATTTAAAAACGTATGTGAATTGTTTAAAAATTAACTGATTACTCAAGATGTCAGACTGAAACTGAAGACTGAGTTCTTCAATGTCTATTTTTTGTGTAATGCAAAAAAAACAAGGGAATATGCATCTTAAACTAGTACAAGTACCAGTACACCATTACAACCCATACTCCCAAGCCTTCACTGTATCATTCAGGTGTTTGTTGGCAACTTTAAGATGGACTGTACATGTGTCTTTTTGAGCAGAGAGACCTCTGTGTGTTACCAATGTGTTCTTGGTGATTGTGGACCCGGCTTCCTTGAGATCTTTAAGCTCCTCCCATGTAATTCTGGACCGATTCCTTACCTTTCTCAGAATCATTCTTACCCCATTAGGTGAGATTTTGCATGGAGCTCCAGAGCGAGGGCAAATGACTTATCTTGTATTTCTTAAATTTTCAAATTAAAAGTGGTTTCTTTCTCACCAAGCTTTCTGCTGATGGTTTGAAAAGATGAAAGAGATTCTGTGACACGTCTTTTATGCACATAACGAGTTGATATTAGGAGTACTTTCCTAAAGTGAAAGGACTAAGTTGGGTCCGTGGGGGTCAGAATTCTTGATGATTGGTAGGGGATCAAATACAAATTCATTTATAACCTTTCTTTAATGATATTTTGGGGGGATTTTTATATTGTCTTTCTCTGTTACACCTACCATAAAAATTCTAGACCGTTCATTTCTTTGTAAGGGGGTAAACTCACAAAATCAGCAGAGGTTGAAATCATTATTTCCCCCACTGTATTTGGTACACAAAAGCATGTTAACAAAGAAATGACAGTATGCAATCAAAGAATAGAGGACATAATTAATACTTGACTCAAAATAGGGCATTCAGGTTTTAATCATTCACTACATATTATAGGAAAACCCAAAACAGGACTATTTTGAAGTCAAGAGGAGACAGTGTAATATGTACTGTTTCACTGTAAAGGATACGAAAATGAAAGAACTATACAGTATGGGTTTGACCAACATCACAGTACAAGGTCTCTTTAAAATAAGACATGGAATAGTACATTCAAGTAATAAGTTATCTAATATTTAACATGTTTGTTTTGCAGAATAGCAAATTTAAAAATATCCTTTTTTTTTTTTTTTTCTTTTCCCCCAAATGCATCATAAAGCTGCCGGGTTACCAGATCAAATATGTGTGAAAGGGCCTATTTCTGGATGGAGCTATGGTAGATTTGTCTGATGATTTTACTGTAAATCAGTGGTAAGAACATCTTTTTGTTTATACTTATCGCCATTACAGTGCCTCCTTGTATATTACACAAGTAGATAAATTATAATATAAATATGCACGCTCTCATCAATTCTCATTCTCACTGCGGTCGTGTCATCGGCCAACTTAATGATTTTATTCAGACTGTACATTGCTAGACAGTCGTGAGTGTTAAGTCAAAGATAGAAAGTAGTCTACGCAGGTCTCATAATTAAATAATTGTTTTTTATATATATATATATATATATATATATATATATATATATATATATATATATATATATATATATATATATATATATATGTACACAAATTTTTATTGTTCTTAAACACTAGATGGGAACATACAATATTATTGGTGCTATTCTTTCATTGTTTGGATCACTTCAGTATTTATATATAATGATAAAAATAATACAAATAAAGAAACTTGTAACTGCTACTATATATAGATGCAGATCAAATAATTAAAAGGCAAAGTAAATGGCATTTATTTAAAACACATCAGCCTTATCACTAGTGAACGGCCAATATGGGATTTTTAGTTGCCAATAAAAGCTGATTTTAAAATAAAGGCATTCTGGCTGATTGGTTAATATGAGGCTGATATGATGCATGTAAATAAGACATGCAGAATACTGGTTAAAAATATATACACTGGCGATCAAACTTAGAGAACAATTTATATACAATTGAACAATTCTGAAATAATGAATTGTTCACTGCTCAACAGTTGAAGGAGTTTTTGTTCTGTCTATACCATGCTACCAGAACACCTTTTCCACAAAAGGCATTTAAAAAAAAACATTATTTTGCAGAAAACACACTGATCAAAATTAGAGAACAACAATGACTGTAGCATGGAAAAAGATTACAACAAAATTTTCTGAAGGTTATAACCAGTGTTGGGGGTACAAGTAACGTGCGTTACGTAATAATATTACTTTTCTGGAGTAACGAGTAAAGTAGCGCGTTACTTTATAAATTTACACATTAATATCTGAGTACTTTTTAAAAAAGTAATGCGAGTTACTTTTCAGTTAAATTATTTTGCATAAAAAAATCAATACTGAATTAAAATGAACGTAGTCACGTAGAATCACGCACGCATACGTGCGAGCCGCGGGAACAGAAGCTGGTCAGAAGCGGAGATGGCAAACCAGAGAATTACATTACTGTGATGGAAGTATTCTTATTATTTTGAAATAGTCGAGGAAAAGGAGAAAGGAATAATGGTTAAGTGTAGATTATGTGTTGGTGAAAAGCTCTTTTCAACTGCAAAAAATACCACTTAAAAAAAAAAAAAAAAAACATCTGCATGCAAAGCACAACACTACAGATGTGTGTGTGTGTGTGTGTGTGTGTGTGTGTGTGTGTGTGTGTGTGTGTGTGTGTGTAATGTTGCATATATGGAAATGGAGACAGAAATATAGAAAACTTTTGCCGACTTTCCACCACTGCAGATCTTTAGACTGCTCAGAATAAAAGTTTTCCGTGGGAGACACATGTACGATGCCATCGCAGCGGAGACAGAGAGCAAATTCACAGCTCATATGCTCTTTGTGGGAAGATAAACTGTCACGGTCACTGGTAATAGAGCGAACTTTGTAAAAAGTGTTCAGAATGTTTCAAGCTGATGATGAAGCAGAGAATGATGTGGACGAGGTCATATTTACGGAATTACACGATGTTTTACGAGATGACAGCGAAAGGTATGTTCTCCCTCCACATCACCGGTGTGCAGCCCACACCCTTAACCTTATATACACGAACGATAGTTACATTTCTGACGGTGAGGCAGATTGAAAAGCAGTGTACAGAAGTGCGACTGGAAAGTGTTCAGCCTTGTGGTCAAAAGTTAGTCGATCATCTTATTGTTCTCTAAGAAGTTATTAAGCATTTTAAATGTTTAAGACATGTCTTTTGCCCTTATATTACTTATTTCTTAATGGCAATTATCTATATTACACCTGTTACACCTGTAAGGCGTGAAAGAGATACAAGTAACGCAAAAGTAATATAACGCATTACTTTCCAAAAAGTAACTATGTAACGTAATAAGTAACTTTTTTGGGGAGTAACTCAATATTGTAATGAGTTACTTTTAAAAGTAACGTGGCCCAACACTGGTTACAACAGTCAGCAATTAGTAGGAAGTGTACAGGCCTCTGCTCTGAATGACTTCAGCACATCTGCAGTCACAGGACAGCACTAGTCTCTCACACTGCTCTGATGTGATTTTGGTCCACTCTTCTTCCAGTCTCCTCCACAGTTCGGTGACTGTAATGGGTTTCTTGGCCATAACTTTGTCACCAAGGATTTTCCAGAGGTTCTCTATTGGGTTGAGATCAGGACTCTGGGCAGGCCATGTCATTATTTCAATGTTTTCAGTTTCAAGGAACTGCTTTACCCGTTTCGCTGTGTGACATGGAGCGTTGTCCTGCATGAACACTGCGGGCTGATTGGGTGATGAACGCATGGAAGGAACCATATGTTGCTGAAGAAGGTTCTGATAAACATTTGCATTCACTCTGCCATGACACTTCCTCCTCCACTTTTCACTGACTTCTTTACACACTTTGGGTTCAGTCTTTCTCCAGTTTGTCGCCGAACATAATGTTTCCCCATCGGACCCAAATAAATTAAACTTGCTTTCATCACTGAAATGAACTTTGGACCAGTTCTCCTCTGTCCACACAACATGCTCAGTGTTAGTGTCAGGAAAGCTTAGTCTAGCCTTTTGATTCTTTCTGCTAATGAGAGGTTTGGTCACTGCAGAGTGTGCTTTCAATCCAAATGCTCTTAAACGTCGAGACACTGTATGACGAGACAGATCCTTACCCTGTTCAGGGCTGAACTGGTGAGCAATTCCAGCTGCAGTGTGGAAAAGATTGCCCATTTAAATCCTCCGCAGTATCCTGTCCTCTCTTGTATTTGTCTTCAGTGGACAACCAGCCTTCTTGGCGGACTTGAATGAGTTTGTGATGTTGTAAAGATTAAATATTCTTGAAATCACAGATTTGGAACTACCAACTTGTCTTGCTATGGCTGATAGGATCATCCCTTTGGCCTTCATCTGGACAACCTGCTGCCGGAGGCTTTCAGTCACTTTAGAACGGCCCACCATCTTGCAGAGTCAGTGAAACTGGAAGTTAGGCTGCCAGTTAAATAGGGGTTGACAGATAATCAAGGAAATTAGCACCAGGTACCAGATTAACACCAATAACTGGGAGGTATCTGAAAGTGTTCTCTAATTTTGATCAGTGTGTTTTTGGAAAATAATGTTATTTTGTGGAAAAGGTGTTCTGGTAGCATGGTATAGGCAGGACAAAAAATCTTCAACTGTTGAGCAGTGAAGATGACATAAATTGTTCTCTAATTTAGATATGTGTGTGTGTGTGTGTGTGTGTGTGTGTGTGTGTGTGTGTGTGTGTATATATTAAGGCTGTCAAAATTCTAATTATTTTAAACGGCACTAAATTTTAATAACACGCTATCAATTTACCATTTTTATTAAAAAAATATAAATACATAAATAAATAACTAAATATAAAAGACCGAAATTTAAATCTCTAGCAAAACATTTATCACTTATTCCCGACGTCCTTTCTTTACTTATATATAAAATAAATAAAAAAAAACTCCACCGAAAAATATTTTTAATCAGTAAACATTTGTTTTGTTTATGCACCAAGTCTCAAATCAAACACCAAAATCTGCCATGATTCACACAATGAACCCTCTGGGTAGTGTTTTGTGGGTTTTTCCCTCATAATGTCGAAACAAACTTAAATTACTGTCTTTATTGATCGTACAGATATGAACAATACATCATTCGAATCTGTAAAATGTCTATGATTTTGATAAAAAGCTTCTTGACTTGACTTGAAGAGGTGCAGTTTCTCATTTCCATGTGGAAATATAGCAAAGGTTCTATTTGGATTTATGTAATTTAAACCATCATTATTACTTTAAAATATTTACAAGAATTTTTTGTCTTCATGCTCTATGTTGCATCCATATTTCTCCATGTCCATGTTGCTTAAAGTATTAAAAACAGGAAGTATTAATATATGGTACATTCAGAACAGATAGAAATTTGCGATTAAATATTTAATTTGATTGACAACCTTTATACATACAATGTGCATATTACATAGTATAGCTTTTTTACTCCTCATTACATCTGCACTATTTTTTATCTATATGTATCTTTATATCTTTATATCCTTACTGTACATTCTGCCCAACATTTTTCATTCATGTATATATGTGTATATAATGTCTGCGTGTGTATATATATATATATATATATATATATATATATATATATATATATATATATATATATATATATATATATATATAGTAGATCGGTTTATTCAGCTTGCACATTTCTTATTATAAGAATATATAATATATAGTATATTATAACCTGCCACTTCTGCACATTTTCTCTTCAATGCCATAGCATTAGAACATCTATCTGTACTTCTTAATGATGTCCACACATATCTGCACTGCTATAGCCTTTATATTTATTCACTGTACATATGCTACATATTTATCTTCACTATTTGATCTATCTATCTATCTATCTATCTATCTATCTATCTATCTATCTATCTATCTATCTATCTATCTATCTATCTATCTATCTATCTATCTATCTATCTATCTATCTATCTATCTATCTATCTATCATTATGTGAGGTCCAGTTTCCAGTGTAAAACTAAAACAGGTAGAAGTAATAACTCCTTTTTACTTAAGTACATGTCAGAGCAAGGACTTCTTTACTTTCACTTGAGTAAAAAAGTATAATCAGTACTTCAACTTTTACCCGAGTATTTTAAAACATTAGTATCTGTACTTCTACTTAAGTAAAGGATGTGTGTACTTTTGCCACCTCTGATTACCATTTGAAACACACTTTGTCATTTGTATATATAAATGATATATATATAGGCCCGCTTCCGCAAAATCTTTATTTTCTCTGGATAGCAATATTTAAGTTTTGTCCCACTTCTGCACACAAAACCCTGCAGGCAAAAGGTATAAGTAGTTTTATTTTAATTCATTTCATTTTTATTTGTATAGTGCTTATATCAATGGACATTGTATAAAAGCAGCTTTGCACAGATAATGTGGTGATAAAGATGTCCATTTATTACATATAGATGATGTTGTACAGTGATGATCAGATGCAAACTGTAGTCCTGAGACAGTGTAGCAGACTGTTAACATTAACTACAGTTCAAATCCAAATCCTCAAAGCTCCTGTTCTTACTCTGTATTTTCTTGATCCCCAGGCCGTTGGAGTGGCAGGCCGTACAGAGGCAGGCCAGGACGAAGTGGGCAGATCTAAGGAGAGGAGTGGGGCAGGAAAAGTGGTTACTGTTCCTGTTCCTTTACCTCTACCCATTCCTGTTCCTGTTCCTGACCCTGATCGTGACCCTGACCCCTGTTCTGCACTGTCTCTACTCTGGGTTGAACTCTGGACTGGTTCTTTGGTAAGTGTTTTTGCTCTGCCCTCTATTGTTTAGTTTACTGAGTATTTTGCGTCATGAACAATATATGGCATGCCGGTTGGCCCTGAATGCTTGGCATCTTCTCAGCCCGGAACATATAAAAACATATACTACACTCGATATTACACCAATTATAGATCATCTAAATACAGCGGCTATTACTGATAAACATATGAAGGAATTTTAACATATTATTGTTACTTACAATACAGTTCTCTCTTATCCAACTCGCACGACTGAGCTTTCATTCTGGATCGCACAGGATTTAGAGTCCACTAAAACAGCGTCTTGTTTAAAAGTGACTGAAAACAATGTGTATATCTGAGGAAGATACAGTTTTGATTGTATATTTGATTGTGATAAACACGTTTTAATTTTTTTTTGAATTCATTTATATCACGTGTGTCCCACACTGGATTCAACACTGGGCTGCAGAACTGCCATCTCTCTGTACTGTTTGAATAAGACTTTGCTTCATGCCGCAGTGTTATAGTATGACACAACATAGTATTAAGTTAGAGTGGCCCTAAGTGGCTTGTCTCAGTTTTTTAAAAACATTGTACCAACTGAAAGATTTATCGACCACTACTTATCACCTTCGCTCATTTATACTACAAAATATTACTGTAATATACTGTACTTCACAATTTTTAAGCCCTGCTTATTTTCTGTAACACTTACTCAAATGGTTTTGTTTTATTGAAAGTTACTCTACTTTAATCAGCAGAAACTGTGAAAGCGTGAAAATCTTCCTTTCACAATGCCTTTTTCAAACCCAGATCATGGCGATATTTTTTTGTAATGTACTGTATTTGTGAAGTGTTCAATCACAGATAATAGCAACCTTCACTCTTGTGCAGTGTCAAACCAATATGGAGAAGCTGTAGGTTCCCTGTATCATCATCTTCTTTCGGCTTCTCCCATTAGGGGTTGCCACAGCGGATCATCCATCTCCAGACCCCCCTGTCCTCTACATCTGCCTCTTTTAACTACCTGCATGTCTTTCCTCACCACATCCATACCCCTCCTTGGTCTTCCTCTTTTCCTCCTTCCTGGTGGTTCCATCCTCAGCATTCTCCTACCGATATACCCCATGTCCCTCCTATGAACATGTCCAAACCATCTCAATCTCGCCACCTTGTCTCCAACACTTCCTACATGTGCTGTCCCTCTAAAAAACATATTTCTAATCCTGTCTATCCTTGTCACTCCCAACGAAAACCTCAACCTCTTCAGCTCTGCTACCTCCAGCTCCACCTCCTGTCTTTTACTCAATGCCACTGTCTCTAAACCATACAACATCACAGGTCTCACCACAGTCCTATAAACTTTCCCTTTTACTTTTGCAGATACCCTTCTTCTTTATCACAAATCACTCCTGCTATCACTCTTCTCCTCCTATTCCACCCTGCCTGCACTCTTTTCTTCACTTCTCTAACACACTCTCCACAAAGACACAATTCAACTCCTTCTGACCTTCTCTATACCTCTCCATTAACATTCTCAAAGCATGTTGATTTTCAGTTTACATTTACTGTATATGTACTCAATACTTGTTAGGGGCTTATTTTGCTTTAATTACTGCCTCAATTCAGCATGGCATGGGAGTCATATTTTTTGGTCTCTTGTTTCTCATTTTCCTCTTGACTATACCCTACAGATTCTCTATGGGGTTCAGTTCTGGTGAGTTTGCTCGCCAGTTATCCATACCAACACCATGGTTTAACACCATTTAACCAACTTTTGGTGCTTTTGGCAGTGTGGGCAGGTGCCAAATCCTGCTGGAAAATTAAATCAGCATCTTTCAAAAGCTGGTCAGCAGAAGGAAGCATGGAGTGCTCTAAAATTTCTTGGTAAACGGGTGCAGTTACTTTGGTTTTCAAAAAACACAGTGGACCAACACCAGCAGATGACATTGCACCCCAAATCATCACAGACTGTGGAAACTTAACACTGGACTTCAAGCAACTTGGCCTATGAGCTTCTCCACCCTTCCTCCAGACTCTGGGACCTTGGTTTCCAAATAAAATAAAAAAACTTGCTCTCATCTGAAAAGAGGACTTTGGACCACTGGGCAACAGTCCAGTTCTTCTTCTCTTTAGCTCAGGTAAGACGCCTCTGACGCTTGTCTGTGGTTCAGGAGTGGCCTGAGGAAGAGGAATATGACAATTGTAGCCAAATTCCTTGACACGTTTGTGTGTGGTGGCTTGAGAAGGATTATTTTTTATTTTACAGATACAGTGTAACCTCGCTTAACGAGCACCTCGCGTAACGAGTAAAGACCGGTATCTCATGGAGCAATAAGCAATGCCATTAATGAAGCAAGAAACCCAATTAACATAATTCAACAAGTCTTCTTTCACTGCAGCCACATCATCTCTAGCAGAAGCATCTACGTTAACCTTGTAATGACCCTGTTTTTTATTTTTTTGCATTTTATCCATGCATTTCAGTTTTCCTGGGGATTTGAAATAAAGGCAAATTGTGTTTTTGTGCAAAGTCTACATATAAATATAAATAGTTAATAAAGCTTAAGGGTTTTGAACGGTTTTGGATTACCTTTTCTCCTGATGTCCAGTTTTTCTTGAAAAGTCTGTCTTGTAAATATTCTTGTAAGTACATCTGCAATTAAATCGATTTCAGCAGCCATTGTTTTTATTATTCCACTGCAGCCACTGTGGAATTAAAAATCATCTATTAAATCCACACGAATATAAAGGAGCTTTTGCAGTTTGCTACAGATGCGGTTTGCGAGCTCTGGCTAGCTCTCTAACCATCCAATCAAAGGACGTGGACATGTTTAAATGGTTGGACTCCTGCTGGACGGCCTTAGGGATTGTAGCTTGCAATCTGTAGCAGCAGTGTCTGTGAAGGCTCAAGGCAGATAGATACCACTGATGTGAAGATTGAAATCTAATTATAATGAAGTGAACAGATACTCCTAGAAAGAGTGCACCTGAGAGAAACGCAATGAAATGAAGAGAATAGATTATTGGGGACGGCCATTGACCCTGACGGCCAGTCACTGATAAACAGTTTGGGTGTGACCAACTTCAAAATGCAAAGTCTCAAAAGAAATGTTTCAGGATGAACTAATTAACACGTTTGTTTGGCATAATTTAAGATCAATCGAGCTTTAGCTCAAAGCTCCAGTCCAGATGGTGGCGGTAATGCACCTTCTAGTTCTGATAACCGCAATCAAAAAAGAAGATGAGCCCGCAGCAGTGGAAAAAGACAGTAATCCAGTAAAATATATCGTGCAAAATGTTTTCTTGTGTAACGGATTGGCGAGTAATTGTATTTTTTATTTTATCGTGTACTCGAGTCAGAGGTAAAACCACTTTCTAATTTACACAAAACCATCACAATTTCTCTAAAATACGCGCGTGTATTTTGCACAATAGAAGTAATGATGGACGGGTTTTTTTTTATTTCTTTTAGGCCGATTTTATTTGTGTTTGTGGACCTTTTTAACTGCCCATTGTTTTTTATTAAGTAATTATTTTTAATAAGTTACTCTTAACTACGTGTTTACATTTGGTTCTGATATACTGTGTACTTCAAAAGTTTTTTTGGGCAGAAAGTTTTCGTTATGTTTGTCTGTTCAGGAAATTTCATATTGATGTTTTGTATTCTGATGTTTTTTTTTTCAGCTATAAGAGTCATTGGTCAGGACGTGACTGTGACAGAAGGACATGATGCACAATTATTCTGTCAAGTGGTTGAGACATCAGATAAACTAACAAGTATCACCTGGCAACGACGAACAAAGGAAAAACCGGGCAACAAAGACTTCTTTGCTGTTACTTCAGATGGGAAAGAAAGACAATTGAATGGATTGGGGGACAGAGTTAAATTCACAGGAAGCATCTCAGGACTCGACGGCTCAATTATTTTAGGAAATGTAAGTGTTTTAGATGAAGGAACCTACACCTGCATCTTCAGTGTATTTCCAAGTGGACCATATGAAACAGAAATTTATCTTTCTGTACAAGGTAAGAATCGCTATACTACTTTATACTGAAGCGGCATTGTGTAAACCATGAAAAATGTAGTGCAGTTTAATGTGATCTTTTCCACTCTAGGTTTGGGTCACACAGTGTGATTGAAGCCTTTGTGTGGTGGATGTTAGATGTATATGTGAAGGATAAACCTATACCAATAAAATGAATATGTACATATTTAATATACTGTGCCAAAACATAATCGAGTGGAGTAATGATTTGCTTTGTGATGAACAAAAAACAAAACACCATAAATTAATAGTAAATTATACTTAATGCTATAATGCACATCTCAAACGTGCATAGAATAAAACCATAAATAATTCATGCTTTTTTAATTATTTATTTTAATTAGTTTTTAGTTCCTGGTGGTTTCTTTCAAAATTGATCAAATGAGCTGCCAGTTTATTTCAGTTTTATTTGCATTGTATCTTTAGCAATGGACATGAAACAATAGACCTGAGACACAAAGCCGCTGCGAAATATTAATGACAAATCGAAGCTTCTAGCACTGAGTTTTGTTTCAATTATACATTGTCGCCTAATGATGTCAGCTTTAGGGTGAAAATGTCATCACTGGGCTGACTGAACAGAACCTGAAGCAGAGCAGGAAAAACTAGACATAAGTCTGGAACAGACTAACCTGTACAGATTTAACACACATGCACAGAAAACACTAACATATTTGCTTAACAGAACACTGCATTTTGTAATAGTTGGGATTAAATTAATAAATGTAATAAACTTTCTTAGTGCAGACATCTAGTAAAATGTGAATTTCCCTTTAGGATGAATAAAGTGATCTATCACTATCTGTAGACTGATTTAAATATTTAAACTTGAATTTACTTGAGGTATACATTGGCTTTTGCCATTTTGTTTGTTACTTTTCAGTCATACAAAAACAATAAAGAAAATAATTTTAATGTACAAAACTTGATAGTCTAATTTAGGGTGTTTTCATATATAGTTTGTTTTAAAAGAACCAAACCCATTTAATTTAAAGTAAACCAGAAAGGGAACAAGCTGAAAACCTTTTGGTGTTCACAATCTATAAAACTCAGTTCTTTTTTTGGTCCTCTTCAGCAATGAAGAGATCTCAGACCCATTCTTGTTCACACCACAACTTTATAAGAACTCAGACCCCAGCTTTCTGTGCAGCAGTGGATTTGGGGGATTCTTAATATATTGGGGATTCTTAATATATTTTTTTCAACCCAGCCATTAGGGTTGCACAAGTTAGTGAACTTAAAGCCCCGGTGCCCAGCCCAGATAAATGGGGAGGGTTGCGTTAGGAAGGGCATCCAGCGTAAAACATGCCAAATTAAATATGCGGATCATGAAAAATAATTTCATACCGGATCGGTTGAGGCCCAGGTTACCAACGACTGCCGCAGATATCATTAGTCAACAGGGTACCAGGGGATATTGGGCTACAATTGTTTGAAGAAGGAGAGGAGGAAGACGTCTACAAAGACAGCAGGGAAAGGAGAAGTGTAGGAGAGTGGAGGTTCGGGTTGTTACTGTAAATGTTGTACTATGACTGGTAAAGGGAGAGAGATAGCTGATATGATAGAGGAGAAAGGTAGATATGTTGTGTGTTCAGGAGACCAAGTGGAAAGGGGAGTAAGGCCAGGAACATTGGAGGTGGATTTTAACTGTTCTATTATTGTGTGGCTGGAAAGAGAAATGGTGTAGGGGTGATTCTGAAGGAAGAGTACAGTAAGAGTGTAGTGGAGGTGAAGAGAGTTTCTGATAGTGATGAACATGAAGGTGGAAGTTGAAGGGATGATGATAAATGTCATCAGTGCCTTTGCTTCACAAGTGGGTTGTGAGATTGGGGAGAAGGAAAACTTCTGGAGTGCTTTAGATGAAGTGGTAGAAGGTGTACGTAGGAATTAAAGATTGGTGATTGGGGTGGATTTCAATGGGCATGTAGGTGAAGGGTGGTGATGGGTAGGTATGGCTTTAAGGAGAGAAATGTGAAAGGGCATATGGTGATAGTTTTTGCTAAAAGAATGGAAATGGCACTTGTAAATACTTATTTAAAGAAAAAGGTGGATCATAGGGTGATGTTTAAGAGTGGAGGAAGGTGCCCACAGTTGGACTATGTTCTATGTAAGAGATGCAACTTGAAGGAGATTGGAGACTGTAAGGTGTTGGCAGGGGACAGTGTAGCTAGACATGTCGGATGGTGGTCTGTACGATGGTTTTGGAGGTGGAGAAGAAGGGGAGGAGAGTAAGGACTGAAAGAAGAATAAGATGGTTGAAACGAAAGGAGGAAGACTGTAGTATCAGATTTAGGGAAGAGGTCAGACAGGGGCTCGCCGGTGGTGAAGAGGTGCTGGATGATTGGGCAACTACTGTAGAAGTGATGAGGGAGACAGCTAGAAAGTTGTGGTATTGTATGAGGAAGTCAGGTGTGTCAGGGAAGAGAGTGTGAGAGTGGTGCAGGACATGTATGAGGACAGTGTGACAGCAGTAAAGTGTGCAGTAGGAACGACAGAGTGGTTCAAGGTGGAGGTTGGACGGCATCAAAGATCAGCTCTGAGCCCTTTCCTGTTTGCAGTGGTGATGGACAGGTTGACGGACGAGGTCAGACAGGTTGACGGACAAGGTCAGACAGGAGTCTTCCTGGATAGCAGGAGTGATTTGTGATAGAAGAGTATCTGCAAGAGTGAAAGGGAAAGTTTATAGGACTGTGATGGACCTGCGATGTTGTATGGTTTAGAGACAGTGGCATTGAGTAAAAGACAGGAGGTGGAGCTGGAGGTAGCAGAGCTGAAGATGTTGAGGTTAGGCAGTTTTGGAGACAAGGTAAGGGAGATGAGATTGAAATGGTTTAAACATGTGCAGAGGAAATATCCCCTTTTATTCATTTTTTTGAGTAAACAAAAGAAATGGGTTTATGGGTTGAGGAGAGTCTGTGTTTAATGTTATCTTTCCAAATTTTAGTAAGTGCACAACTTTCCTCCTGGGACCACAGAACTCCATGACCTGCCATGGTGAAAAGTTTTTTCTGTTGTTACAGCAGTGATGTTACATGTCTACAGGTATGGCAAGCCTCCATGTACACATGTCGAACAAAATGCAAAGGGGACTGGGATCTCCTTGCTTTCACATATTGCGAAGATATCAAACTACAAACGAAACCACAAACGAACCGTACTCGGACCACCTCCGGAGGTTCGTTTTTTTTATTTTTTTTTTAGGGGGGTCTGAGATCACATGGTTTGTTCACCTGTACATCCTGAACAGCTCTTAGGGCGTTTAAAAGGGTTAAATGAACTAGGTGTGAAAACACCCTTAAACTCCACTATTGTTGTCATGCTTCTTAATTTTTATTTTTTTATTATTTTTTTTTTTTTTAAACAAGTTGCTCCTGTGGTCAGTGTGGGTACAGATGTCTATCCTGTTTCTGGTCAGACTGAGGAGATTTTAGCAACCTGCACTGCAGCCAATTCAAAGCCTTCAGCAGAGGTGTCGTGGAATCTAGGTAGTTTAAGAGACTATTTTAAAGTACATACTAATCACACTGTGGACTCTGAAGGAAGACACACTGTTACTAGCAACCTGATTGGCACTGCATCCAAGGAGCTAAACCAGATGAAGGTTCAGTGTTTGGTCTCACATCCTGGATTAAAGGAGAAAAATCTACTGGAATACACATTGAACATTTACTGTAAGTTACCAAGTTGCTTGCTTTTTTCAAATCAGAAACTTAGTCACACAAATGAGTACAAAGCTCTTCTTATTCCTTTCATGTTATTCAAAGTAGTAATATAAGTGTCTGTTGTACAGGCAGTGTCAGACAGATTGTCTTAATATATTTTTGTCACATCCATTAGCATAAATAGTACAATTTGCAATGAAATGTTTCTTATTTAGTTGTTTGGAGGACTTTGGTTCTGTCTTTTAGACTTGGTCCAGCACCACTTGTTGCAAATAGGCATTCCGGTTAGGAAGCTCAGTGCGGATGTCCATCATTTGACCGTTTTCATAAGAGTGTTGATGCGACAAAAACGGCATGTCCTGCGTGCTATTAAAACCAAGCTATTAAAATCTGTCTACTCTCTGTGAAGTAGAGACATTTCCAGTCTTGAATTTCCCTCTTGAACTTGACCCAAGCCCTATAGCTATCAGTATCATGGCACCCAGTCAGTATTTCTTTACAACTGAAAATCAGAAGTTAATCATGATTAATATAAAAGTGACCATGTAAAACAGTGCAGTACCTTAATTTATCACGTTTAGTAAAAAACAAATTAAGGTATTGATTTTTTTTTTTTCCCAGACCCTCCACAGTTGGTTTACATTAATTCAACAGCTTCTCAAGGGGAAACCTGTGAATTTCAGTGTGATGTAGATGCCAATCCAAAACCATCACACTTTAATTGGAGCAGGTAATTGAGCTGAATTCCTTTGTATATGTTTACCAGAAAGACTGCATTTGATCTATTTAAGGACCCATATTAAATGGCTTTTCAGATATAACAAAGCAGTACCTGCATGTTCTGCAGACTGTCAGCAAAGTTATTTAATTCAACTGTAGTAACAAGATTTATTTATATATATTCTATATACTTTTCCTGAATTTTAGTATTATTTTGAAACAGTATGCTAATAATATTTTTTTTTATGATCTATATTAATAATTCAGTCTGAACAAATCAAGTGTGACCTTTTCTAGTCAGATCACTCTGTACTCTGTCTTCTGTGGGTAATGTGGTATTAAAAATAAATGTATTGTCCTTATAGAGACAAGTTGATTAAAGCCACTGCAAAATTGCTGAAGAATCTGTGCAATAAGAAATCTAACAACATATTTAACTTGAACATGTCCTTTTCATGAAAAAGGAGTATATTGATGCAGTGTAAAAGTTATTTCCAGTAAACAATTTACAACACATATTTTTCTTGATCAATGATCTCCCATTAATGTCATGTTTTTTTAATAATAATAATATTAGAATTATTTTTATGTGTGTTTCTAGTTAATTGAAAACTGAGGTTACACTCGTTCTTGAGTGTGTTTGCTCAATGTTAAATTTGGTAGATGTTCCTGTAGGAAGTGAAGAGCCCAAAAATGAGATTAAACTTAAAAATTTTAAAAGCGTAAAATTGAAAGTCTGTCAGATTAGCTTCAGTCAGAAAGCACATTTCTCATCATTGCTTCAATATTTCAATTGCAAAAACTGTTGGTGGTGTAGCAGAACTAAAGTTACCATATACAGTATACATTACTCATAATCTTACACTCCAGTGCTCATGTTAGTTCTCACTCTCTGGTGTTCTGTATTGTTTAAAGAATATAATCACACTCTTGATGTCACCCAAATGAGGATGGGTTCCCCTTTTGATTCTGGTTACTCTCAAGGTTTCTTCAAGTCATCTAAGAGAGTTTTTCCTTGCCACAGTCACCATGGCTGCTCATCAGGGATAAATACACCTTGTTCACCTTTTAAATTCTGTAAAGCTGCTTTGTCTGTTGTGAAAATGGCTATAGAAAGAAACTTGATTTGACTTGATAAAGGCTACTTTAAGCAGAAGAATAATGGTGTTATTTTGAGTTATATACAGTGCCTGTCAAAAGTTTGGAAGCAAAAACATTTATTGTTTTTGAGAGACACATGCATGTTCCTTTTGTTTAGACACAACAAACTAGGTAATTTAACAGTATGAAGATTTTCTTTGACCAAACTAATATATACAGTGCATTTAGGATATATTCAGACCAGCTTCACATTTACAGATTGTATGTTGTAGCCTGATACTACAATTGTTCAAATCCATTTCTTTCGCATTCATCTAAACTTGGTACCCTTTAGTGACAAAGTGAAAACTTAATTCTTGAAATGTCTGTAAATATATATAAAAATATGTATATGCCCTTTATTCAGTACATAGTTGAAGCACCTTTGGCAGCAATTACAGCCTCGAGTTTTTTTGAGAAATACTTTACAGTTCTTCTTTTTAAAATGTGCCAAAAGTCTTCTTTACTAGTTTGATATTTCTATCTTACCTTGTGATCCAGTTCATCCCAGAGCAGTTCAGAAGGATTTAGATGCAGTGACTGGGCAGAGGTTTCTGTGTTAGACATGATTCCAGCCAACTGTTTGCTCTCTAAATTATGCTTGCACAGACTGAACATATGCTTTTGGTCTAGCCTTAGTCTAAAATGAATTGCATGGTGCTGAAATATGCAGTGGTAGTGGTTGTACTGTCGTACAAATATTTTTCTTTTAGAACCATAAATGTCAAATTTGTTCTAATTTGTACACAGACATTTCTTCCAATCGTACAAGATTTGCAGTTTACCTTTTGTTTCTTGCATATAAACAAAAGGAACATGCATGTGTGTCAAAAGTCTTTTAACAGGCACTGTGTTATTTGTGAGTGTGTTTTCAGCAGTACACAGTCTAGTCACTTTGCCTTAATTCGCAAATGTATGTTTACTTAGATTTATTTGGGGAATTATACACAACATTTTAAATGTTAATACATGGTTTGATTTATTACATATTGTATTAATTATTGCATGAAATAAATAAAATGTAGAAGGCAGTTTCTCACAGCATAATGCTTGTCTTCATACTACTAAGAAAATCCCACCTACATTGTTATCATTCGCTTAATTTATCGTATTACTCTCTTTTAGAATTTCTCCAGTGAGAGAGAGGTTTTCCAACGTTAAAAACAGACTGATTATTCCAGCAACCCCTGAATTTAACGGCCTTTACTTGTGTAGTGTGTCTAACCAATATGGGGAAGCTGTAGGTTCCCTCTATGTGCATGTTATACCAGGTGAGTATGTATACAACCTGTAATTCCTTTAGAAATTTAATAATTGTAATAACGTGTAAATCATTTGAATCGATGTTCACATGTGGTTAACTTAATAAATTTAGTTGAATGAATACTTGCTGATTCACACACGGACAGACTACATTTATTCTTTTTTTTATTTTTATTTATTTATTTTTTTTAAAGAACCTTTTAGTTTAAAGGACCAAAATAAAACTTAATATGCTTTGAGCACACATTAATGCTTAATTAAAGTGATGTCTGGAAATGGGGGAGGCAAAATATTTGCTTTTAATGACCTTGCAGATTTGAATAAACCATCAAAAGATGTATAATGGGAAGAAGAAAACACTAATCTTGGTTAAGGTATTTTATTAGCAGTATAACTGAGCAAAATACAAGCTACAACTATACAAACAAATATCAGCAAATACAAATTTTAACATTAAATCTGGTTTTATTCTAATGTGCAATGAAAAGCTTACAAATGTGTCAGAAATTTTATATAATTTAAGCAGTTCTTTTAATATTTTGTTGGTCCTCAATTGTTTTTAAATACTGCAACTGTTTTCTTGGGCATTGACTCAATAAGATTTGCACATGTCATTGCCTAATTTCTTGCTGAGCCTCATTAAATTCTTTCCATAGCTGAGCTTCTTTGGATGATTCGCATGATTATCACAATTGGGGTTTAGAATTACTAAAGCTTTTTACTGAGATAAAGGTCAGGGGACAAAGGAGAACACTTCAGGATTTTAAAATGCCAGGCAGCAAGTAACACCTTTATTCAAAGTAGCTGCAAGTATGTAAATTCTTCCAACACCTGCCACAGACATGCATCCCCATACCATTACAATTCCTCCACCATGCTTAAAAAGAACAACTCATGCAAGAGGTACATTTTCTTAGGTTGGACATCACTTTTGGGCATTACTGTGTGTGTGTGTGTGTGTGTGTGTGTGTGTGTGTGTGTGTGTGTGTGTGTGTGTGTGTGTGTGTGTGTGTGTGTGTGTGTGTTAGAAGGGTTAACTAAACAGTTTTAGTAACTATTTACTAAACTGCAACTAAATACAGTTAGCTCGCAAGTTAAATGTTAGCTAATGGTATTTTTTTCTAAATGCCATTGTAGCTACAGAAAGCAACATTTGCTGGACTATGGTCATCATAGTCCTCATCGGTGTGATTTGTGGTTTTGTCATTTGGAAATTTCAATTGCATCAACACATTATAAAAAGACTGAGGTGAGTTAAGTAATTTTAGTAAATTAGTATTAAGGGCAGATAATTCACATATAAAAAGTTTTCTAAGCAAGGTACTTTTTTTTGTCACTTAGGCTTAATAGCAGTGATCCTGTGCCCACTGGTCCTACAGATGGAGTGAGTGTTTTTATTTAAATCCTAATTATTGTGCTTTCTTTAATTATTGGGCTGATGATTAAATCATATATTTTCTATTTTCTAGGAGAGCTGATGTTTGGGATCAATATTAAATGGTAACTATAAAAATCACAAGGTCTATTGGCATGTCTGCTATCATGAAAATTACTTTCATTACAGGCTGATTGGTGGCTTGACCAGTTAAGTGTTTGTATACTTATAAATAAAAAGAAACAACTGCTTTTGTGAAATATAGTTGAGTAAAAATATATTTTACTTTAAAATGTAGTGAAGTAAAAGTTAATTTTTTAATTTTTACTTAATTACTGTTACCCACTGCTTGAAACATTCAACTTCAATTATATACTCCATATTTACTCCAGAACACCTTTTCCACAAAATAACTAAGGCATTTCCAAAAAAACATTTTGCAGAAAACACACTGATCAAAATTAGAGAACAACAATGACTGTAGCATGGAAAAGATTACAACAACATTTTCTGAAGGTTACAACAGTCAGCAATTAGTAGGAAGTGTACAGGCCTCTGCTCTGAATGACTTCAGCACATCTGCAGTCACAGGACAGCACTAGTCTCTCACACTGCTCTGATGTGATTTTGGTCCACTCTTCTTCCAGTCTCCTCCACAGTTTGGTGACTGTAGTGTGTTTCTTGGCCATAACTTTGTCACCATGGATTTTCCAGAGGTTCTCTATTGGGTTGAGATCAGGACTCTGGGCAGGCAATGTCATTATTTCAATGTTTTCAGTTTCAAGGAACTGCTTTACCCGTTTTGCTGTGTGACATGGAGCGTTGTCCTGCATGAACACTGCGGGCTGATTGGTTGATGAACGCAGGGAGGGAACCATATGTTGTTGAAGAAGGTTCTGATAAACATTTGCATTCACTCTGCCATGTAGCTGTAGAAGAGGCCCAACTCCTGCTGCAGAAAACATGCCCCAAACCATGACACCATCTCCTCCACTTTTCACTGCCTTCTTTACACACTTTGGGTTCAGTTTTTCTCCAGTTTGTCACCAAACATAATGTTTCCCATCGGACCCAAATAAATTAAACTTGCTTTCATCACTGAAGTGAACTTTGGACCAGTTCTCCTCTGTCCACACAACATGCTCCTCAGCAAAGCTTAGTCTAGCCTTTTGATTCTTTCTGCTGAGTTTTGGTCACTGCAGAGTGGGCTTTCAGTCCAAATGCTCTTAAACGTCGAGACACTGTATGACGAGACAGATCCTTACCCTGTTCCGCACTGAACTGGTGAGCAATTCCAGCTGCAGTGTGGAAACGATTGCCCATTGAGCTCCTCCGCAGTATCCTGTCCTCTCTTGTATTTGTCTTCCGTGGATGACCAGCCTTCTTCTCGGACTTGAATGAGTTTGTGATGTTGTAAAGATTCAATATTCTTAAATTCACAGATTTGAAACGACTAACTTGTCTTGGTCCACCATCTTGCAGAGTCAGTGAAACTGGAAATTAGGCTGCCAGTTAAATAGGGGTTGACAGATAATCAAGGAAATTAGCACCAGGTACCAGATTAACACCAATAACTGGGAGGTATCTGAAAGTGTTCTCTAATTTTGATCAGTGTGTTTTCTGCAAAAAAAGGTGTTCTGGTAGCATGGTATAGACAGGACAAAAACTCCTTCAACTATGAAGATGACTTTTAGAATTCAATTGTTTAAATTGTTCTCTAATTTTGATCTCCAGTGTATATATAATATGCATTGGTGTACAAATGCATAAGCATTCGCTGAAAACTACAACAGTGACTAAAAATGAACTCGTTTACTGCTGCTGTTATTTGCTGCTTTTAGATTTTGTTTGTTCGCACCATTTTAATTGACTCATCACAATATCGCAGAACAGATCCAGTGTGACTTTTGCGATAATTTTTTTTTTTTTTTTATGTCCCTGTGCACCATTGTGGTACTTCCATATTATACATCTCCGCTTTGCATAACTTCCAGGTACAGTTTTCTTTGCGGTTCAGTTGAGTTTGATATAAAATGCACCCATTGCCTTGGATAACATGGGACGCACACTTTTTCTTGCTGACGGTTGGCTTTATGCATTTTCCCAAGCGGCTGTATGTTGCCTTCACCCTCACCCATAAACCATAACTTGAGCACCCCATGCTATAAAAATACATACAGTACATGTTTATCTGTCAGGAATCCACCTGCCACGCCCCCTTCAGCCCCCATCAGCGTGTCAGGTGTTTTCTCGGCCGCTTTCTCTGAAGCTCCCGGCTTCAATCGCGCACATATGGTGCTCGTTTATCATCATCACCAGCTCCTATTTAAACTTCCACACTCTCACTGTCCGTTATTGGTGGTATATGTTGGTTCACGGCGGTCGTTGTTATCGCTCATGTGTATCCCGGTACGTGTCTTCCCACCGGCACACTCTCAACGGCTGCGCTTTTCTTCCCAAAGACGCCCTTATCCAGAGCGATGTACAAAAGGGCTTTGAGTCTCTAGCAATGAATACATCTACATGGTACACAAGATTACAAACTTAATATGAATATAACTTTTGAATTCTACAAAGCAAACTTTGGAAAGGGCTAATTTAAGTGTTTCAGGAAAAGGTAGGTCTTCAATCGTCGCTTGAAGATAGTCAGGGAAGTTCATTCCACCACCTCGGTGTCAGAACAGAGAATCATCAAGTTTATTGTGAAAAATCTGAACTTTTCGCATGGAAAATCACTACTGCTTTGTCTGTGTGTCACTAGATTGCAGGCATAGATGATTGGGCAAGGACAAGGCCACAAAAAAATGTGAATGTCATGGGAAACATTGCAAATAAATGGAGTCATGGGTTATGCCTGCAGCACCAGCAGTTGCTTTAAAACTACACAGGAAGCCATGATTTTACTAAAATGTCATTAGCAATAAGGTGTCTATTATTTATAAATCTGAATCATTTAGATTGTTTTAGTGAATAACGTTATTGCATATCTCAGCAGTTTTGTGCTCTATCATTTAATTGAACCGTTTCAGCACAGCCAGTGTGAATTTTTTTTTAAAACCTTCAACACAGCATTTCTTTATCTTATTACAGTGGAATAGATAAGTCAGCTCTTCTGCATTTAGTTCTTGTAGTTGGAAGAGGTATAATGGACAAGAATAAGGATCTTTTGACAAGGGCTAATTGGTTGAACGATTTGTTCAGACCAAAATGTTTAATGACCAATTAATTGTTTAATGTTCCTGGTAAGCATTAACAAACAACCAGTGAACCAGCAACAGGGTCATGGCTATGTGTGTGTTGAGAGTGAAGGATAGACCAGGGTCTGATCCCACAGAAGAACTATTGCAGCCCAACTTTCCCACTCCCAAATTCGTCAACAATTTTGCTAATATTTTGATGCCAGATACCATAGCACACTTTGGGTTTTGTAGAATCCATGTCTTAAACGGTTAACAACTGATTCGGTGGCACAAGAAGGACCTTTACAGTATGAAGCAGGTGGTTTAATGTTAGGGCTGTTCAGTGTAGATACAGTACCTTTAGTTGCATAACACTTTCTTACATCATTGCATGACCCACTTTTGCAGTATTTCTCCAGGCAATATTTTCACTAATATTTAAATATTCTATTTAGTTTAGTTTTGTATTTCTGCAATCTTCTTATAAATGTGGATTGTGATACCTACACCTTTGCCTTGTGGAGTTTTACATTATCCAGAGCAACATAGAGTGGTTGTTGGTCTATCAACTTGACCAGCGAATCCTATGTTTTGGCAGTTAGTTGATCTGACTGATCAGACCGAATTGGGTTTTTCAGCAGAGCTATGTCTGTGTGCTGAATAACGTATTATGTTTCAGCTGCCTATTCTATAGTATAGTTTGAGAGTAACTCCATAATAGGCAGCTGAAACACAATATGTTATTCAGGACACAGACAAAGCTTTGTTCGGTTATAATCTGAAGAGGGACTTTCCAGCTGAGCAGTTTTTACCATTAATTTTAACTCTTAAAATTCTGTAACGCTGCTTTGAGACAATGTCTTTTGTGTATAGAAATAAACTTGACTTGACTTTTTGAGCCTTTGTGTGGGATATAAGGTTGCAGTGGTGTATACGTATTTCTTTTGTACAGACCTAACTACTACCAAATCTTTTCCCTTTTTCTTATGTAATCTATTAGTCTGTACATATATTGTGTATATTTTTGCTTACCTTTGTGTATAGACATTGTATAGAAATGTAGATAGTGTAAGAATGGAGTGGAACATACAACAGACAAGCTACCACATTAACTTGTCCACAACCCTATATAGAGTTAATCCTCTGTCAAATAGCAAATGTTTTTTTTATTTCTTTTTTAATAAATTGTTCATTTAAAAATAAGTAAGTCAAGTTTATTTCTATAGCTCTTTTCACAACAGACATTGTCTCAAAGCAGCTTTAATTATTAGTATCATGGTGTCATGAATGGGGATTTTCCATTATAAGATAAACATTTGTTAGATGTCTGTTGTGACACACCCCAACAGATGCCACACCTTAACAGACCCCATATTTTATCAGTTACGCACACCTGCTTGCATATAAAATCCCGGCTTGATCTGTGGAAACAGACGTTTCCTTTGAATGTGGCGCTAAAAATAGCTTTTTTTTTATTTTTTATGATTATAGTTCTTTAGGGCTGGTTTGGAGCTGGAATCATGAGCTTTTTTGCTTTTCATAAAAAGCTGTTATAAAAATGTTACTATTCAAAATGTACAAAGTTTTTAGTTTAGCTAGGTCTAAGTGCTAATATGCATTATATACTCTATATAATGGAGTGATCTAGTTTTTTTTTTTTTTTTTTTTTTTTTTTTTTAGACTGATGGTGTTTTTATTACATGCCCTAGTGAATTAGCATCCGCTTGTATTTATTAATAGAGCCTTTAAATATCTTGTGTATGTTGCTCTAGATAAGGATGTCTGCCAAATTCTGTGTATGCATCTAATTCAAATAGTGTTTCAAACTATCAGGAGTATGAATGTTTCACACATTAGTTCATGTGAATCAGCATGTTCATGACTTTTGATCGTGTTAAGATATCTTTGTCACAGTGTTTATATTACCACTACATTGTTGATGAATTGATCATTATTAGAGTGTCGTTTCATTAGAACCTTTCTTCACCTCTCATATTAATTTTTTCAGACTTCTTCCATCAAAGCTCTTTTCATATGCATGCAAAACAAATGCAAATTGTTCCATATCAAATGCAATTATGTGCAAATCTTGTATAACACAGCAGAAGATTTGAGCAATCCAAATAGATTTTGTGGTCATGCATGGTTTCATCATGGAAACTATGTAAAAGATTATTACTATGCAAGTCATAGTACAAAAATGTGTCAAACAAAACTCTACAGTGCAATATTCTTGAATTAATAATATAATATTACAACACAAAAAAAAAAGAATAATTTGGGTCAGCTGATGAAAGCGAGTTCCGGTCTGATATCTGGCAATGAAAAGTTTGCAGTATTATGGCAAATACTTTTTAGATGCCTATTTTCCACTTGGTAAATTATTACCTAATCTCCTAAACTCCATTATGCTGCTCCATGAATTACATAAAAAAGTCTTTCAGTTTGTACGTATCCAAGAGTATCTAACGTATCTCACGTGTCGTTACAAATTGTAACACAGAGACTTGTCAAAGAAAATACAATTTGCATACAGTGTTCAGACTTGCATATATTTGAAACTTGATTGTCTAACCCTTTGAAAGTGCAAAAAGTACAATGAGACATCAGAAAGGAGAATGGCGAGCTGTTAAAATGATGGCTGTGGTTCTGCAGGCGCTTTAGATTGTTTTGCAGGTTCTGTGTCAACCAGTTGTTGCTCTGGTATTTGTTGGGTGCTATCAGTCATTGGCAGAGGTGGCAAAAGAACACATCGTTTACCTAAGTAGAAGTAGAGATATTCATGTGTTAAAATACTCTGGTAAAAGTTGAAGTAGTGACTAGACTTTATGACTCAAGTTAAAGTAAAGAAGTTTGGGCCGAAACATGTGATTAAGTAAAAAGTAGCCATTACTACTACCTGTTTGTGTCACTATGGTAACTGAACCTCATATCATATTAATATTAAGGCTGTCAGTCAATTAAAACATTTAATCATGATTAATTGCAACTTATTCGCACATTTTTATCTGTTGTAAATGTACCTTAAATTAAGACTTTTCACGTTTTTAATACTCTAATCAGCATGGGAACAGACAAATATGGATGATTTATGCAAATGTCTATTATTATTATTGAAACCATAATCAACATGGAGCATGAAGACAAAATATTCTTCAAAACGTTTTAAATTGCGTAAATCATCAGAACACCAAACGAAACCTTTGTTTCCACACGCATGGTTATTGAGGTGATACTGGAGAAACTGTACCTCTTCTATCTTTCATACAGATAACATAATCAGAGAATATTTGTTTTCGATGTTAATTTGTTTATTTATAAGTAGACATTTTGACTTTCTGTTCATTTATTTATTATGTCTGTGGGGCAAGTATTCACTGAGATTCAGTTTTATCTATGTGACCTTGCAAATAAATGTTTATGCTGAAGGTTTTAATATCACATCTCTGATATTTATTTATTTATATTTTTAATAAAAATGGTCAAACGAAAATAAGCGCTGCATTAATCCTGCATTAGTGTCGTTAAATACATTTGCGTTAATGTGTTCATTTTCACAGCCCGAAACAGGAAGTTACACATCAGTGGTAGATATAAAAAGCCACGCAATGACAGTTGATAATGTTGAAATATGAAACAGTTGAAATATGTTGATGGTCTGAAAACAGCACGCAGTGAGAAGAAAAAAAAGACACTTCGCCAAATAGATTAAAACTAAACTAACAAGTCTGGTTTAAAAATGTACGCAGTAGAAAGTACAGATATTTGTGTAAAAATGTAATGAGTGAAAGTAAAAAGTTGTCAGAAAAATTAATAAATAGTGAAGTAAAATACTGATACCAGAAAAATCTACTGAAGTACAGTAACAAAGTATTTGTACTTTGTTACTTCCCACCTCTGGTCATTGAATTAGTGAAATCACCCACTGATGTTTGGTGAGGAGGATTTAGATTTACTTTTACCAGGGATCTGACTGCACCAAGTACATTATACATGCTGTGTGGAGGAAAAGCTATCCGACGTTGCCATGGCCCAAGCAGTCTTAAACACCATGTCCATATGACACAGACATCATTTCAAACAATAAATGAGAATGAATGAGAGCGCTCTCAAAACCAGCTTCCTAGTAGCTGAACTTGTAGCCAAATCTGAAGAGATTAAATTGTGGTTATGCTGTATTAGTGTCATTTTTTGCTGTTTTTGGTTGGTTGTGTGCCATGCCTCAAAAACGTTTGAAAAACACTGATGTAATTTAATTAAATAGTGAAAAATGAACAGTGACAATCAGTGATTTTGTTTATAGTTTCCGTGGTGTGCTCATGTTGATGGGTTGATGCAAATACAAACCATGTTTTTATACACTTCACTTTGTGAACAGGTGGACATGCATTGTCATGTTTGAACAGGTTTAGAACTAGGTCAAAAATGATGATCCAACTTTAAAGAAAACAAGGTTTTTAAGAGAATGTGATTGGTATGTTCATAGAATGGGAATGCAGCTTTATTGAAGCTAAATGGGGTAGTTAAGTTTATTATAATTGGGCAAAATCTAGTTACTTGATCAAAATAATGGAAATCTGCATAACATTTCTAATCTATTGGCCGCTTTAAAAGAAGGTAGCTGACACAAATAAACAGTTAGTCAGTTTGTTATTTATAATATCATTCTTGAGGATGGTTCCCCTTTTGTGTCTGGTTCCTTTTAAGGTGTCTTCCTCATACCACTTCAATTTTTCAACATTTTGTTATTTTACAGCTTTATTCCAAAATGGTTTAAATTCATTATTTTCCTCAAAATTCTACAAACAATACCCCATAATGACAACAGGGAAGAAGTTTGTTTAAAATCTTTGCTAATTTATTATATATATATATATATATATATATATATATATATATATATATATATATATATATATATATATATATATATATATATATACACAGTGAGGAAAATAAGTATTTAAACACCCTGCTATTTTGCAAGTTCTCTCACTTAGAAATCATGGAGGGGTCTGAAATTGTCATCGAAGGTGCATGTCCACTGTGAGAGACATAATCTAAAAAAAAAAATCCAGAAATCACAATATATGATTTTTAAACTATTTGTATGATACAGCTGCAAATAAGTATTTGAACACCTGTCTATCAGCTAGAATTCTGACCCTCAAAGACCTGTTAGTCTGCCTTTAAAATGTCCACCTCCACTACATTTATTATCCTAAATTAGATGCACCTGTTTGAGGTCGTTGGCTGCATAAAGACACCTGTCCACCCCATACAATCAGTAAGAATCCAACCACTAACATGGCCAAGACCAAAGAGCTGTCCAAAGACACTAGAGACAAAATTGTACACCTCCACAAGGCTGGAAAGGGCTACGGGGAAATTGCCAAGCAGGTTGGTGAAAAAAGGTCCACTGTTGGAGCAATCATTAGAAAATGGAAGAAGCTAAACATGACTGTCAATCTCCCTCGGACTGGGGCTCCATGCAAGATTTCACCTCGTGGGGTCTCAATGATCCTAAGGAAGGTGAGAAATCAGCCCAGAACTACACGGGAGGAGCTGGTCAATGACCTGAAAAGAGCTGGAACCACCATTTCCAAGGTTACTGTTGATAATACACTAAGACGTCATGGTTTGAAATCATGCATGGCACGGAAGGTTCCCCTGCTTAAACCAGCACATGTCCAGGCACGTCTTAAGTTTGCCAATGACCATTTGGATGATCCAGAGGAGTCATGGGAGAAAGTCATGTGGTCAGATGAGACCAAAATAGACCTTTTGGGTCATAATTCCACTAAACGTGTTTGGAGGAAGAAGAATGATGAGTACCTTCCCAAGAACACCATCCCTACTGTAAAGCATGGGGGTGGTAGCATCATGCTTTGGGGGTGTTTTTCTGCACATGGGACAGGGTGACTGCACTGTATTAAGGAGAGGATGACCGGGGCCATGTATTGCGAGATTTTGAGGAACAACCTCCTTCCCTCAGTTAGAGCATTGAAGATGGGTCGAGGCTGGGTCTTCCAACATGACAATGACCCGAAGCACACAGCCAGGATAACCAAGGAGTGGCTTTGTAAGAAGCATATCAAGGGTCTGGTGTGGCCTAGGCAGTCTCCAGACCTAAACCCAATAGAGAATCTTTGGAGGGAGCTCAAACTCCGTGTTTCTCAGTGACAGGCCAGAAACCCTGACTGATCTAGATAAGATCTGTGTGGAGGAGTGGGCCAAAATCCCTCCTGCAGTGTGTGCAAACCTGGTGAAAAACTACAGGAAACGTTTGACCTCTGTAATTGCAAACAAAGGCTCCTGTACCAAATATTAACATTGACTTTCTCAGTTGTTCAAATACTTATTTGCAGCTGTATCATACAAATAAATAGTTAAAAAAATCATACATTGTGTTTTCTGGATTATTTTTTTTTAGATTATGTCTCTCACAGTGGACATGCACCTACGATGACAATTTCAGACCCCTCCATGATTTCTAAGTGGGTGAACTTGCAAAATAGCAG
>NC_139576.1:9120097-9155097 GCF_946808225.1 Silurus aristotelis
AAATAACTGGCAACAAAAGTGAGTACACACTGTGTGATAACAGCTGTACATTATGTAACCAGGCAAAGCCACATGTCCTATTCATCCGGTTCATGTTTTTGATCCGCTTGACAGAACCATACAAATTTTTGTATCTTGTATTAGAGCAGTTAAAATTTGGTGCTTTGAGTACAATTCTCTCATACTGACCACTGGATGTTCAATATGGCACCTCATGGAAAAGACTCTCAGAGGATTTGAGAATTAGAATTGTTTCCCTCCACAAAGATGCTGAGGCTATAAGACGATCGGTAACACCCTGAAACTGTTACAGTACATTGGCCAGGGTCATATAGAGGTTTTCCGAGATGGGTTCCACTCAGAACAGACCTCACAAGGGTCTATCATAGAAGTTGAGTCCTCGTGCTGTGCGTCAGGTGCAGAAGCTGCTTTGAAAAAGAGACGCATGAGTGCTGCCAGCTTTGCTTTAGAGGTTGCAGAAGCAGAATGTCTGCTTGTCAGTGCTCAGACCTTACGCCGAACACTGCAACAAGTTGGTTTGCATGGTTGTTGTCCCAGAAGAAAGCCTCTGCTGGTTCACAAGAAAGCCTGCAAACAGTTTGCTAAAGACAACCGGTCCAAGATCATGAATTACTGGAACCATGTAAACTTGTTTGGCTCAGATGGTGTCCAGCTTGTGTGGCGATGCCCTGGTGAGTAGTTAAAAAAAATTGTGTCTTGCCTACAGTCGAGCATGGTGGTGGTAGCATCATGGTCTGGGGCGACATGAGTTCTGCTGGTACTGGGGAGCTGCGGTTCATATTAGGGAAGCATAGATTGCAACATGTGACATTCTCAAGCAGAAAATTATGCCCTCCCTTCAGAAATTGGGCCAAACGACAGTTTTCCAACATAACAACCCCAAACTCACCACCAAAATGGCAACTGCCTTGCTAAAGAAGCTGAAGGTGAAGGTGATGGAGTGGCCAAGTATGTTTCCAGACCTGAACCCTATTGAGCACCTGTAGGGCATCTTCAAGTGGAAGGTGAAGAAGTGCCTTTTAACATCCAGCAGCCTTTACCACAATCTGCATATTGACTAATTTAAAGTATATCCAATTTCCATTTCTATAGTATTGACACTTGAGGACATATAATAAAATAGTTGCAGAAATATTAAGTGCATACTCGCCTTTGGGGATACTGTAAATTCTGAGCAGTGAGTTAAATGTGGATGTGCTTAGGCACATTACTAACATATAAAAATCATATTCTACAGTAGTAGTTTTATTTAAACAAAATCCCCTTTTCTAGCTGAATTTAACTGAAAATCTGGTTATAGCAATTCCTGCAATTCACTGATTATACCAGATCATCTGATCGCAGCAATTCACTGATTAACAGAATAATAAGTGAAATGTCTGAATTGCTAAAGAGTATTAAAGCAGCACAGTTCCATCCTTATACAATATTCTAGATCAGGGCATTTTCTATTACAGCCTTTTGAGAGTATGGCATTATGGGATTTGGGGCTTACCCAAGGCATCTGTAATAGTCATCTTAATAGCATGCTGCATCACACAAATATACAGGCTTGTTACAGGATTCTTTAAGATACAGCACAAAAGATAATGCAGTGTGATCATAAAATCTGCAGCAAAAAATGAAACAACAAAATACAAAGTGTTTCTGAAGCTCTGATGGCATGGTTACTGTGAGTCGAGACTTACTGTTGATATCAGATACAAATATTAAAAACTAGACAAATATGTGTTTAGTTCCATTTTTGGTTCAACTTAAAAAAATAAAACACCCAGTTCAAGTTAAATACTGTAGAATTAAATGTTTAATTTGTTCCTACACTATCGGCCTGGTAAAATCTTTAAAAAAAAAAAACCATTAAAGCATCTAGCTTCATTTCAGGATGTTTTCTGTCAGTTAAAATGATCAGAATGCATATATTCAATTTTGATATCTTAAAGCTTTTGCATTTCTTAAATTTGTTAAAAAACAAAGTTGTAAACTTCTTAAAATAAAAACCAAATAACGACTCAATTGAAATATATAAATGCAAATGTACATCACTGTAGGAAAAACCCCTCTGTATTTTCCCTGAATGTGAAAGGGGGATTCTGATTACCAGATGTCTCATATGCAGCAATACAAGTCATCAAAGAGGATTGGAAGATCATTCTCCTCAGAGCTTGTGTACTGTCTGAATTATTATTATTTATTTTTTCTTGGTATGTTTCTTTATCAGCTTTCTTTGCTCTTGTTACTGTACTTATGTTACTTTCCTTTTTCCTATTATGGTTATTATTTATCTTTGTGTACTGCTTTTAATGCTTTTCATGTGAAGAAAAAAAAAAAAAAAGCATCACCATCGGTCAAGTGAAAGAATTACTCATTAGCTCTTGCTACCACAATTTCCTCTCATGTAGTATTTATAACATGTTAATTCTCTAAATCAGCTAAAATTATAACCACACAAAACTATTTATGCCAACAGCCAGACAATATGATTAGTGCCCTCTGCATTCACTGAAACACAAAAACGTCAGAGATTGCCATTGGCAACATGGAAAAACAATCACCTGTTTGTTCCATGATACTCATTGTGTCCGCACTCTGCCTGCATTTAATGTTTTGCAGTCAGCCATTACATGGCTATTATAAGTATTATTTAGGAGAGAAAAAATGGCATAGTAAAATGTTCACCTAAATGTTATTAGCAGCATTAGTACAGTAGTACAGGAGATTACTTGTAAATAAACACAATGTAAACACAAAAGGTTGTGCAAAACAGCAATGGCAGCAGTCAAATGGTTGTGCAAAAAACAGCATGTAAACAGTTATGCACTTATAATAAAATATAATATGGGTGGTGCTGAGTATTGAGTGTGCGCTTGAGTTCATGTTGTTACAGTTCAGTAACGCACAGTTGAGTGAGTGTGTGCATGTGAGTTGCAGTTGCAGTTTAGTTCTGTGTATTGAGCAGCCTGAAAAAACAGATGTTGCACACTCAGCATGTGAGGCTCGAATGCTTTGGAACCGAGTGTGTGACGGGTGTGTTGGGTCATCCACGATGCAGTGTGTTGTGTAAATGTCTGTGATGGAGGGGAGAGAGTCTCTGATGATATTCAGCTGTTCTCGCTATGTAGGGCCTTGCTATCCAAGACAGTGCAGTTTCCAAACCAGGCAGTGATGCAGCTGTTTAAGATGCTCTCGATGGTCCCTCTGTAGAATGTGGTCAGGCTGGGGGATGGAAGATTGGCTTTCCTCAGCCTGTCATGCAGCTGGTGTTGAGTGACCAGGTGAAGTTCTCTGCCAGAACACTAAGGAATTTGGTGCTCTTAAAGATCTCTACGAAGGATCCATTGATGATTGGTGGAGAATGGCCGCTCTGTGCGCTCCTAAAGTCAACAAACATTTCTTTTGGTTTTGTCAACTTTCAGAGACAGGTTATTGACGTTACATCAGGCTGTTGACTGTTTCATCTCCTCTTTGTATTTTGACCCGTCATTCTTGCTAATGAGACCCACCATGGTCTCTCAACTACATCTCACAACCATAAAGTCCACCAATGGTGAGCAGTAGGTGGAAACGAGTTCTTACACCATTCCATGTTGATATAAACACACAGACTGCCGCAAGTCTTACGCACTGAGCTGCATTTATGCCAGCACGAAACTCGGCTTGCCGTCCATCTGATTGGTGCCGTCTTAATTTATTGTTTATTAAAGGTTAGCCTTTAGCCTAACACTGGCCCTGCATTAATTAATCCGTTACTGTGTATCTAAAGCAGTACAAACAGTTGCAAAGAGTTGCTGTAAAGAGAGTGCTCCTGAACGCATGTTGCTGAGCTACACATGAAGCCGTATTAAGACATTATTTAGGGTTTGGTCTGAGCAGTAAAGCAGTCCAACAGGTCATTAAATTACACTGGTAATGTTTTTGAACCTCAGATTTCCAGACATGTATATCACTGCGAATTATTCTGAACTTATACTTTCCAGTGCTTATGAAAGGATATATATTTTTTTGACACTAGCTTTTCAACACATTTAATACTGCTTCCCCCCCAAAAAAACACAGTTGTGTTGTTAAGTTCGACACAGTATTGTTTGTCTTTCATTTCAAACTAAAAAGGAAGTATGTTTTATCACATACATTTAAAACAATGCCCTATGACAGAAAAGAGGATGTATTTCTTTTTGACTTTCGTTACTCTCAAAAATTGTTTGTTGTTTCAGTTAACCATTCAAAAAAAACAACATAAACATCATGCAAGGTTCAATTACAGGTTTATATGACCATAGGATTGTCTCAGCTTTTTTAAATTTCACTGTGTTTCAAATGGTAATTATACATATATTACTATTTGAAACACACTGTCATATGTGTATATATATATATATATATATATATATATCACATTTATTTATTTATTTTCATCGGCTAGCAATATTTAAGTTTTGTCCCACTCCTGCCCACAAAAGCCCGCAGGAAAAATGTATAAGTAGTTTTATTTTTAAATCAATTAATTTTTATATGTAGAGTGCTTATAACAATGAACATTGTATAAAAGCAGCTTTGCACAGATAATGTGGTGATAAAGAATGAATAAAAATGTTCTTTATAAGTGTAAGTTTTTCCCAGATGAGTCGGTGGCGACTGTGGCAAGGAAAAACTCTCCGAGATGATATAATCTGGTTGGCACTGAATGTCCATTTATTACATTTACATTTGCGCCATTTACATTTGCGCAGACGCCCTTATCCAGAGCGACGTACAAAAGTGCTGTGAGTCTTTATTAAATATAAATGATGTTGAGTTGTACAGTGATGATTAGATGCAAACTGTAGTCCTGAGTCAGTGTAGCAGACTGTTGACATTAACTATAGTCCAAATTCAAATCCTCAAAGCGCCTGTTCTTACTCTTCTTCTTTGATTTTCTTTGATCCCCAGGCCGAGAGAACACCATACAGAGGCAGGCCAGGACAAAGTGGGCACATCTAAGGAGAGTAGTGGGGCAGGAACAGTTGTCACTGTTCCTGCTCCTTTACCCGTACCAGTCCTGATCGTGACCCTGACCCCTGTTCTGCACTGCCTTTGCTCTTGGTTGGTATTTTAGGGTGTGTCATGAACAATATATGGCATGCCTGTTGACCCTGGATAACATCTTGAAACGTCCCCTGGGCCCTGCAGGGGGGCTGCTAAGCCAAGCTCTTTCCTCAGCCTGTCAGCCCCGGAAGAGAGGTATGATGCCAGGGAGACTTTGGGGAGGGAGCGGGACCAGATCAAGGAGGAGTGCTACATGGAACGTGCACTCCATTGTCTGCCATGCCTCTCCAGGGAAGTCCATATGCCACAGTATCCATATCGTTGAACTTAACCCAGCCATTAGGGTTGCACAAGCCTTAGTGCCGGTACCAAGCCCGGATAAATGGGGAGGATTACATTAGGAAGGGCATCCAGCGTACATGTGCAAAATCTAATATGCGGATCACAAACCTGAATTCCATCCCGAATCGGTGGAGGATGGCTTTGGAGGTGAAGAATAAGAGGATGGGATCGAGAACTGAAAAAAGAATAAGATGGTGGAAACTGAAAGAGGAAGACTGTAGTGTGAGATTCAGATTTCTTTCTTCCTTTCTTTCTTCCTTACTTCCTCCTTCCCTTTGGGACACACTGCTGGAATGCTGGAGGCTCAATTCTTGGATTTTTTTATTATTATTATTTATTTTATTTTTGTGTCCTTTTTTTTATTATTATTATTAATTCAAAGATGATTAACAGCACATTTCAACATATAAGGTAACACTTTATTTTAGGGGTTTAGAAATTAGAAAGTAAGAAATTGCTAATAACTGCTTTTGTTAATGACTAGTTATGGACTTGTAGGCTATTTACAAACTATAAGGCCTTTATTGTTTAATCGCTTATTTTTGTCTTATAGCCTCTTTACACTTGTTTCTGTCATAACGATGACCTTATTAGCTAGGAATAAAAGGTACTAGTATCTTATTAAATGTGTATCTTGCCTATAAAAGTTCCCAGTTCACTTAGTGAATGTGTAGTTTAGAAGTATGAAATAAATATAAAACGTTTTCTCTGTGCATATTTGTTCAAACTCACCTGAATGAGTATTTTAACTAACATAAATTGTTACATTTAAAAACGTATGTGAATTGTTTGAAAATTAACTGTGATTACTCAAGATGTCTAAATGATTTCAGACTGAAACTGAAGACTGAGTTCTTCAATGTCTATTTTTTGTGTAATGCAAAAAAAACAAGGGAATATGCATCTTAAACTAGTACAAGTACCAGTACACCATTACAACCCATACTCCCAAGCCTTCACTGTATCATTCAGGTGTTTGTTGGCAACTTTAAGATGGACTGTACATGTGTCTTTTTGAGCAGAGAGACCTCTGTGTGTTACCAATGTGTTCTTGGTGATTGTGGACCCGGCTTCCTTGAGATCTTTAAGCTCCTCCCATGTAATTCTGGACCGATTCCTTACCTTTCTCAGAATCATTCTTACCCCATTAGGTGAGATTTTGCATGGAGCTCCAGAGCGAGGGCAAATGACTTATCTTGTATTTCTTAAATTTTCAAATTAAAAGTGGTTTCTTTCTCACCAAGCTTTCTGCTGATGGTTTGAAAAGATGAAAGAGATTCTGTGACACGTCTTTTATGCACATAACGAGTTGATATTAGGAGTACTTTCCTAAAGTGAAAGGACTAAGTTGGGTCCGTGGGGGTCAGAATTCTTGATGATTGGTAGGGGATCAAATACAAATTCATTTATAACCTTTCTTTAATGATATTTTGGGGGGATTTTTATATTGTCTTTCTCTGTTACACCTACCATAAAAATTCTAGACCGTTCATTTCTTTGTAAGGGGGTAAACTCACAAAATCAGCAGAGGTTGAAATCATTATTTCCCCCACTGTATTTGGTACACAAAAGCATGTTAACAAAGAATGACAGTATGCAATCAAAGAATAGAGGACATAATTAATACTTGACTTAAAATAGGGCATTCAGGTTTTAATCATTCACTACATATTATAGGAAAACCCAAAACAGGACTATTTTGAAGTCAAGAGGAGACAGTGTAATATGTACTGTTTCACTGTAAAGGATACGAAAATGAAAGAACTATACAGTATGGGTTTGACAAACATCACAGTACAAGGTCTCTTTAAAATAAGACATGGAATAGTACATTCAAGTAATAAGTAATAAGTTATCTAAGATTTAACATGTTTGTTTTGCAGAATAGCAGATTAAAAAAAAATCCTTTTTTTTTTTCTTTTCCCCCCAAATGCATCATAAAGCTGCCGGGTTACCAGATCAAATATGTGTGAAAGGGCCTATTTCTGGATGGAGCTATGGTAGATTTGTCTGATGATTTTACTGTAAATCAGTGGTAAGAACACCTTTTTGTTTATACTTATCGCGGGGTCGTCCACAATGCTGTTGGCTTTGCGAATGCAGCGTGTGGTGTAAATGTCCATGATAGAGGGGAGAGAGACTCAGATGATGATCTCAGCTGTCCTCACTATCCTCTGTAGGGTCTTGTGATCCGAGACGGTGCTGATGCAGCTGCTCAGGATGCTCTTTCCTGAAGTCATACCACACCAGGCTGTTAACTGTTCCACCTCATCTCCGTATGCTGACTCGTCGTCCTTGCTGATGAGACTCACTGCGGTCGTGTCATCGGCCAGCTTAATGATTTTATTCAGACTGTACATTGCTAGACAGTTGTGAGTGTCAAGTCAAAGATAGAAAGTAGTCTTTACGCAGGTCTCATAATTAAATAATTGTTTTATATATACACATTTTTCTTGTTAAACACTTGATGGGAACATACAATATTATTGGTGCTATTCTTTCATTGTTTGGATCGCTTCAGTATTTATATATAATGATAAAAATAATACAAATAAAGAAACTTGTAACTGCTACTATATATAGATGCAGATCAAATAATTAAAAGGCAAAGTAAATGGCATTTATTTAAAACACATCAGCCTTATCACTAGTGAACGGCCAATATGGGATTTTTAGTTGCCAATAAAAGCTGATTTAAAAATAAAGGCATTCTGGCTGATTGGCTGATATGAGGCTGATATTATGCATGTAAATGAGATGCAGAATACTGGTTAAGACTATATAAACATTTGTTGTGCATAATATTTATAATATATTCTCTAAGGTACATCACAAATATTTGCTAGCTGAGACGTACAAATAAAAAAAGTTTTTATATATATATATATATATATATATATAATTGGTTTAGCAGCATATAGCTTAGCATCTTCTCAGACCAGAACATACAAAAAGATATACTACACTCGATATTACACCAATTATAGATCATTTAAATACAGCGGCTATTACTGATAAACATATGAAGGAATTTAAACATATTATTGTTACTTACAATACAGTTCTCTCTTATCCAACCCACACGACTGAGCTTTCATTCTGGATCGCACAGGATTTATAGTCCACTAAAACAGTCTTGTTTAAAAGTGACTGAGAACAATGTGTATATCTGAGGAAGATACAATTTTGAAGTACGTGATACGTTTTCATTTTTGTTAGAATTTATTTATATCACGTGTGTCCCACACCTGATTTAACATTGGGCTGCAGAACTTCCCTCTCTCTGTACTGTTTAAGTAAGACTTTGCTTCATGCCGCAGTGTTATAGTATGACACAACATAGTATTAAATTAGAGTGGCTCAGAGTGGCTTGTCTCAATTTTTCAAAAAAATCATACCAACCAAAAGATTTATCGACCACTTCGCTTATTTATACTACAAAATATTTAACTGTTCTTTACAATTTTTAAACCCTGCTCATTTTCTGTAACACTCAAATGGTTTTGTTGTAATGAAATTAAAGTTACTCTACTTTTACATTTCAAGCAGCAGAAACTGTGAAAATCTTCCTTTCACATCGCCCTTTTCATAACCAAGATCATAGCGATATTTTTCATGATGTACTGTATTTGTAAAGTGTTTTTTAGCAGTACATGGTCTAGTATCATTTAAGTGGAATCGAAAAAACTGGTTTAAATGCTAATGTATGCTTTGGAAACATTGCAGATGTTTGTAAAATAAACTATTTTGAAGACAGTTTCCACAGCATGTTTGTGTAGTTTGATGTGAAGATAATCACATGTAAATGTTTAACATTGTTTAACAAATACATTACCTTCTAGAATATTTCCAGTGAAGGAGCCTTTTTCCAGCAGTGTAAAAGACAATGATTATTCACTCAATTGCAGATAATAACGGCCTTTACTTTTACGCGGTGTCAACCCAATATGGGGAAGCTGTAGGTTCCCTATATCTTCTTCTTCTTCTTTCGGCTTCTCTCATTAGGGGTCGCCACAGCGGATCGCCTCCATACCCCCCTGTCCTCTACATCTGCCTCTTTCAACCAAACTACCTGCATATCTTCCCTCACCACATCCATAAACCTCCTCCTTGGCCTTCCTCTTTCCTCCTTCCTGGTGGTTCCATCCTCAGCATTCTCCTACTGATATACCCCATGTCCCTCCTATGAACATGTTTCTAAAACGTTGTCTCTCAATCCTGCGGTCCTCTCAGTTGGCTGTGCATCATTTTCTTCCACACTTTTTCCTTGCATTCAACTTTCTGTTACCATACTTGGATACAGCACTCTGCGAATACATTACAGGGAGCTAAAAAGAAACCAAATGGTCCCAGAGGATTTGTTACATAATCCAGATTAGCCAATAGTTATGAGGTACAACTGTGATAAATGAATACATTTTAAAAGTGGCTATAATATCATAATGTTCTATTGACCTGTTTGCCATCATGAACATGATGATAACTACAAGCAGCTATAAAGGATTTCAAAAAGGAATGTATGATACAAAATTCTTACTAAGAACGAAGAGGGAACAACCCCATTTCTGCACATACCACTGCAGAGCTAAATAAAACCAATGTTGGCAGACAAGTGACTCCAGAGATACCAGCTGAGGTAGAGAAGGTAAACATCAACTACAATTCTGGTACTTAAGAGGGATTTAAATTGACACCAGTCCCTTTTTATTTTACAGATACGAGCGACATTTCACATAACGAGTGAAAGTGTCACTTTCCGTGCCAGTGCTACATCACTCTGTGTTTAGCACTCGTTCAGCTAGAATGTTAGTGTTGCTTGTGTTCAGACATTATTTGTGACTTTTTTTTTGTGTGCAAAGTTTAATAACCCTTGCAAAAATGTCCCAAAAGATGATTTACGCTCCTTAACAATTTATAAGTAATTTTCTTTAAATAAATGTTACATATAAAATAATTTGAGTATTTTTTCGGCATGGAGCGCATTATCGTATTTTACATTCATTTATATGGGAAAAATTTTTAGCATTACGACTAAGATTCTGGAACGAGTTATGCGAGGTTCCACTGAACAGCATTGAGTAAAAACCTTATGTAAAGACTATTTACATTTTGTTTAACTATCCAAAAGGGTGTCTGCAGTCACCCAGGAAGTCTGTATTTGTAAAGTACAGTCAAGAAAGATAATGGGTAATTGAATGATTGTTTAATGAATATTTTTAGCACACAGAAACAAGTTTCCAAAACTGCCTGTCAGGTGATAGACAGAACTAACAATGCCTTTTGATCTTTTAAGAGTTAAAATGAAAGGAAATGTGGCTAAACTGGTATATTGTTGACATATGATCTCACACCTTAACAGTGTTTTAGAATGAATAGAATAGAATAGCCTTTATTTGTCACATATTACACACTGGCAGGCGGTCAGGGCCAACAAAGCCTTCTCTGCTGGCCTAAACACTATTAGAAGCACTGACCTACATTTACAACCTAAATTCTAATATTTGTTCAATGAAATTGTATTAATTTATTCCCAACAGTTTATTCTCTTCATTTCGTAGCGTTTCTCTTGGCTGCACTGCTTCCAGTACGTGTATGTGGAGGTTAGATTTTTTGTTCAATCAGATTTCAGCCTCTATGTGCTGCCATGTCAATCTAATCTGCCCAGGGTCTTCAAAGTCAGTACTGCTGGCCTTTTTACCATAGTCTCCTTAATAAATAGCTCTGCTTTAACCAATCAGCTTTCATATTCGCTCTGCACACATTAATACATCTGAGTTAGAGTTTTTTATTCCTACGGAGGAAGATAAATTTATTTGGTCGTGGACATACTTAAAAATCCATTTTGAAGAAAGCTAGACTTCGTGAGGAGGTCAGTCAACCCTGAAGCTAGCTAGCTTGTCTGAGCCCAGGAAAGGGTTTGTCCACCACTTCCAGACTAGTGAATACGAGCGGATTACAGCCTCTAAGGAGCGGTGCAAATTATGAGTCTGCATCTCTGATGAGTAGGGTATATTTTATTTATATTTTAAATATTTTTGTCATGTTATTAGACAAATATTGATTCTGAACTGCTCCAGATGATGTAGGTGGCACAGTCGCGAAGGTAGTGTAGAGGTTTGGAGTCTTAACTGGGTTTCTTACTTTAGTAAAATGGTATTTACCCTCCATATGTGAAATGCCACTTTCTCTGTAATGCCATGGGTTATTATATTTAGTTTTTATTGTATTGATGGTTTCTATAATTGCGACGTGATAGTGGTGGTATTAAGAGCTGGATTAGGTGGGGTAAAGTCCCCATTAAAGGCCCAGGTACCAAATGCACGGCCCGCCACTGACATTACAGCAGAGTGAAATTCGTTCTTTGCATATTCCAACGTGCTCAGAAGCTGGGGTCAGAGTCCTTTGAATGTTATGTTGTGTGCCTGTGTGTCAGTTGACACATTTTTCATGTTGTATTAATTGAATGTCTAGCTTGACATCACATTTATGCCATTTGTCAGACACCCATATTTAAACCCATGATCTTTTTATCAGAAGTCCATCTTAACTACTGAGCTACCCAAAATATAACCAAAATAAGATTTTAATAAGTAATCACAGGGTCTCGGATGTTCATATTTCATACAGTGCATTCAGAAAGTATTCAAACACTCTTTACTTTTTTCAAATTTATGTTGCAGTTTGATACTACAGTTGTTCAAATTGCAACAAAAAAATATTCTTGTAAGAGTTCTAAAGTTACTGTGTTTTTTCATTTCCAGATGTGTGCATGGTGGATTTTGGTGCTTGGTTTGAGGCTTGGCGCATCAGTAAAACAATTTTTGAATGATTACAAATTAATATTATTATTTATTTAATTTATTTATTTTTTTATAGCTGAGTAATAGATAGGCGTTGTGAATACATTTGTTGCACTGAAGGTTTAAATTTCACCTGTTTTATATTTGTTTATTTATATCTTTAAATCAATAGAAACTGAAACCAATCAATATAATAAAGTGTATTAGATTAATTTGGTTTATTCTATTTTATTTTTATAAAATATTCTACAATAATAAACTGTTTAAAATATTCAACTAAATTGTTTCCAAAATGTAAACTGTTGATGATGATGAAAATGTTGATGTTTACAAAAGTTAATATTAATAAACTGCATTAATAAAAAAAAAACCTCAAGCAATTTTATGTTTTGCTATTTTTTCCACTAACCATACCGAAATTGAACCGAACTGTGAGTTAAAAACCAAGGTACGTACCGAACTGTGAATTTTGTGTACGGTTACACCTCTTATATATATATATATATATATATATATATATATATATATATATATATATATATATATATATATATATATATATATATATATATATATATATATATATAATTTTTATTATTATTTACATTTTTTATTTTTTCCTCTTAGTTTTCCTGTTGTCAGGTCTGATAGTTGGGATGTGTCTATTACTGAATGTTATTATTATTATTGAAATTTTCCAGTTAAAAAGTCTACAAAATTAGACTAGGCACCTAAGCTAAACTTCAATTGTTATTGCAAAAGGTCTGAATACATACATGTGATATAATGAATACTCCTATGTGTGAATATTGTATATGTGATATTGATTTTTTATTTATTTATTTATTTATTTATTTATTTATTTTAAGAAATGTACAGACATTTTTAGAATTCTGTTTTCACTTTGCCATTATGTGGTAGATTAATGAGAAAAAAAAACAATTTGAAAGTATCAGGCTGCAACCTATAATTTGGAAAAGGAGATCTGAATATTTTCTTAATGCCTGTATGTTCATCGAAAAATGGTTACTGCTAATTCCTTATTTTTCTATTCCCTAATCCAGCTGATAGCTACAAAACATTGTTTTTAAAAGACAAAGCATGTTTACCTACTGTAGTCAGGGGTGATTCAAGGTCAAATTATTGTTATCTGATCAGTTGTTTAGTCTGTACACAATCAACTAGCTATTAGCTCAACTGTCTCAACAAATCCCACCTGGCGGAAACACGTCACGCTTCTCCTAAATGTTGTATACTTAAAGTGAAAGCTTTTAATGCACTTAACAATAAATAATTGAAAATTATCCAGAATTAAACAAATGTACTCCTGATACTTTCCTTTGCCAACATTTGCTTCTATACTTCTGCTGCAAATGTTTGGGGGAAATTTGGAAAAAGGGAAGTTCAACTGTATATTAGAGGTCAACCGATCCCAATATTTTTTTTTTTTGGAGTTGGTTATACAGTACGAGAGCAGAGTCTAGAAACTAATAATGGATGCCATGTGCTGTTTATTTTTAGTGTCTCTTTTTGTATTTAGTTGGAGTGTTACTTTTTGTTTCAGTTTAAATTAATGTTTTATTTCCCTCAATATTTATCAGTATAAACAATATTTTAATTTAGTACATTTTCATGATTCAGAATTAAATTTTTTTTATATAAAGTTCAGCACTATTTTGCATTGAGTGTTATGTTTCTGATTTTCCCTAGTCAGATGTTAGTCATGTGAAACTCACAGCTGACAGATGTTTTAGACATGTGAAAGCGGCAGTGATGTTAAAAATAGGATATAAATATTTGGTGTAACAGTGCATCATCTGTTCTTTTTGGAGTTTATGATATCCTTACTGCTAACATTTTATTATTGAGGTCATATGCTGATTTGCCAAAGCCAATTTTATGCACACTGTTCTTTGTCTTTCTCAGTTACTCTGACTACCTTAAATCATGACTGTGTTGTGCCACATCTAGTCGCAAAGCATAGATTTATTCCTGCATTTAGTTGCTGTGTACTTGTACAATGCAATGACAATAATGACTATCTATCTATCTATCTATCTATCTATCTATCTATCTATCTATCTATCTATCTATCTATCTATCTATCTATCTATCTATCTATCTATCTATCTATCTATCTATCTATCTATCTATCTATCTAAAAATCTATCTAAAAACATGCTTTTTTAACAGCTTACTTTCCAGTCACGCACAACATTACATACAAAACAATACTATTCATAGCTCAGTTTTTTAAATAATATGAAAATAATAGTTTTTGCTTAGAAACACCTCTCTTTTGTATCCAGGTAGCACATATCAGGTGAGTGGGTTTTGGTATGAAAGTGTTGTAATCTCAAATCATCAGATTAATTTGTAGGATTTTAATAAATGTTGAACATATGATGTTCACTGGTCTTAAATTGGCCTTTTCCATCTTGTATTCTCAATTCACAAATATTGAAATGAAAGTGAAATTAGTTTCTGCCATAGATTATTTTATACAAGTTAGAAAATTGGGGGAAATTGTTGCCTGTTGGGAATTAAAATAGATAGCAGATTTATTGTATTGTGTGTCACCTACTTTGTAATTTGGCTTCTTTTTAATGCTGTCTTTAGTCAAAAGAAAAACAGATGGCAAACCAGCTACTTCATTATTTTTGTAAATATTCTGAATAATCTACACCTGACACAGTATGGGTGCGTTAAAGGAGACATACATACAACATACATATGTTACATACAGCAAAATATGTCTTTAATTGTTTTCAATTAACAACAATTAATTAACAGTTTTATATAATACAACATTTATTTAAGTTAGGCTAGATAAGTCAAGTTTTCTTTTTTAGGAAAAGGTTTACCATACGCAACATTTACGCAATACGGGAATTAGCGCCACCCTGTGGATATATAAGGAATTACATACATAAATCACCCCCTGTATTGCAGGTTAGTTTTGTCTCATTTTAGTTTTTAGTTTTATGGATGTTAGACTAACATCTCACTCGCTTTAGATAAATAAAATAAAATAAAATAAATATTTCTCAATAAGGGACTAACAATATCTGTGTTAAAAAATGTTAAAAAACACAGACATCTAGTGGCAAAGAATAGATTTATTCCTGCATTTAGTTGCTGTGTACCTGTACAATGCAATGACAATAAAGATAAATCTATCTATCTATCTATCTATCTATCTATCTATCTATCTATCTATCTATCTATCTATCTATCTATCTATCTATCTATCTATCTATCTATCTATCTATCTATCTATTTAAAAACATGCTTTTTTAACAGCTTACTTTCCAGTCACGCACAACATTACATACAAAACAATACTATTCATAGCTCAGTTTTTTCAAATAATATGAAAATAATAGTTTTTGCTTAGAAACACCTCTCTTTTGTATCCAGGTAGCACATATCAGGTGAGTGGGTTTTGGTATGGAAGTCTCTTAATCTCAGATCATCAGAATAATTTGTAGGAATTTAATAAATGTTGAACATATGATGTTCACTGGTCTTAAATTGGCTTTTTCCCTCTTGCATTCTCAATTCACAAATATTTCCACTTTCTGGTAAAATATTACTTGTTTGAAAGTGAAATTAGTTTCTGCCATAGTCATAGATTATTTTATACAAGTTAGAAAAGTGGGGGAAATTGTTGCCTGTTGGGAATTAAAATAGATGGCAGATTTATTGTATTGTGTGTCACTTACTTACACTTACGTAATTTGGTTTCTTTTTAATGCTGTCTTTAGTAAAAAAAAAACAGATGGCAAACCAGCTACTTCATTATTTTTGTAAATATTCTGAATGATCTACACCTGATACAGTATTGGTGCGTTAGAGGAGACATACATACAACATACATATGTTACATACAGCAAAATATGTCTTTAATTGTTTTCAATTAACAACAATTAATTAACAGTTTTATATAATACAACATTTATTTAAGTTAGGCTAGATAAACCAAGTTTCCTTTTTTAGTAAAAGGTTTACCATACGCAACATTTTAAGCAATACGGGAATTAGCGCCACCCTGTGGATATATAAGGAATTACATAAAACCCCCTACATTGCAGGTTAGTTTTGTCTCATTTTATTTTACACCTCTGCAGGAAAGCAAAGTAAAATATACACCAGGAGTGGAATCTGGTTTGTCTGGTATTTTGATGGTGAATATAAAGCATGTTCTACACTACAGCCAGTCAACGTACTACAGAAACTCAAGAGGATCAGAGTGAAGCCGGACTGGGACAAACGAAAGCTGACCGGCTCAGTCACACACACTGTATAATTACTTTCTCACACAGGATTCTGTGCTATGTTTCTGTTTGGTAAAGTATATGGTTCAAGGCTTCAGCAACAAATTAACTGATCCCAGTAAAGTACTGTTGTTCTAAATGCCAGAGACCTGGCCGATTAATGGCACCTGCTGTAAAATTGTCTGTGCTTACTTTTTTAAAGATTTAAAACATAAAACAGGCACATTCCATATGCTTTTGACCAGGGTTGGGCAGTAACGCGTTACTTTTGACAGTAACTAATACTGTAACCTGTTACTTTGAAAAATAAAGTAACTTCGTTACCGTTACCGTATGGTGCGTTACCCGTTCCTTTTTTAAATGAATGAATTTGGTCTGAAGTGTAGACTACAGTCTAACCTGTTTACAGCAGCGACGCATTGTAGATTGCGTCTACAATTATAGATGCTATATTGGTGGATAAACCACTGTAAACAGGAAGAAGACGCACTGTAGGATTGGTGGATTACCGGATTACCCTTTGTATACACGAAGAAGACACACTGTGGGCGAGTTTCCGTTTATTCAGGTCTGTGCGGCAGTAATGGCGAGTCGAGGCGCGAACAAGACGAGTTTCTCAAAGTGAAAATATACTTATTATTTCACTTTAGTTGAGTATAAAGACAAAAACTTTTAAGTCAAATGTAAGCTGTGTCTTTCTGGTTCGAAGGTCGTGTCTATTGCGATAAACAGCAACTCCAATCTGTTGAAGCTCCTCCAGGACCTCCATGCTAGAAGCTAAAAGCTAACCGTTCTACATTGTTGATAGTTTTCATACTTAAGCTGTGAAAGGAACATTTTTAAGAGCTCAACACAACAGCAGAAGCCACTTTAGTTTTCGATTGTGAATATATTATTTCAGAAATCCTTGTGATATATTCAGTTTGTGCTGGTCTGACTTCAATAAAATAGTGTTTAAAATGACTTTGTGTTTAAGTCAGTTTTGTGTTTGTACAGATCATAACGCATAAAGGGGCATTAATGGGAACATTAAAGAAGGTTCTTTAAAAAAGTAACTAAAAAGTTACTTTTAACAGTAACACATTACTTTTTGGTGTAAGTATTCAACAAAGTAACGGAGTTACTTTTTGAATGAAGTAACTGTAACTAGTTACTATTTTTTAGTAACGAGCACAACACTGCTTTTGGCATTGAGGCTAATGTTGCACTGTTTCTATTGGTTGAGGCACTAATGAGAATATTCACAGGTTATGTTTAGCATGTTGCAAATGTCAATTAGTAAATTTGCAGGCCACCCCAAAAGCGCCATAGTTCTCAGTACTCTTATCTGAGGCGTCTTTTGGAAAGAGCTATGAGACAATGAGGTAATCTGAATGTGTAGAGGTGAAGCACTTCATACATTAATGCACAGATACATCACATTGAGCTCCTTGATTAATGAAGAATGGTAGATAGAGGAGATAGTCCTTTTGGAATGGGAGAATCTAATCTAGTGAATTAAAAAAAAATGCATTTATTGTTTAGATGTTATTTATTGAGGATGTCGACTATGAGGTAAGGGGCATAAAGGTGGGACATCTTTAATAATTATATAAGAGAAGTAATAACAACCTCTTTGATATTTTTCAATCTGGCTTCCGCCAGCAGCATAGCATGGAGACCGCGCTAGTAAAGGTTGTTAATGATCTCATTGGAGACTCAGGTAGTCTCTCTATACTTCTGTTATTAGACCTCAGCTCTGCCTTTGACACTGTCTGTCATAAGATTTTACTTTCACGATTAGCGGAATTAGGCATATCAGGCTCTGCACTATCCTGGTTTTCCTCTTATCTCACGGGCAGGCAATATCACATCTCCATACACAATTCCAAATCTCCTACTGTCTTACTTAAACAGGGTGTCCCACAGGGCTCTGTTCTTGGCCCACTACTATTCATTCTGTACATTCAGCCACTTGGCAACATCATTCGTAGACATGGTTTTAGTTATCATTGTTATGCTGATGATATTCAGTTATATACTGCTTGTCAACCAGATTCTGTTACTGTAAAATCCTCACTCTCCGCTTGTGTTAGCGAGTTAAAACAATGGCTCCACTCAAATTTTCTTAGCCTGAATCTGGGTAAAACCGACATTCTGATAACTGGTCCCGCATCTCTAATAAAAAACAACTCTGTGGACTTTAGTCTTGCTCTGGATGCTACTACGATTTTCCCCTCAGCTACTGTTAGAAATTTAGGTATCATACACGACCCCTCACTATCCTTTGATGCCCATATTCGCAGCCTCTCCAAAACATATTTTTTTCATTTACAACGCATTGTCAAACTGCGACCTTTCATCTGCAGAAATGATGCCGAAACATTAGTGCATGCTCTGATTACGCCCCGTCTCGACTACTGCAATTCACTTTTCTCTGGTCTATCAGCTCACTCAATCTCACGTTTACAGTACATACAAAACTCGGCTGCCAGAATGTTAACCTCCAATAAAAAATCTGCCCACATTACCCCAATATTATTTGATCTTCACTGGCTGCCAGTCTCATCTCGCATAAAATATAAAATCATACTCCTCACTTATAAGGCACTAAATGCTCTTTCCCCTCACTATCTTACTGATCTTCTCTCATCCTATGTTCCTTCACGATCACTCCGGTCTTCAAATTCTGAACTTCTTTGTGTACCTAGATACCGTCTATCCTCTGCGGGTGGCAGATCCTTTTCTGTCATTGCTCCAATACTATGGAACTCCTTACCCATTGCACTCAGAACCATTACCACTTTGAATGAATTTAAATCAAGGCTTAAGACCCACCTTTTCAACCTCCACTATCATTCAATGCATATGTGTTAGGAGTCCTTCATTTTTCTGAAATGTGGTGTATGTTTCATGTACTATGTAGTGTTCTATCTCTTGTCCTGTATGTTTTTATGTCTATGTTGTCTCTGCTATTAACTCATGCAGCTGCATGTGATCCTTGTCCTGGGCAAATGTCCGACGAATATGTTTATGCTTATGTATGTTCATTATATTATATTGTACCTTGTAAAGCGTCCTTGAGCTTGGGAAAGGCGCTATATAAATTAAACTTATTATTATTATTATTATTATTATTATTATTATTATTATTATTATAAGAGAAGTAGATAGTGGAGATTTTTGGAAAGGGAACAACTACAGTAGGACTGGAAGTGAATTTGTTGTTTAAAAAAAGGATAATCCAACATTAAGATCAGAGAGCTATCTATGGAAGAAAAGCAAGACATTGTGATGCATAGAAAAGAGGGTTCAATAGAGAGAGAAAAAAAAACCTTGCGAAAAACAATAGGCATAGCCAAAATAACAATTTGGCATATCCTGGAGAATCCAGAAAACACTGGTGTATGAAGAGAAGCTTTGTGCTGTAATGTTGAGCTTAATCATTTAAACACTGCTCATCCTGGACTTAAATGATCTACCCACTGTGATAAGCAATTTTTATATTTTGGGAAACAGAAGCTTTCTGATAATACATATTTGTTTGTGAATCCTGGGTTCTGAGATCTTTGACTTTTACTTTCTAATTTACTTTTTAATTTTACAGACTGTACAGAATTGTATATTGGTTTGATTACATAATCTGTTTATTGTATTTATTTTATGTGTAGATGGTAAGGTAGCTTTGACTGGTACTTTGCTTCTTTGTTATATTGTCCTAAAATCAGTCAGATGACAAAACTGTGATTGTATATACGCTTTTCATGATGCATTTTATAAACATAAAAGAAGAATTATTGCCACTGCTTTTTGTCTGTTCAACATTTTCCAGTGTGTTGTTTCTTTCATTTCAGACCCTAAAATGGGGTGTAATAAACATAATAAACACAATGAACACACGTTGAATAATTAGTGCTAGGTCAGAATGACAGTATTTTATCACAGGACACTATACACTTATTCTTAAAGACTCAAGGTAAGTTGGATTTTTTCCCTTTATAGGAAAAGGTTCAGGCACCTTCCCCCTGACCTATGTGTAGAGCGATATACAACATTTTACACAATGTGGATTACATAGATAAATACCCCCTCTTACTGCAGGTTAGTTTGTTCTCCAGTTTTGGATAAATTAGTCTTATTTTCTGGAATGAAGAACCTAAAGAGTCCAACATTATGAAATAAAATGACCACTTGCTGTAAACCAGATCTAAAATGAAATGATGGAGTTGTTTGGTTAGTGTGTAATTTACTCTTTTAAAGTGAGGATTAAATCTCTGTAAACAGTGAAGCTGGAATCATACATCAGTCTATCAATGCCTGGTTTAGTTTGGGCACTGGGCATAGCACAACTAGTGAACGTGAGGCACATGGGGTTGTTCATGTTTAATCACTTGTACCAGTAACTATTCAGTTCCATAGGGAAAAGCATGGAGTTAGTCCTCACTTTACTCATCCTCTATTTTCTGGGTCAAAATGGTCAGGGTTTCAGGCATTAGTGAGACACCGTTGCCCCTATCCAATTAAAAAAGGTTAGAGAAAAAACACCTGCACCATAGTATAATAGTCATACTCATTACCTCAAGAGAGCAGCCCGTAATCTGGAAAGAAAATGGGGAAAATCTAAATTGGAGGTTTTTAGAATTGCATATAAAGACAGTATGCTCAGCTACAGACAGGCGCTAAATGCTGCTAGATTTGAGCACCCGTTTTTAGTACAGTGGCTAAAATAACAACAAATTAGATATCTGGAAAGATAATTTCATCACAGTTTAGTAGTGAGGACTTTATGAATTTCTTCACTGAAAAAATTTAAAGTAATAGAAACACAATTGAGGAGGTCCAACCGCTGACAGCATCTCTTGATCAAGTCTCACCTAAAGCTCTACAAATACAATGCTTTACAAGCACAGTATAGGACAGGAAGAGCTGTATGATGTTATTACCGAAGCCAAATGTCTGTCCAAACAACATGTCTGTTAGATCTCATTCCAACTAATGAAACTGAAGAATTGTTACATACAGCTGGTGAGACTTTTCTCAATATTATTAACTCCTCGCTATCTTTAGGTCACCTCCCGAAACCCTTCAAGATGGCAATTATTGAGGCCCTCATTAAGAAACCTAATTACAGACCCATTTTAAACCTTCCATTTATGTCTAAGATTTTAGAAAAGATTGTCTGCTCAGTTCTGTTCCTACTTACAAGAAAACAATATCTTTGAAGAGTTTCAGGCCCCATCATAGCACAGAAATTGCTCTAGTTAAAAAATCACAAAGGACCTGTTTTAAACTTCAGACAAAGGCTACATCTCTTTGTTGGTTTTACTAGATCTTAGTGCTGCATTCGACACTATAGATCATGACTTTCTCCTGGATCACTTACAGAATTACATCGACATTCAGGGACAGGCATTAGGCTGGTTTAAATCCTACCTGTCTGATCGTTAATATTTTGTAGATTTAATTGGAGAACTAGGTTAATGAAAGTTAATTAGGGGTGCCACAAGGTTCAGTTCTAGGACCTCTGCTTTTCACAATATACAGTGGTGTGAAAAAGTGTTTCTCATTTCCTCATTTATATTTTTTTAATGTTTGTCACACTTTAATGTTTCAAATCATTAAACTAAATTAAAATATTAATAAAAGATAACACAAGTAAACACAACATTCAGTTTTTAAATGAAGGTTTTTATTATCATAAACAAAATCTAAAGCTACATGGCCCTGTGTGAAAAAGTGTTTGCCCTCCTGTTAAAACTGGTTTATCACACCTGAGTTCAATTTCTCTAGCCACACCCAGGTCTGATTACTGCTACACCTGTTCACAATAAAGAAATCTGTTAAATAGGACCTGCCTGACAAAGTGAAGTAGACCAAAAGATACTCAAAAGCTAGACATCATGCCAAGATCCAAAGAAATTTAGAAACAAATGAGGAAAAAGTAATTGAGATCTATCAGTCTGGAAAAGGTTATAAAGCCATTTGTAAAGCTTTGGGACTCCAGCGAACCACAGTGAGAGCCATTATTCACAAATTGCAAAAACACAGAACAGTGGAGGACCTTCCCAGGAGAGGCCGGCTGACCAAATTTACTCCAAGAGCAGAGCGACGACTCATCCAAGAGGTCACAAAAGACCCCACAACAACATTCAAAGAACTGCAGGCCTCACTTGCCTCAGTTAAGGTCAGTGTTCAGGACTCCACCATAAGAAAGATACTGGGCAAAAATATGACCATATAACCCCAATCTTAACATCCCTACACTGGCTACCTGTTAAGTTTCGAATCGACTACAAACTATTGCTACTTACCTAAAAAAGCCCTGAATGGTTATACTCCCATGTATTTGTCCAGTCTTTTATCACTCTACAAACCGTCATGCTCCTTGAGATCTCAAAACTTTGGACTTCTAGTAGTTCCTAGATTAACAAAATCCACTAAAGGCGGTAGAGCATTTTCATTTTTAACTCCTAAACTTTGGAATAGTCTTCCTGACAGTGTTTGGGGCTCAGACACACTCTTCCAGTTTAAGTGCAGATTAGAAACGTATCTTTTTAGCAAGGCCCACACATAACACATATCGCATACGTTCTGTAAAGCTGCTTTGAGACAATATCTGTTGTGAAAAGCGCTATAGAAATAAACTTGAACTTGAGGCAAATTTTTCTGGCAGTAGCAAGGCACAGCATGGAATGTGTGCAGCATTGCCTAAAGAAACCGTATCGGGGTAGATGGGGTCATTGTTAACGCTTGATTCATGTCAGAAAGACACAGAGGATGTGGAGGGTTCCATCCCTTCACCATTAGTGGGTCCCCTTGTGCACTTCCACCTAGGATCAGACCACAAGACATGCGTTTGACTCTGAGATTAATGTTTCACTTTTCCACCTGTTTAGGCACAGATTAAAGACATATCTTTTTAGTGAGTCCTACATATAACACATCACATATCATTTACCTTGTGCTCCAGTATATCTGATCAAATGCACATCATCAACTTGTGCTTGTTAATATTATAAACAGCAGCTATGCTCATTTTTCTCCACTGCTTGTCTTTCTCTACCCATCTCGAGGCATCCTGAGGTTCAACAGAGAGAGATGTTCAAAAAAAGCTTAAAACAAAAACTTGTCAAAAACATTACAACAATCTGGAATATCCTGGACAAGTTGAAAAAAGACTGTACTCAGAGGAGCTTTGTGCTGTAATAATGAGGGAGGTGGTAGCTTACATGATTAAGAAATGCAGACTCATAAGTTTCACTGCTCCTCAGAGGTTGTAAGCCAGTGGTACTGCTTGTATTCACTGGTCTGCAAGTGGTGAACAAACCCTTTCCCGGGTTAAGTCAAGCTAGCTAGCTTCGGGGTTGGCCGACCTCTCCTCACGATGTCTAACTTTTCTTGAAAATGGATTTTTAAATATGTCCAAAATGTACCAAATCAATTTCTCTTCCTCCATAGGCATAAAAAAGTGTAACTCACATGTATTATTGTAGCATCGTGCTACAGACTTGTTTTGTCAGTCAAACTTGGCTGTAACAGTTTCCCTCTGACCATTCAATTAGAGGATAGAAAAATGCTGACGCTATTCTGTGAGGCGAATATTAAATCTGATTGGTTAAAGAAACAGAGCTATTTCTTAAGGAGACTATGGTAAAAAGGCCCATAGCACATAGAGGTTGAAATCTGATTGGACAAAAACATTTTAACATCCACATACATGTTTTGGAAGCAGTGCAGCCAAGAGAAACGCCTTGCTGGCCCTGATGGCCCACCACTGGTCATATGTCATATTCATATTAGTCTTTATTTTACATTTGCAACACCGGGTATAGCTGGTTCTTGTAGTTTTATGTTTAGAGAGCTTGTAACATTTGCTACTGTAGTCGTTTTGGCCAAAATGTAATGCCTTACACATCCCTTTTCTTTAAAACCTTTGTTTAATTTGCATGTTACATACTGGGTGTTTTGTACGTTCTAATTGGCAAAGCAATCTAACTACTGTATATTAGCTGCATAGGGGAACCAGAGGCACTAACAATTTCTGCTACTTCCTTTCAAGCTTCGTTCGAGCCAGTCATTTGAATTTGTCGCTTCAGTAGAAACCGAGAAATCTGGATTTACATGTGGCTTGTTGCGCTATTTCTTTTGTAGCTTGCTGGTGTTGTTCGAACCACTCTGTGATGCAAACATGCATATTAATAGAGATAAAGTGATGTCAAGGATTTACAATCAGGATTTTTTATTTATACTGTTTGGTGAACAATTTACATAAATCCAATATCTGAAGAGAAGCAAATAGATTTCTCTTCCTTCGTATGCATAAAAAAGTCTAATTCAGATGTATTAATGTGTGCAGCCCTATAGACGTGTTTTGTCAGTAAAACTTGGCTGTAACAGTTTCCCTCTGACCAACCAATTAGAGGATGGAAAATACTTATGAATAAAGTGAAAAAAAGCTGAGTAACAATAAAATAATTGCAGAGTAAAAATAATAATAAAATTAACAATAAAATAAAGCCGAGTAAAAATAAAATAATTTGAAATCTGATTGGTTAAGAAACAGACTTATTTCTAATAGAGACAAAAGTAAAAAGGCCAGCAGTACTGACTTTGAAGGTCCTGGACAGATTAGACTGACATGGAAGCACATGGAGGCTGAAATTTAATTGGACAAAAATTGTAACATCCACATACACGTACTGGAAGCAGTGCAGCCAAGAGAAACTCTACGAAATAAAGAGAATAGTCTGTTGGGAATAAATTAATACAATTGTAAGGACCAAATATTAGAATTTAGGTTGTAAATGTAGGTCAGTGCTTCTAATAGTGTTTAGGCCAGCAGAGAAGGATTTGCTGGCCCTGACCGCCCACCACTGGTATATTGTATGTTTGTGCCACATACTTCTTAAAAAGCTATCACATCTTCTCCACCTTGATTCCTCTTAGCGCATTTACAGAACTGTTTTTTTTATTTTTTTTTAAAGATAATGGGGTTCATTAATTCATAAAAGGATGAAGAACGTAGGATCAAGAACTCAAGGAAGAATCAAAGTAAGATTTTTGTACGTCTTAGTCGTATACCGTATCTTATCAAATACTCCTCATAGTATTACAGTAACTACAGTAACTAACACATAACTAATGCCAAAGTTAAAATAGCCAGTGAGTTTACAACCTTCAACATTCTGAAATCTGATTTACAGATTTATCATTACCAGGTCTGAAGTGATGAAACCAGCCCAGAATAAATGGAGAAATAATTAATTTAAATGGCCTCAAATGGTTTATATGGTTTAATGGTTATAGTAAAATATACTATACTATTAAATAAATTATTATTTCCAGTTACGTCCTTATGTCATGATACAAGTATTCATATCTTTTGAAAGAGTAACTTCTGCTTTCATTTCCTATGAAGAGATTTGTTAAAAAAAAGGCAAATTGCCCAGTTCTTCAAAAAGAACATAACCATGCAACTCTCAGTGTTATACATCTTTACTTGGGTATTAATATTCTGCTGCAGAATTCAAGCATTGTCAATTGATGGTGAGTTTCTTTTTTATTAATAATATTACTATTACATTACATAATATTATTATTACATATGACGTGATATATTAGTAAAGTGTTTCCAGCTTTTAAAATTAGATTCAAGTCATGTAACTGGCCATATATCTGATAGTACACAATAATCAGGTTAATAAAAATGTTAATGATATTATTATCATTATTAATATTATTATTATTAAAGACAACACTATAATAATAAAACATAAATGTTGAACATGTACAATCGTTTATGTAATAATTTGTCAGGATTAAAGTAAAAAACAGGAAGTGAAACTAATTTGCAAGCTGCAGGTGTCCTTCAGTAACAGTGTTCTTTAAGAACTGAGGCACAGGATTCAACTGAACTCAAGGTCTGTTACATAAAATTCTTCTAATGTCAGGCCAAAAGTCAGGAACAGACAACCAATTCATAAAAGTGTAAACTAAATATTATTACCCTATCCTTCTGCAGGGTACTTTAAACAGCAACATGACAGATAAATGTGTTAGTAAAAGCTTTGCTCTGCCACAGTTGTTCTAGATAACACTCTTTGTTTTGAAAAGCTCAGCGTGGAGCTGATGTGACACTGAGCTGCGAGGAGTCTGACATCCCAGAATGCTCCATTGTGCAATGGGAACGAAATAAAGTTCCTATTCTTGACAGCACACTGTTCTACAACAGGACAGCTTACATCATTTTACACAACGTCGACCAACGCAGTCAGGGGAAATACCACTGCACACTGAAATGCCAGGGAAAGAAAGAAATGCCTAAGACTCGAACACTGGTAGTGTCAGAATGTAAGTATATTGTTTAAATATGAGCAATTTATTTATTTTTATACTTGTATTTCACTTGTGCATTATTGAAATAGAATAGTAGGTCAATTAAAAAAAACTTTCTTTTACTTCATACATTTTTATCTGTTTTAAACCTTAAAAATACTAATTTTCAGGCACAAAAGTCTAAACTTCTTTTGTCCAGCCAAAGACTGCATTTCATTTGTTCATATAATGTTCTGTTGGTGGTCAGGTGTGAGGTGGTGAACTTCTATTGCTACTCCAGTCACTGGTACAGGGGGTTAGAAAACCAAAACTTAATTTACAAACCATTTTCTACAAGATTCTTTATAAACACCATCTGGTGTGATACATGAAGTTGAATGTCCATCGCAACTTTGCAGCAGCTTTCTAATTCCGCCATGAGAAGGCCTTTTATACATACCTTGTTTGTTGATTGCATACTTAAACACATTCTTGCTAAAAAAAAAAGAGTGAGACACCTTGTACTATATTGATCTATGTGCATTTGAGGATTGTTGAGCCACCAGATGGAAGTGTGGAACTAAGCACTCTTGACCCTACCTTATTAAAACATTTCAATATGATGGCGTTAACAATGGGATAAAATATCTCCTTGTCATGGACTCCAGGAGGTGGAGGTACACGCTGGAGAGAAGGGGAATAAAAGTCAGTAAGAGTAAGACAGAGTACATGTGTGTGAATGAGAGGGAGGGCAGTGGAGTGGTGCGGTTGCAGGGAGAAGAAATGAAGAAGGTGGAGGTGTTCAGGTACCTGGGGTCAACAGTTCAAAGTAATGAAGAGTGTGTAAGAGAGTGAAGAAAAGAGTGCAAGCAGGGTGGAGTGGGTGGAGAAGAGTGATAGCAGGATTGATTTGTGTTAGAAGAGTATCTGCAAGAGTGAAAGAGAAAGTTTATTGGACTGTGGTGAGACCTGTGATGTTGTATGGTTTAGAGACAGTGACATTGGGTAAAAGACAGGAGGTGGAGCTGGAGGTAGCAGAGCTGAAGATGTTGAGGTTTTCGTTGGGAGTGACGAGAATGGACAGGGTTAGAAATGAGTTTATTAGAAGGACAGTGCACGAGGGACGTTTTAAAGACAAGGTGAGGGAGGCAAGATTGAGATGGTTTGGACATGTGCAGAGGAGGGACATGGGGTATATCGGTAGGAGAATGCTGAGGATGGAGCCACCAGGAAGGAGGAAAAGAGGTAGACTAAGAAGGAGGTTTATGGATGTGGTGAGGGAAGACATGCAGGTAGTCAGGTTGAAAGGTAGATGTAGAGGACAGAGTAGTATGGATATTCGCTGTGGCGAAATTACATTAAAAATACTTTAAATTGCATAAGATGTTAACATATTAGTTATGCTTTTTGAAAGGTGTAGGCAATTTTCTAATTAAAATCTTTTTGCCTGATAAGATCCACTATGCTATGTAAATACATCTGAAATTAAACTCATGTCCTGTGGTGTAGGTCATAAATATTAGTTGGCAATAAAGGTTAAGAAAATACTTAAAAGTGTCTTCTGTGCTTGATGTCTTTCTAGATGCACAAAGTAAAAAGTATATTTTATACAGAGAATGCTCCAGCAGTAGTAGTTTGTTCCTTATCTGCAAGTCCAAAGCATCTTACCAAAGAGTAGCATGGATCCGGGAGGTAAACAAAAGAAAAGAAGTAATGATAGCTGCAGAAAAAGAAAAAAATCTAACAGTACATGACGCGATTGTACCGGGGGAACATTCATCCAAATTCTACAATGGAAATGATTTCGTCTTTCACATCTCACCTGTGAAATTCAATTACAGTGGAGCATACCGATGCATTGTTGATAACAAGACCACCTATTCATCCATAACGCTCCACACTGTAAGAGGTTTGTAACCTTTATGTACATTTTTCAGTAGTATCATGTAAAATACTGTTATCTCCCTTTTTTCTGACACACATGAATCACAGTTTTTGCAGAGCCGGATGTTCTAATCAGGAATCAGTCAGTGCTTCTTACCTGTGAAGTGTCAGACATTACAGAGAACGTTATTCTGGCTTGGCTGAGGATGGAGGGAAACAGGGCAATGCTAATAAAACAGGGAGTCCTGACACCAAGAGACAAAAAGAGAGAAGTCAGTATAAGTCTGAACCGTGTCTATGAGGACCAGCTTTTCTACCAATGTGCTGTGTTTAGTAAAAACAAACTCAGAGCTCTGGCCCCAATAAAGCTCCACCTTGTGCAGTCATTAAGAGACGGGCCTCAATCAGCTATACCAAAACATACCACAGTTCCCCCCAGACATGGTAATGCTCTTTTATGTGTGTTGAGTAAAGCAGCAGTATTAGGTTCATTGTGATTCTCTTTTTTTATTCATGTACAATTTGGTTTGTATGAAAAGCAATTACAGGAAACAGTGTGGAAGAGAACATTGACACCCAGACTTTACTCGTTGCTGTGTTCACTTTGTTCGGGTTTATGGTGGTTGTCCTTGGAGCGCTGGTGTTTTACAGACGAAGAAAATCTTCCATAGGTAACCTCACTTATGTACTACTCCTATCGATAGCAGGTTTAATAAAAATAAAAAAATCTAAATTTTCCAAATCTATGTTCAGATTTTACATTTTAGCTCTATTGATTTATTGATGCAATGAAAATGTTTAATTAGGTGCAAGCAATATTTAGTCAGGAGAGCTTAAAATCATTTTAATTACAAGTTTTCATGCAATGTAGCATGTGATTGTGCTGAGAATATAGCAAATCATTTTTTGACACTTGATGAGAAGATTGATCAAATTTGCCAAACCTTCACACCTACCCCAACTTCTACAGTACACCCCCCACCCCATCTCACTAATACATTTTTTCATCAACAGAGGAACACTGCAAGTCATCTTGTCCTATAATTTCACCACCTGCCAATTGTGCCCTCCCCTTCACTGCCTTATCTCTACCATCATTAATATCTCCATAAAATCTGCTCGTGTTCCTGCAATGTGCACAGAGAGCTAGCCTTATTCCCATCCTCAACAAACCCACTCTGTGTGCCTTATATATCAGCAACTGGTATAATTTCTTTCTTATCTTTCCAGAATTCTTGAACACATTTTTAATAATCAACTGTCTTTCTATTTCTCAAAGAACAACCTTCTATGATCTCAGCCACCCTGGCCTTAAAGTAGCACATCCAACAGAGACTGCCCTTTTGGCCGTCACTGAGAGGTTACATGCTGTTAGATCTGCCAAGCTGTGATCAGTCCTTATCCTCCATGACCTTTCCACAGCATTCGACACGGTCAACCACAAAATTCTTTTGTCCATCCATAAATTGATGGCACAGCTTGGCTGGCTGGTTTGCTTCCTACTTGGAAAGGCAGTCATATCAGGTGACATGGAGATGATCCACATCTGCTCCCACATACTTTCCACTGGTGTCCCACAAGGCTCAGTACTTCCTTATCCTGTCCTCTTGGCGATGCCATATTTTCACATCAATTTTTCCTATGCAGATGACAGTTAATTAATTCCTCCTACCGACACTTATGTTTCCACTTGGACCTTAGCATGTCTGGCAGACATCTCATTGTGGATGGCAGTTCATCAACTGTTGCTTAAGCCTAGTAAACCAAAATTGCTGTTTATCGTAGGTGATTTATTACTATGTCAAGGTCTTGTGACCTCTACAAGACCTCTACAACTATCTGATCTTACTCTCAGTCACTACACACAGCCTTGGGTTAACCATAGACAATTAACTGTCCTTTTTTCCCCCAACCACTGCTAATTTAACACACATCAGCAGAAATTTCTGTCCACAGAGGCCACTCAAGTGCTTGTTCAGTCCCTGACTGGACCACTGAAACTTTTACCTGGCAGGTCTGCCTCTGAAAGACAGTCAACTTCTTTAACTGATCTGGAATTTAGCTGCACAAAGTTCTCCCACTCCATTCCACCAACTCCTACGCTCCTTCCACTGGCTTTCTGTAGCTGCCTACATCAGAAACTCTCTTTCTGACTATGTTCTCTCCTAACAGAGTTTAAGACTGATGGAATTTTTAGTTTGTATCCTAATGAACCAGCATTAGAATGTATTTTTTGATTGTATATTGATTGATATGTATTTATTTTAAATGTATTTATCGAGTTATTGAGACTTCAAATCACTTCTGTAAGTCACTCTGGATAAAGGGTGTCATAAATGTAAATGTACAATAATGTATGATTTTGTATCACAAGTTGTATACAAGCTGTCATTCTTTGTCTTTAGATGCCGGCATGGGAAAAGAAGAAGATAAAGCTGAAGAGGTCCACTATGAAACCATTACCATTGTGGAACTTGATCATGGTAAAATTAGATATCAGTTTCTACTCTAAACTCTACTATAAGCCATAAAGTTGTTTTGGTTTGTGACTACACCACTGCTGTTGTAATAAACTGTATAGTAGCTGCTATATATTTTAGAGTAGTGTTTAAATTATCTTTGCAGGAGCTTGTGGGAATATTAAAAGGAACAAGGTAAGCAAAAAACTATATAGTTTATACAGTGGCTCATAAAATGCTGTACATGAGATGCACTGATATTTGTGGTTTAGTAACTGTGCCAATCATTGTGTCTCTGTATTTTGTCTTTTGTGTGATTGAAGCAGATACCAGACACCATTGATTCAGTCATTTACTCAACAATCAACTACTCAACAAACAAAAGTGAGGAGTTAGAAGAAAAATGTTAGCTGTAATATACAATGGAATTGGCAAACCTGCAAAATCCAGTTCTCGCTCTGATCCGCTTTCTATTACAGAAATGTATATTATACATATATCTTGTTTATGTTCAAAAGAAATCCATCTAATACTTATCTGTAGCTGTATCACTATAGTGTTATGTATTTGATACAGCAGTTAGTTCCAGTCCACTAACATGATTGGTCAAGCTGCTTTCAAGGTGTGCTGATATTGTCTATAACTGCACCATAATGTTTCACTGTGTGTTTCACTCTGCCTCTTCAAAAAAAGAAGATAAAAAGAAAAATGGACTGTTTGAACAGGAATATACAAATCAAAGTGAGCTAGGTTGATGTTCTGTTGTGTAAGTACAAAGCTTTTTGGGGATCTGTTACCACTAGTGTAGCACAAATAAACTGACATTTCGCCTTATTGTTAAATATCACTTACTCAATATAGATTGTTTCTAAAAAATCAATAATTACAATAATACATTTTGTATTAATATTACAACAAAATAACAATATTGGCACATTTATGTTTACATAGCCCTTTTCCAAAGCAACTTACACTTATTTCAATTTCAAATGAACAATTGAGGCCTTGCTCAAGGGCCCAGCAGTAGCAGTGGTGCTGGGATTTGAACTTACAACATCTCAATCAGAAGTCCAACAATCCCTGCACTCCCCCCAACCCCCTCAGTATTGTAAATTGTTTTGTGCAGACTTAAGTTAATTCCAAACATGACCATTTCAGTTACAGGTTTTAAACACCTGCACATTTGTTGAAGTAGGTGAAACATTTTTGGGCTTTTGATTGAAAGCTTGTGGGTTTAAATCCCAGAATCACCATGCTGCGTCTGGTAATGCTCAACCCTTAAGCAAGGTCCTTTACTCTTTACAACTGCCCAGCTGTATGAATGAGGTAATAAAAGTCACTCTAAAAAAAGGCCATCTTCCAAATGCCATAAATGTAAATGTTCTGTCCTGTAGGTTTTTACTAATCTTTATATTCTTCATCATTTAATGCATTTTTAACCTCATTTCCTGCACTGTTTAAAAAAGTCAACTGAGGAATCCTAGTTGCCTTTTTAAACAGGAATTCTGAAATTTTTTATGGCATCATTGAGCTTTTAGTTGTAAAATGATTGGGCTTTGTGTCTGTCAGCTCTGGTAAATAAGGAAATACGTATATTCACTTTAAATTAGTTTTTACTTGTTACCCATTACCCACTTGCTACCCACTTGCTCCTCATTTATTAGTTTTGTGAGTTGCTCAAATTTAAAGTTGCTTAAGTTAGATCAGGACCTTAATGTAACCTACCTCCCCTGCTGTGTTAATTCTACTTACTATTTATCTATTCTCTGTGCACTCCTCATATACTGATGCACTGAACTTCAGATTTGATTTATTTGAGCAACCTAAAGAATGCAGACAATGCAGTTTGTTTGAAATCTATAGTCTTTCGCTTGACTTCCAACCACAAGTTTAGTTATTCTACTAAAAACATTCTTGGATCAGTGTATTGTTGATAACAAAAAAAAAGAGAAGACCACACAGAAACCTTTTCTCTAGTAGTGTTTAATGTATAAGACTTTGTTGTGTTAATAGGGTCACAGTAGTGGGTCCAGTTTAATGGAATCTAGTAAATTAGTAATGGCTTAATTTCGGCGAAACATTATTGAATCTAGTTGCTATAGCTAGCTGAATGAGGAAGAACTTGTCCGAGGAAATGATGCCTGCGGGTGCAGATGTACTTTAACGTAGAAACAAAAGGACCAAGGCTGGGTGAAGAAATTGAGCTAATCAACGGCTGATTACCCCAGGGATGGCAGTAGAGGACAAACAGTGTAGACGAGTTGGTAAATGATGATTAAAAAAACCTTCAATAAACCAAATTTAGGAAACAATACGGATTATTTGTGACATTGAATCTTTTGTTGACGTATAAATGTTTAATACATTTAAAGTTGACATAAATTTTTGGACAACTTAAACAATGCCCTTGAAATGGAATTTGAAGTGATTGAAAATTTCTAAACAATACAGACCAGCATTAATTATGTATTATTTGTATAAACATATTAATAATGCAGAAAAGGCATAATAAGGATATTGGCTGTAATGACATAATACTGGACACTGGAGGGCGATATTGTTATTAAAATATTGTTTTGAAAGTGGCATCTTTCTTGGACTTTTAAGTGTTTACTGAATTTACTCAAAAGCTGATTGTGTATAATATGTAACATCCACTGTTTTAAATAATATATCGTATCTTTATTTCCTCGATAGAATCAACCGCATAAACTGTTAACTATCTTTGCCTGAATTATTACAATATCTGCATGCGCTTATGAGGATATCAGTATATCATACCATATATTTTACCAAACACACACACACACACACACACACACACACACACACACACACACACACACAATTACTTTGTATTGGAATAATTATTAATACATTAAATTAATCAAAGGGTTATTTCTAAACTTACCTCATCATCAGAAACGTCAAGGAAAACTTTTGCTATTTTAGTTTTCAAATAAAAGCTGCAGTTTTCGAAAAGGCAAGATAAAATGTCCATGGGGACCTCTCAAATATTGCCACAAGGTCAAGACTATCAGATATTTCGGTCTTTATAGGGACATTTGGTGGAGATTAAACCATGTTCACACAGGGTCCCCTGGTGGTCTAGTGGTTAAGATGCAGCGCTCCCACCGCTGCGACCCGGGTTCGATTCCCGGTCAGGGAACCATCCCCAGCCACTCTTAGTGCCGGTCCCAAGCCCGGATAAATTGGGGAGGGTTGCGTTAGGAAGGGCATCCAGCGTAAAACATGTGCCAATTCAAACGTGCGGAGGATCCGCTGTGGCGACCCCTAACGGGAGAAGCCGAAAAGACCGTTTTTTTTAAACCATGTTCACACACACGCACGCACACACACACACACACTCCATATATTGTAAGCTGCATGGATGGTGTTATAAAAACAGATATTGACTGTAAATTGCTTCACTGAGAATCCTGTGCTGTTCCTGTTGTTAAACAGCAGATGGCACTGTTGCATTACAGGAAATAAAGCCTAATTGTGTAATGCATATTACAAGAAAGTTATGCTTAGCTGATACACGACATGATAAATTATTGTAATGAGATTTAGATAGTACCTTTTACATACACATTGTACTGTATGACTATTAAATGCACAATATTTAATAGGAGACAAATATATGAGAAACAATGTTTTCCTAATGCAAATATACATTTTTTAATGAGTACCAGTCTCTGTCTGTCTGTCTGTCTGTCTTTCTCTCTCTCTCTCTCTCTCTCTCTCTCTCTCTCTCTCTCTCTCTCTCTCTCTCTCTCTCTCTCTCTCCATCTCCTGCATCAGTGCACTTCTGTATTCAGTCCTTTAATTTGAAATATAAAGGTACAAAAATGTAGAATTGGAATGTCTTTATCAACAAAGCACAGCGCTCTTCATGT
>NC_139576.1:9160097-9162597 GCF_946808225.1 Silurus aristotelis
ATCAAAGCTGATCAGGAGGTTACACATCACTGATTACTACTACTAATACAACTACTACAAAGAAGAATTAATTAAATAATTAAACATATGGAAATATGAGTGTGTAAATGAATTAATGAATGAATTAATGCACAAATTAACGAATAAATAAGTTAAAAACCAATTTCAAACTGTAATGCAAGCAGATGGGCATCTTTACAAATATTTTAATGGGTTTATTTCTCTGCAGTCTTCTGTGTCTCGGTGCAAAGCTGATACAGATGGTCGAGGATTAGATGGAGCAAGCAAATGCCAGCATGAACAAGGGAAGCAGACTTAACCTTTTTCTGTGACTATAAATGAGAATTAGACCACTTTCCTTAAGATCTCCGGTCTCTAACTCTGCAACTGTGCATGAGGATGAATCGCAAGTTGAAAGAATTCAAACTCAACTCAATTGAAACCACTATTATTTACTATTAAAAGGCATTACTGAAATCCACATCTAATCTAATCACATTTGATCAATCGGATTTAACAGAGAAAAGTCTGATCATATTTATTCATGTTATTTATTTAGATATTTAATAGGCTCAGCCTTAAATGATATATCTACAGAAAAACACAAATTAGGGTATTTAAATGTAGTTTATATTGGTCTTTCCAGGGGTAGCTTTAGTGCTACAGAATAATGCATGCATAAAACATGCCTTTATTTGCCTTGGGGTGATGAAGCCACGTCTTTTGTCTTTTTGTTTGAAAGATAGTTTTATGTGGCATTAATTTTGTGGCATGAATATTCAAAGTGTATTTTTAAATTGTTTTCTGTGTGTGTGTGTGTGTGTGTGTGTGTGTGTGTGTGTGTGTGTGTGTGTGTGTGTGTGTGTGTGTGTGTGTGCTGTAACAGGATGCTCGTTGCCTTAAGTGTGTTCAAGAGGAAATGGATCTTTGGTGGAAATCATGCTAATGTGCTTGTTAAGGTGTGGGTGGAGAACGATAGCAGAACTCTGACACATCTATAAATCTCACCCAGTGTGCTATGAAAAGAACAATATTCAAACGTACACATAATGCTAGGATGCAATTATTTTGTATACATCAAGGGGAAAATCTCTCTTTTTTTTTTTTGCTGGCTCCAGTGCAGGGATAATTACAAATAAATGAGTAATTCCTCCATTAGTACTTGCAATTGTAATGTCTCTCATAATTACACCATAAAGGAGAGTATAGGTGTAACCCTATTTTTCCCTACATAGGAAATGTGTAGATGCAACACAATGTGTATAAGAAAAAGTGAGTGCCAAGTAGGAAAAAATGGTGAAGTGCAGACAAAAAACTGAAATAAGTGAAAGAGTTTGTGTAAGTGAAGCTATACTAATAAATGCTTCACTTAGATGCTCAGCTTCTTCCCATTCAACCTAAGCTTCCTGTAGGTGCTGTTGCAGTGCTGCAGAAGAGCAAACTGAAACGTGTTTACGCTGCCTGAGGCTACTAAGATTTCCAGCTTAAAGGAGCATCTCGGCCTTTTCCACCAGCTTCTAAATGAGCATGAAGGCGCAGCAAAGGAGGAGCTGGAGCGCTGCAGTTAGTTAGCAGAAGAAGAAGAAAAGGGCAAAGCAGCAATACTGACATTTCATTAGGACTGCAGTGGAGTTTTGAGAGAAAATTGGGCATGCCAGGTGATGAAAAGGCAGGAGAAACGGAGCTGCAAAAAGAAATTTCACACCTTAACTGATTCAAATAAAGCTAGAGAATAAGCTAACCATAGTGATAATCTATTCTTTACACCTCTGCCATACAATATTAAATGAATTATTACATTATAAACATTATGATCAGCGGGCGTTTGAAATCATTAACATGTTAAGTCTTCGTTTGTACCTACAGTAATACCTTAAGCAAGCGGTTCACCAAGTTCACTGTATTGTCTTTACTGGCTTCCTGAAGTTTCCGACATCAGATTGAAATACACCGTGCACCTGCCACTCAACAACCACAATCAACCAATCATCCTTCCTGCCACAAGAAAGACAAGTATTAGGACTCTTACTTGAGCTGCTCTTCTGGTCTTCTGTGTTTTCTTTCCATTCTTTTCTAACTCCACCTAACAGGGTTTTAGCTTGATAGTATTCTTAGTGCCTGCCTAAGCACTCTGAATAAAGGAGTCTGCTAAATGCTGTAAATGTTAATGTAAATGTAGGTATCTACAGATGAGCTCTCTCTCTCATGAGCTCCATTATTTCTCCATTAGAGATGGAGGTGAAAATTGGCTGAGTCGATCACCTATAGACTACAGCAGCACTGAATGTGTAAGAGCTCTGCCAAGAATCTGTAATATAGTGTCTTGAGAGCCGTCTCCTACCTGTTCTGACACACACACACACACACACACACACACACACACACACACACACACACACACACACACACACACACACACACACACACACACACACTTGCCATGCTACTTCCTGTCAGCCTGCTGTTAACTAGGAAAAACATCAGTGATGTGTCAGTAGCA
>NC_139576.1:9167597-9337597 GCF_946808225.1 Silurus aristotelis
GCACTCGCTGGCCCATCCAGTTAACTAGCACTCATGACAACACCACTTACCAGCCCTCTAAAGGATGCTCTAGCCACACTAAAAAATGCATGATCTGCTCAAATCTGGCCATAAAAGCATAATAAACCATCAAGACGAAGCCAGAGGAGCTTCCTGTCCCTCTCATGCATCTGTCGCACCAAAATGAGCTGCCAGATGAGTCCTGCTGTCCTTCAAACTGACCTTGTTAACATATCAAACAAGAATGAAGCCTGACCTTGTTTGATGTGTGGATTTAATTAACTTTGCACACTTTGGAATGGCTTTCAGTGAAGAAGATGATGAGAGCCAAATTTTAAGCTTAAGTGTAAACCAAAAAAAAAAACCAAGCAGGACCTTGAAGATGACAAGAAAAACAAGTGTTGTTGCTGCTAAAACTCCAATTATACACTAGTAATATTTTTTTTTAGCTTCCACAATGGCTACAAAACACTACTCTTTCTATAAAAGCAATGTGTAAATGTAGTTTAATCTTTTTTTTTTAATAAGCGTGTTTGAAATTCATTATACATGCTGGTTAATGACTATATTCTGTATTTTGGAAATAAGAGCTCATTACATGGATCAGATCAAATATCTAGTTAAAAACTTAACAGTTAAGGCTCTGGGTTACTGATCAGAAGGTTGGGGGTTCAAGCCCCAGCAATGCCAAGCTGCCACTGTTGTGCCCTTGAGCAAAGCCCTTAACCCTAGGTGCTCCAGGGAAGATCCTGTGCTCTGATGCCAGCTTCCTAACAAGCTGGGATATGTGAAAAAAAAAAGTTTCACTGCGCATCAATGTGCATGTGACAAGTAAAAACCTCTCTAAATACATTTCTCACATGAGAGAGATGTTAGCAGTGAACAGTAGCTTTGTGCATTGTGTATCCCTGGAGTTAGACCGGGCTCTGAATAGACTTTTTGTTGAACGTGGCCATCAGTCTTTGTAATGGCTTATCTGTTTTTAGTCCTCAGCTATGCGTTCGGCACAAAGCTCAGAAGTCCATTTAATGAATTTCTATCAGGGCACTATTTCAACATACAGTGGCTACATCAGAGAGAGAGAGAGAGAGAGAGAGATGGAATGCTAGCCAGAGAGAGAAGGACTGAGAGAGCGAGAGAAATGGAAACAGAGAAGGAGAGACAACTTACTCTGTTGTGTTGGGGGGGCTGATTTAAAGAAAATTGATCTAACAGCAATTTTCAATGCTTTTTTCTATATGACTATATGAATACATGGATTGCCTCGCACATCATTCAATCCTCCCAGATCAAATATATTAGCATGTGTGTGTTTGTACTTTTCCCCAGGGAGGTGCAGAGCTGCCTGCTGAATCAGGCTGGCTGTATTCGTGTTCACACCGGCCGGTAATGGGGTTAAACAGCTCCGCTGACCTGCATCTCGTCTCACTTGTTACAGACTGCCTGGAACCCTCAGCATGCTTTTTAACAGCAGCAAAGGAAGAAAACAGCTTTAAAAGAACCCCAAACGAAGGTGAAGATCGAGTTTCCTCAATGTGTGATGCTGTCTTTCTTACACTCAGATCCTGATAGCACACTTGAAAAAAAGAAATACTGGCAAACCAAGTAGTGACGGAGGCCAATTTAATACGGGCATCACTATTAATAAATGGCAGCCATTATGCTACCAAATGGACTGGGCCTGTGTTATTTACACTGAGAGGAAGACGGTGTGATATTCAGTGCTGATAAAGCTGCTGTGGAACAAAGATTAGAAGCACAGCGACTTCTTTATCGCTTAATGAGAAAAGATGGGTGACTCTCTTGCACTCTTTCTCTCTCCCTGGCTTTCAAATTTTTCTTTCTCTTCCACTCTGTTCTCTCTCTCTTTTTCTCTCTCTTTCTCACTCTCTCGCTTTCTCTCTCTCTCTCTCTCTCTCTCTCTCTCTCTCTCTTACACACACACCATCCCCCCTCCTCCAACCCACCAGGGTTGCCATGACAATGGTGCGTTGCCTGGGCAACGGTAGGAGCTGATAGGTTGGTGTAAAAAGAGATAGAGCTATCTGAGACTCCTTGGATGTACAGGTAGGGGGACAGAGAGAAAGTAAGTGAGAGAGGGAGGGAAGGAGAAATGTCTCTGAATAAGACAAGTAGGGGCCAGACAGAGTTAAAGTCTTGTGAAACGGCCAGAAGAAAAGGAGAGCTAGATAGAAGTAGCGCAGCAGCCAGTGCTCATTTGCTCCATTCACTATGGAAAATGGGGCAAAGGCCAGTGAAGCCCACAACACAAATCCTCTGACCTGAACACAGAGTGAGACATTGTCATTGGACAGGATGCATGACTTAGTTTCTGTATGTGTAGGACAGGAACAGGATCAAAGGTGAATGAATCAGAGAAAGGTAAAGAGGATGTGTGTCTGTGTGCGTACGTGTGTGTGCGTACGTGTGTGTGTGTGCATGTGTATGCCTGCTTCGAGTGTTCATTGTGCATCTGAGCATTATTCAGTGCTTTTACTAGTCTTCACTAGTCTGTTATACACACAAACGCACGCACATGCACACGCACACACTTCCTTACACTTTCCTGCTCCAACCCTTGCTGTGTGACTGTTGTGTAATCTAATCATGGCTCTACTTCTTCCTGTGCTGCAGAGATAGCACAGACACGCTCTGCTTGAAGCAGAACGAGTGGAGAGAGAAACAAGAGCTAAGCTAGAGGGGATGAAAAAGGAAAGAGATGAGAAAAGGATGAGAGGGCAGAGGGATGATAGGATGGGATGACTGATGTATAAAAGTAGAGTGGAAAGAAAACAGAAAGAAGAAGGAGAAAGATGAGAAAACTGCTCGAGAGGTTTGATGAAGGTTTAACAGAATAGTGGGATGGAAGCAGAGATAGAACAGGAGATAGATGAGAAAAGGACATGAGCCAAAAGCAATGAAACGGATGACAGGAGAGAGATATAAAGCAAGAGAAAGATAATAGAAGAAAAGGAGAATGGTGGTACTAAATGCAACATCATGGACAGATAAAATGGAAATAATGAGAGAGATGTTCAGTGGCATTCAAGCCTACTCTGCCCTCAGTGGTGTGTCATGTAAAACTCGCTTTGGGTCCTGGAACTCGACCTTGGCAACTTTGGTGGTTCTCCGGGGGCCAAGCACTAATGCGCCCAGTGTGAACCAGTGTCCCACATCACATCACTTAAACAGCAACCCTTACTGACCTCAGCACAGTCTACTCCCACTGCGCCCTGCCTAATGCACCTCCATCTTACTGACTACAGCGCAATGAGAGACAGGGTCCCCTAACACACAACTCAACACTCCTCCATCTTACCAAACGGAGCACACACAGAGTGAAGAATCGATGCTCGATGGGGAAAGGCAAAGAGTGCACCGGATTCAGGAAGATTAACGAAAAGGTTAGTTCACTCTTTTAATAGCCTCAAGGGCAGATTAGTGACCCCACAGAGGCTGCATTCAGAAGGAGAAAAATAACACGATTTAGGTTTTAGGCTTCAAATAGTTGAAAACCTATAAAATAATGGCATACCCTTTTTTTAACGAATAAAAGTATCGAACAAGATCAAGATGTTTCACCTTTTTTTTTACTCTTTTTTACTTTTCCTCTAACTATCCACAAATGCTTCACCCAAATAATCTCCTCTCTTTTGTGCAGCAGTGCTTAATTTGTTGGGTATATGATGCATAGTGTCACCAAGCGGAAGGAGATGATGAATGGTACAAAAAAGAGTGAGAGCCTGGGGCCGGCCAAGAGCGCTTTGCTTCTGAACAGAAACTATTTACTTGTGCCTTAGAGGGGTCATATAAAATTATGTTACCAAACTAAAATGGTCCCTCGCCAAGTTTCTCCCTATACCACCTTGTGAAACACAACCGGCTCTCCTGCAAAGTGCTAATAAAATGCAGGAAGTCATTATGTGTAAAAATTAGATGTAAGGAAAATAGAGAGAGCTGTTTGCATCCCCCTGTATAAGCTGAAGAATTCTCACAGCAGTTTAGATGTGGCTAATATAAACTCCCTCCTATTCCCTGCATTCACTCTGCTTCTTTGTACATGAGTGGCTTTCATATCCACAGGGCTGCTGGAACTAACTATTCTGCTCTATTTCCTTTTAGATTTGTAAGACTGGCAGAACTAACTATTCCGCTCCAACTTCTTCCCCAGTCTCATTTGTCTATTTAGCTAAAACGCAACACAAATGGTGAGTCCCCCAGTGGGGCCAATGCAAAACACAGGAACGCTCCCCTTCGCCAGAAAGCAATTTGCGGCTGGTGCGATTAAGGGTATCCAATCACACTGAGCACACTCAGCTAAGACGGACGAGATGGGGAAGGTGGAGGCATTCGGAGGAAAGCTAATTCGATGCATAGCAAGTCTGTTGCCATGTATATGCGAGAACTAAATCTCCCCAGTATATTCAAACTGTATGGCCAATATTACTTTCATTTAAAAAAAATACTTAAAGCTTTGGAGAAGGCAGCCACCTATAGTGACAATAAGATTAGCATGTAGTCCATAAGAGCTCCAAGCTCTCTGTCTGTAATCAGTTGCTTTCCATAAGTGCATCTGAGCACATACCTTTGCTGATGACTCCTCAAATTCGAATCGACAAATAGTTCCCCTCTATTATATTTTTAAGACATCCAGAGCCCTCATTAGAATATTAGGAAAGTAGGTTGCTATTGATAGACCTTGTTGATATTGGGAGTGTGGAGATGAAGGCTACTAGGTCAGTGCTTCCTTGTAGATAAGTAAGACTCATTTTCTAAACAGCAGCCTTTCTTTGTCGAACTTGCTGACCTCTGTCAGTATCACAATGTACAGATAATCAATCGAGGGATCATGGCCATCCGACCCAATGACTCAGCATTCTGCCTCATGTTGGCCTTGCCTGGATTGCCTCACCTTTGTTCAGCAGAGTCATCTTTCTGAAAGTTGTGAACATAGGGGTTAGTGGGGGCAAAGCAGGGGTTTCATGCACTGTACCGATGTTGCCAATTACTTTCTGTCAATACATTGCTGACTTCTATTTACCCTCCTCTCTCAGGTCTGTCAGACATGGCAAAAGGAAGAGATAAGATGACTCCTTGTTCACTGCCAAAATGCGATAATGTGCTCTAAAGCAGCTGCAGATGTGTGACCGAGGGATTCAGCAGAAACCACAAGCGGCGAACACACAGCGTAGGCAACCTGGAGGATCAGTGCACCCACTAACTCCAATTACAGAGGAACAGATTCAATTTGTTGGAAGAGGCAGAGGACGAGCCATTATGGTGTTGCTAGCCAGGGGCAAAGTCAGGTTGAAAAAAAAAACAAAAAAACAATACTATAGAGAATTTTTGCTATTGTTGTTTACAGCAAGAGTTTCTTGGGTTTTATTTTTGTTTTGTTTTGTCTGTGCAGCCCTTTACTAAGTTAACAACCTGGGTAGAATTAAACTTCTATTTTCCTTTATAGCATTTATGGTCAATACATGTAGTAGTGTTAAAACTATTTTTGGCAACAGTCTATTTGTACAATTGTGATATATTTAACCATTTTAACCATTAAAGTACCCATAGAGGTGGTACAGCAGGTAGTATGGATGTCTTACAGCTCCTTTGGTTTGATTCTTACCTCTTCCACTCTGATAATTAATTTTCGGTTCAGAATCAACAGCATAAATTCATTGAGCCAATCATGTGTCAATAGAAAAATCTGGTCGAGGTGTTGTGGTAATTTGAGGAATGATTTCCTAGCACAATTCGGGGCAAGGTAATATAATTTGAATGCCACTCCCTATTTTAGTATTGTTGCTGATCATGTGCACCCCTTCATATCCACATTTGAACTACGTTCTAATATTACTACTGCTACTTCCAGCATTAATATGCACAATATCACAAAGCAAAAGCTGTCTTAAACTGGTTTTGAGATCTTGACAATGATTTCATTGTTCTTGTCACCTTCACAGTCACTGATTCTGAATCCAATAGATGTAACAGAAATGGAGATTTACAGCATGAAAGTGAAGAAATTGAATGATGCAATCATAACCATAGCTCAAAGAAATCTTGTAGAATCCATGCCCTGACAAATGGAGACAGTTCTGCGAGCAAAGGGAGACTCTGCCATGTTTTAGTATAGTGTTCCTGATAAAATGTTTGGTGAGTGTATATGACTATATCTTTTTGTGTGGTGCCCTGTGATAAACTGGTGGTGAATGAATTAATGTGTACACATAGACATGCAGTCTGCATCCATAGATTAACAACTATTAACTGTTGACATCATTTGATTCAGTTATACTGGTACATGGTTGTCACTTGACAGGTGGTAGACAGTATATGACTGGTTTGTTTACTGTTTATAGAATGTCTATTGGTTGTTTATTGTGTAATATTAGCTAGACAGAATTGTTGGAAATTCTTTTAATGCTTGTGAGATATTATTGGTTTGCTGGCCCTTGATGGATTTATTTATATTTTCGTTTTCCACTATTCGAGAAAAGTCAGCTGTGCAAACACAGCATTTAATCCAATCAGAAAACAGCAGTGTATTTAGACTCTATTTAGACAAAAATGGCTGCAGGTGGCACAGTGATGCAGTAGTGTATGCCCTGTGATGGACTGGCATGCCATTCAGTGTGTATTCTTATCTTTTTACTGGTGTTCCCAGGAAAGGTGCCAGATCCACAGCATCTCTGATCAATATAAAGCAGATACTTTATGAATAAATGCGTTGGGTGCACAAGAGAAAAGTACATACTAAAATTTCTGAACCTGTGTTTTTGTTAGGTTTCTTTAAGTTTTCTACAACAATAAAGACTGCGTCATTAAAGTCAAAAGTCTAAAAAAAAAATCATAATAACAAGTATATTTAATGCTACTTAAACACTTTTGCAAAATGTATACTCCTAAACTATAAATAATAAGTTTCATATTTGCATGTTTGGTCTACACAGTTCAATGTATTTCAGTAAATAGTCTTGTAAATATTGTAAAATGTGCAATGTACAATAATCAGATGAACCCCTTCTGAACTCAAGCCTTTTACTGACCTCACCTGACCTCTCAGTCTCATCAGCTTATACTAGATCTAGTAGAGCCTGAAGGGTGCCACTACAGCAATAGGGATAAGAGAACCCTCTGTGATGGGTGGATTACAAGCCGGTGCTAGCAGTGTGGGCCCTGGCCTTAGCTCCACTTTGGCAGGCAAAATATGCTGACCCTGCCATTCTGCTAAGTCCCCTCATTCAGCATCTCAATGAGCTACTGACAGGATCTGCCTTCCTCACGCAGCAGGATGCTGCTGGACTTTTAAACCTTTTGGAATAGTTCGAGCTAGCCGGCTAGGTCGGCTCACTATTAACAACAGCCACTTTTGAATGTCATCAGCACACCTGCTGCCATTCACTTCACATTCTTTAACATGTTTTGCTGCTGTTATGTTAATTACTGGTGCAGTAGGAAAAAGCAAGACCAGAAGGCAGTGTTCTGGAATGCTGATCAAATCTCTACGGGTGTGTACAAAACTGTCTAATATGCTTCATCTCTTCTAATTTGTTGTTTTCCTTGTTCCTTGTTTGTGACTCATTAATTTGTTTTCATGCTCTACATTTAGTATTCATGCTTCATTTTGGCTTTTTCTGCTTTTCATATTTATTTCATATGCCTGTTTATTTGCATTTGTGCTTTGTGATTAGTATTCCTCTTCTTCCCACTACTGACTATTATGAACAAGTCAACCACCATAGTCTTTTTAAGCACTTAAAATTACAATATCCAAAAATGCACGTCTTTGAGCGTGCCACTTTTCATACATCTTTCATGCACACACACTCACACTCACACTGTACACTCTTACTCAATGACATGTAAAACAAGTCCCTGCAGGGGGAGAGATGTAGTGCACCTCTCACTGAATTACATGCTTCTGACTCATGCAATCTCACACTCTTACACACACACACACACACACACACAGTTGAGACTGTCTCTACTCCATGCCTGAGCTCCTATCTCCTTAATCCTCTTACAGACCGTGTGTCATACTGACACACATTCCTCCAGTCACACACTCCACTATCGGGGATGCATTCTCTCACCTCTACATCCTGCACCTATCAATTAATCAGTGCTAATGTAATATCAGACTATCTCCACCACTATCAGACCCAGCATCATGCCACGGATTTCCAGTCCAATACCTCCTCAAATGCTCGCCCAAGGACAGCGCTCAAAGCCTGTAATCTCATTAAGAGCATAGACGGCAATTAAAAGGCCGGTACAGGACAAGGTGATGGAGAAGGGCAAGTGTGAAGGTAATGCAGGAGGAAGCCATGAGCAAGACATGGAATTAATTGGCACCTTATTTGGTCACATGTCACAGATGATGACGTGAGGTGTGTAAATGTTTGTAAATGGAAGAAACGTGTCACACACAGTAGAAGTAGAGGAAGCTGGTAAATCTATGAGAGAAGATACTCCCAACAAGAAGGACAGCAACTGCTCAAGTCAGAGAAAAGGTTCTGCTGAGGAAAAATGGCTAAAATTGGTCTCTAGAGAAAGTGAAAAAAAAGTGTTTAGATTTATTTAATGGAAGGTCACACAGGAAACTTCTTTATGAAAAGAAATGGGAATTTCACAAGTCAATATAAAATGTCATGTTCACCCCCTAAACCACCCCTAATGGGTCTGCAGACAATTTAAGTGGCAATATTTTTGCGACTGTTCTTTTCCTGTCAGTGGATAATTATGTAATTCTTAAACACTTATACAATTTAGTGTTCACAAACATGACATTTGCACAATTTATTTTCTGAAACACAATGGAAAAGGAAATTAGGCTAAAAGGTTTTGCTTTCCAGCTGTAATGGAGTCGGATTTCAAGATGTCAGAACTAGTAGGAAAGTGAACTTCTCAAGCACAAATCATTTAAAAAGCACTTTAAATACAGGAATCATTTCTACAGCTGGTTTACAATCTTAAGCAATATAAAAGACACAAACCAACTCTTCTCGTATCAGTGTAAAACAAAGCTAATTCAACTCTAATGTTGGAGTAGTTTAATATATGTTTTGTGCAAATGCATGCAATGTAAAAGAAAGAAATATATTAGCATTAATTCATTTTGCAAATGTATTCATACTGCACCACTAACAGTATGATTTATGAATAGCGAGGAAAATATGAATGTGAATGTATTGTCCTCCTTTTTAGGATGTCCTAATCCTCTGGTTCCTTCAAACTGTGGGCTGAAAAAGATTAATTCTATCAGACATTAGTTATAAAATACTTGTGATGTATGTAGATAGCTGCTTTAGACCACAAACTCTGAGGTAGTATTTCTGTCTGTCAAACATAGTCTATCTCATATGCTAAGCTAGATTGAGGTTTTCACATTCAGATCTATCTGTACCATTTTGAGATGTGGCCAGCTCTGTAGAGAAATGGGGATACGGAGCAGTTTAGCAGTCAGTTTTAACATACTGCAAATAGACCAACAGAGTAAAATCAAGCAGTGACTGATGTTTGCATGGGCAGCTGGAGTAAGTAAGACAGATGGAATAGGAACAGATGGAAAAGCTAGGGGAAAAAAACCCACATATGAAATAATAAACAGAACAGAATGCTTTATATGGAGTGACAAGAGGAGCGATGTGGAGAGAGGGATATAGGTATAGCCTTAGAAGAAAAGCCAGATGAAAAAAGTGCTGTGTGAAATAAAGTCTGATTTGGGACCTCAGGGAGGCTGATGTGTGCTGAGAGAAACACAGTCATCTGTTCTTGTCCATGTCCAAAAATGACAGATAGACAGGCCACAGGGAACATGACCAGCTTAACCTTTCCAGTGGTCTTATTGAGTATGTGTGCATGCCATGATTTCTTTGTGGAATTTTCTTTGAAATTCACAAACAGTTTTACAAGATTACCCATTAACCTTAATTATAAAGGTGACTGAAGACTAATAGGCTTAAGAGTCATTAACGATTATCCAGAAACTCCTATTTATTTCAAATATTATAATTTGTGATGCTAAAGATTGGCCAGATTCAACAAATATGTATCCATAACTACATTTATTTATAACTAGTATTTTTTGGCTGATCAAAACAGTGTAGGTGTGACGGTACTGGCTGACGTCAACACATGCAGAGTGCTAGTGTTAGAAGAGTGCGTAGGAATAGAAGAGTGGCACTTCCACAGTGTTTTATTATGGCTTGTTTGCATATCACTGCTGCAACTCTTCTGTCTGCTAATTCATTAAGCTACACTGACCAACAGAGCATGAACTGCAAGCTCACGCATCCCCTCTTCATGCCTAATATCATGCAGTTGGTCACAGGGGTCATGTCGCTCAGCGAGACGATATTATTATTACATCACTATGTTATATTTATATATTTTTTTTTATTATACAAAGGCAACAAAATGTGTGTATTACAATGTATTAATTGCATACAAATATATCTTGTTTAGCTTTCTGCAGTATTCTATTAGTCCTGATTATCTTTATCAAAGTAATTCTCCTGCACATCCAGTAATAGTAATTCACATTCTTTTTCCTGAAAAAAATCACCAATACCTTATCGTGTTTAAAATATATTTTTAAGAAATTCTAACTACATACATTGCTCACACAATGACAATTCCGTGAGGTAGAAGTCATTCACTTCTGTGGTCGAGGTATAAAAAAGGAACTCGCATAACTATCTGACAGTTTTAGATTTATATTTTGGTAAACCTGCTGTCACCTCTAACAAATATACTGTTGCTACACTCAATACTAGGCCAGAAATAACAGCAGAGAAAAATAACATAGGGGAAATTTCTCAACTAAAAAAAAGAAAACAAACAAAACACAATGTTCTTTCTTTCTTCTGTCAGTGGACAGTTCACAGAAGCTAAAGATAATAGTAAAAGACTAATTATGAAAATGATTTGACCAGGGCTTTAATCTCAAAGCTGCATATGAAAGGTGCATATGAGTTTTTATATCACACTTCACGACAAATCCCCCTGTGCTGAAATAGCACCTGCAGTGTTTTATATCCAGACTCAGATGAACACAGCAAGGGCTAATTCAGTCTTGGAGATTTTGCAGAAATAGGCTCTAATAAATGTGCATTATCATGATAGCACTACATTCACATGGACGTGTGTATGTATGTATATATACGATATAAAACACTGCAGGTAAACCAAAACCTGAAAGACCTGGAGAACTGTATTGAGGAGTGGGCCAAAATCCCTTCTGCAGTGTGCAAACCTGGTCAAGAACTACAGAAAAAGTCTGGATTCTGTAATTGTAAACAAAGGTTTCTGTACCAAATATTAAGTTATATTTTTCTATTGTATCAAATACTTATTTCATGCAGTAAAATGGAAATATATATATATTTTTTTAATTATACAATGTGATTTTCTGGATTAGAGTAGATTAGATTAGATTAGATTAGATTAGATTCTGTCTCTCACAGTTGAGGTGTACGATGAAAATTACAGATCTCTCCGACAGATCTTTGTAAGTGGGAAAACTTAAAAAATCGGCAGTGTATCAAATACTTATTTGCCCCACTGTATATTATATAATATATAGAATATTATAATAAACTATATACAATATGTATAATATTAAATATACCTTTTCCAGCATGTAAAAATTCAGCTCCATGAAGTTATGGTTTACATGGATTGGAAGGGAAAGATCTTGAGTGGCCTGCTATAGAGGTCTGACCTCAACCCTACTAAACACCTTTTGGTGGGATGAATTGGATGATTGACTGCACCCCAAGCCTCCTCTCCCTACATCAGTACAATGATTCAATGAGCACAAATCTTCATAAGCACACTTCTAAATCTAATTAAACATCTTTCCAGAAGAGTGGAGGTTTTTCTAACAGACACAATCTAAAATGAGAAGCTAAAAAATGACATACAAATCTTATGGGCAGGTGTCCAAAAATGTCGTAAATATAACAAATATATAATATGCAATATTGAAATGACAGAAAGGATAGATTTGGGAAGCTAAAACAGAACCTAACATATCTCTATATATTAATATTGTGTTCATTTGTAACTCAGATAGCATGAAGCACTTTTTTTGGGTGTCTTGGGCAGCTCCAGAGGTTTGTCACTCACCAGCGTTCTCACATTGTTAGAGCCATGAAGAAAAAAAAAAAAGCTGGGAGAGAAGACACCTATTGTCTTTTCGCCTTCTCTTTTACACAATGTGTGCCTAAATAGCTCACCACAGGAGGCCAAATCTATTCAATGGTTTCGATGATAGATGAGGATTTTCGGGAAGCCAGAAAAAAAAGTGGAAAATGTGTTTTACCGTTTTTGTATTGTTATTTACATCAAAAGTCACTGTAGGCCATGAGGTTTGAAAATGTATTTTCGTTCAAACAAGCCCTCATCTCATCATTGATGCTATGTTGATATCATTTCAAAATGCAAACTATAAGTACATATTAAATAATCTTTGACGTTGGATAATACTCATTCACTTTCAGTAAGGCGTTTATCTTGGCCAGGATAACTCTTGATCTGGAGCCTATTCCAAAAAAACTAGATATCATGATGCATTGCAAATTATGAAATATCTCTCTTACTTTCCAGCCAATCATTAGTCATCTACAACCTCCAGAGAACTCCTTATACTGGATATTCAGTCATGGGATTTGATTAAAATTGCATCATATTGTTCAGTGGAACAACAACATAATTTATTTGAATGTTGCATGAAAGCCTCCTAGACTTAATGGTCCATTTGTTAAAACGGACCTTTTGACAAAATTTTATTGTCTGAAATTCTAAATATATAAACATTACAAATGGTTATACTCTATTTTTTATAGTTATATACTGCTATGTAATGATATGCTGGTATTTTTGTATATAAAAAAAAATCATTTACCCCTTTTCTTAACGAGCATTTGAATCTTTAAAATATTTAAATTAGCAATAAAAACAATTTTAAATATTTGACTAGTTATTCTTCTAAGGATCTGGTGTAAAAAAAAGTCAAATAAAGAAAGAACTGTTTTAGTGTATGAGAGTAAGTTTTGTCCATTATTACACAGCTGTCCCTGTGTGACCATTTCCACCACAGCCAACAATTTTGCCATTACATAACAGTTCTTTTTCCTGGTAAGTTAGTCTCAGGAAACAGCATGCAACTTGTCAGTTATGAAAGCAGACTATGTAGTAACAGGTATCATCCTAATTCTGTCAAATTAGTCCACAAAATATGACAATGTTGAAATTGTGAACGCCCAACCCAAATTTAGCATGAAAAAGGAGACTGCCATATTGATTTCATAGTTTTAACATTTCATTTCTTTCATCATGATTTTCACTACAGAATTAATGGAGGTGAAAATCTGATAATTTGTTGTTATTTAAGTGTTTTCACATGTATGAATCATGTTACAGTGTAAAAAAAAACCTTATTTCTTTTACATTACTATGTGTATTTACTGCATAATTCTTTTTCCTAATTTAAATATTATCTGTTGCATAACAGTGTTCTCCAATGATGCAAGAAATGTGTTTACTTTTGGACCTTTATATTATTCAGAAAGTACATGAAGTTGAATATTGTTGTTTTTGTTTTTTTTCCAGCCTTCGACTGCCCAATTTCGGTAAACTCTGCCCAACATAGCCTTAGATTCCTGTTCTTGGCTGACAGGATTGGAGCTTGATGTTGTTTTGCTACTGTTGCTAATCCACCATAAGTGTTGTGTGATGTTTTTCTGCTCAGCACGGTTGTAAAGAGTATTTATTTGTTCTGTCAGTTCAAACCAGTCTATTCATTCTTCTGTCATCATTTCCAACAAATGCATCCACAAAGCTGATGCTCACTGGATGTTTTAATTTTTTCCCCATTCTGAATAAAAGTTAGACACAGGAGACCAGCAGTTCCTGAAATACTAAAAACGAACACATCTGATAGTTAAAACCATGCCACCCACAAAGATCGATTTTTTTCTTCTTTTGTGACCTGTAGCTGAATAATTTTGGCTGCATAATAGGCTGAGGGTATAATTGAGCGAAATAGGTGTTCCTGATAAAGTGATAGACTGTATAGGTAAAGATGTATGTACAGTGGGGCAAAAAAGTATTTAGTCAGCCACCAATTGTGCAGACTTACAGAAAAGTTTGATCTCTGTCATTGCCAACAAAGGGTATAAAACAAAGTATTGAGATGAACTTTTGTTATTGTTTAAATACTTATTTTCCACCATAATTTGCAAATAAATTCTTAAAAAAGTTTTTTTTTTCTCAATTTGTCTCTTATGGTTGAAGTGTACCTTTAAATTACAGGCCTCTCTCATCTTTTTAAGTGGGAGAACTTGCACAATTGGTGGCTGACTGAATACTTTTTTGCCCCACTGTACATTAGGGGTGTAAGTGTACACATATTCGTACCAAGATATTTCGGTACAGGGCTTTCGCTTCATGAAATCCTTTTTACGAGCAGAACAAAGTCTCAGGACCGTTTTAAGTGGCGGACTGCAAGTTTGTTTAGTCTCCACCTCGCACCTTTGGCACATTTTTTTATTACTAAACTTGAAAACATACATAACAATGCCAAGGGTGTAAAAACAAAAAACTACTGTTAGCGCAGTCTCACTGTGGCTACACGCTCCGTACCGAAAATAAATTTTTGTTTTGCGCATCTATTAGCCACGAACTTTTTTTGCCCAGTTTTCCAAATTCCACATACTGAGAGAGTAAATGAATGAAGGATGGAAGAAATGAAGACATTTGTTCAAGTATGCTGAAATTAGTTGAGCAGTTAGGTGGATCATATGTTTAGAAAATTTAATACTAAATGTAAAACACACACACACACACAAACACACACACACACACACACACACACACACACACACACACACACACACACACACACACACACACACACACTGACATAAATCTGAATTACCCAAATGGTGTCTAACAAATGTAAACTATTTTATTTTGACATTTATTTATTTTTATTGAATACATTTAATCTGTGCTAATTTAATTTAACAATCAGTTTAATTAATATAATAAAAAGTGAATATTAATAATAATTAATTCTTTTGATTTTATTTCTCTAAAATATTATTTTATATACAGTATTTATTTAATGAAGCAGGCATTTTATTTTAAAATGTTGAAAAGATGTAAACAACTGTTCAAATGTTGATAATCACAAACGTTAATAATAATAAACTGCATTAATAAAATAAAACGGCAAGCAATTTTATGTTTTGCATTTCTTCCCCTTAACTGTACCGAAATCAAAACGAACTGTGACTATATATATATATATATATATATATATATATATATATATATATATATATATATATATATATATATATATATATATATATATATATATATATATATGAGAGAATGGGATTGTAGTCCAGTGTTTGTTGGGCTGTTAAGAATGCTATTGTAACTCATCAGCCTAAAGCTTATTACATTGGGCCTTGGGGGCTTTCAATGGTGTCCTTACATTGCAGGTGTGCAAAGGTGGAGGAAAGAAAAGATGTGAAAGCAGATGAGACAACAGCAGACATGTTTTTATTTATGTCCCCTTAGTGCTACAAATCATGAAAAAAAAAAATCAACCCGTTCACCCTGCTTTAGAGTGGTTCAATGATGAACCCACTGTCACACTCTGTCAGTGTCACACTTCTCTTCTAATGCAAGGAGACAAGCTGTTTCGCTGATACACACCAGGTCATATTCAACACTGTTGGTGGAAGCCTGCATATGAGCTATATGTGGCTCATGCATGATAGCTCTAAGGCCTGATCGGTGACACCGTTGCAGACACACTACATGCTGTCTACGTTTGGACCTGACAGCTATAACTCACCCCGCTCCCGTTTCCATGGATACAGACCTCATTATATAACGCAAATATTTCTGGAAGCCCAGACAGTGACACTGGCCTGTCGCATCGTTGGTGTTTGCTTTATGACACTTTATTCCCTAAAGGCATTCCTTGACCTTTAAGTATGATAAGTGCACTAAGGTCACATTTGTCCTGGAGAACCAGGAAATGATGAATAAGTGTGTTTCTGTGTGGCTGACAGATTTCGGGCTATAAATTTCCTGCATTTCATTAATCTTGCGTGTAATCAATGTTATTATAAACACTTAACTGAACTGCTTTTACATCCTCGACACTCACTGTCTCATTGACGGTCTTGCGTTTTGTAACCGGCAGCTAAATATGGACAAAGGGCCCGGTAGTGTTAACCAAATTGTAGCAGGAAACTAAATTGCTGCGCTTCACATTTGTCATTTATTTTCCTTCATATCTGTCAATTATTTTGATAGATGGTGCACTAAAAATACACCAGAAATGAAGCGCTTGGCTGACAAAGTAGAAGATAAGCACTGGATTATGGTGGAGTGTATCTTATGAAAGCAATGACAGAGAAGGTTAATCTGAAAGAGTGAAGAGTGCAGCTGAAAATACAGCACCTAGTACCGAATGGCTTTCAGAAAACAGGATTTGGTGCAAGGTCTGGTGTGAGTTGGTATCCCTTGGCAATAAAAGATGAGCATGTTAACATACCGCCTAACAATATAGTGTTTAAAATAAGTATTGGAGCTAATATTGGAGCCCCACAAACAGCAGGATCTATTGAGAGGGGATGCTGAGAATTTAGGCAAAGACTATCCACACAGTAGGGATTGTGATAATGAAAGGCAGCATTTCTCCCATCCTTCGGTATGTGAACAAATTCAGTATGACTTGCTGATCTGGATGCGAATTGATCCGTGATGAAAATTCATGTGACAATTCTCTTTCATTATGCAGTGACCAAGCTAGAATGGCTTCTCTCTCTATCGCTTTCCAAGCACCGAGCTCAATGTTTGGGAGGCATTGCTAGAGGAATGGGACATCTGAAATCTCTGGGACCACCTAAACATAATATTAGCTACAGGAAACAAAAAAAATAACCACAAGCAGTAGATGGATAGTTAATCACTTTAGCCCATGAGGACTTTAAATTGTTGTGTGCACTGATTTAGTTTTCATTTAAGTTTTGAATACTTGAAGAAATTAAAGTTATAGTTTACTCGCTAACTGAAAATGAAAAAATAATTGAAACGTAACCTAATTTTTGTTACCTGCAATTGTTCGGGCAATGTAGCTCACGGCACACCGACACTAATTGTAAATAGGATGTATTTTTTAAAGTTAATTCACGAAGGGGAAAACACGCTCGCTTCCAAAGGGAGTTATGGGCGTAAATTTAGATTTCAGATAAATTAATTTAAATCTAGCCCTTAAATACACAGCAGTAATCTACAATTTTTAAAGTTTGGTTGCTCCCAAAAGTAAGAAAGCAGTAAACTTTGTTCAGTTTTCATTTCAGCTGCTTCACAGGATTATCGTGGACATTTTGACAACTGCTATTTAAATATAATAGATTAGGCATATGTCTGTTTCTCTACAGCTATACAACTAAACTACAACTCACACTTACATTAGCCAGGAAGGTTTTCCTGAGCCAACAGGACCATTCAGGAGGAAAAGTATGGAATATAATTTCCATAACTTTTTTTGGTCAAATACTTATTTTTAAACACAGACACTTTTGACAATATTTTCCAAGCTATTTTCCATATGCAGGGTCACTCAATTGAAACACATGTTTCACTACCACTTGTTTGCAAAAAACAGAGGTCTTTTCAAATAAGCACTAATCATTGAAACAGCAAATGTTTATGTCTCTGAAGTCTTCTAGGTCATTTCACAAATATATATAAATATATTATAATATATATATTGTTATAACAATCTATATAAAACAATGTATTTGTAATGACAGGAGGTTTGCCCATTTATGGAGTGTTTGCTCTTTCTGGCATTCAATGAAGTTTGTTTTTTGCCACCTGATTGTAATGAGTTCAGTTCTTCTTCACCTGTAAGCACTGTGGCATGGGGTGACCTTAGAAAAAGTTCCTAATAAGGTTATGAGTGAAACATATGAAGGGTAATGTGCTTCATTACTTAGGTATTAAGGTGCAAGTGATCTGTTTGACTGCATCTTCTTTCACAATGACTTCAGACCTGCTGTCTAACTTTTATCCGGAGGCTGCACCAATTTGCTAAAATGTATCAGAGTTCTTTGGCGTTTTAAAATGGAAAAAAAATAAAAAAATACAGAAAATATTATAATTACACAGTACATGCATAATTAAAAGGCTAGGTTTTTATTTAAATGGATGGGAAGATATTGTCTATCATTTAGATGTATTGAGATGTAATTTTCTTGGTTGTGCCACTTCGAGGTGTGGAAATTAGCAAGATCCCCAACATTGATTACAGCGGCTTTAATTTATGTAAGGTTCTGAGAAACCGTGCTAATAGAAAATCATTTCCATGTGTCATTCTGGCTGGTTTATTCATTTCGCCATATGTTCACTGCCATGTTATTGGAATTTAGTGATGTTACAACTAATTATTAACACTACTTTTCTTGTAGCATTTTCTGCGTAGCTTCCTCAGTACTACAAACAGAAAGAGACAAAGAAACTGAATTCACATATTTCCTTGGATTTGCATCAGTGATTTAGAAGCCTTTTCAAAACCTGCGACAGACGTGCACTTTAATTAAAAGTGTCCCTCTCCCAGGCCGCAACTCCTGACACACACACACACACACACACACACACACACACACACACACACACACACACACACCGGGCTCTGCATACTCATTCTAAATAAATTTTGCACAGCCATAAACCGTGTGTTGGGATTATCCCTCAGCACCCAACCCTGATCTATTTCTTCATTCACTTACTCCATCGCTTTCTGTGTTCCCAATTTCTTATCGCCTTTCCTTTCTCAGCACCTCTCCTTTCTTGCCCTGTCTCTGTCTCTCTCCTTTGTGCAAATCCTCACTGGTCACTGCATGACATGACACGATAACGCTTATATATCCCAGACACTCCGACGGTCACAGTGTCCTCTCATTGAGCCGGGTGGGTGAGTGTGTGTGTGTGTGTGTGTGTGTGTGTGTGTGTGTGTGTGTGTGTGTGTGTGTGTGTGTGTGTGTGTGTCTGTGTGTGTTTTTGTGTGTGTGTGTGTGTGTGTGTGTGTGTGTGTGTGTGTGTGTGTGTGTGTGTGTGTGTGTGTGTGTGCATGTGTTGAGAGTCTTGGCAATGAGATTGATGGCTAGGACACATGGTTTGGCAGACATTCGGACCCAAGGAGAGCGAGAGGCGCCTCAAACCACTCACCCAGTTCTCCCCGTGCTGCCTCTTCAGCACTTTTCTTCCCAACACACACATGCATGCACACACATCTGCAGGTGCACAAATTTAGTATTGGTCCATGTGTCCAGATTTCTATTGTGCATGTGTGTGTATATATGTCTGTGCACGTACTGTTTGTATGTGTGTAAGAGTAGGCATTTTAAAATGCAACAGGGGAACAAACTGCAATAGCAGGGCTTTTGTTGGAGAGACCCTTGGGGCAGTAGACTCACATGAGTCAGCAGTCAGTCAGATTTACAGCACATTGATTAAATTAACATTCGTTCCGAGACCTGAATATCAACCCATCTGGCCGGTCCAACACTCCCACCCACCACCACACACACACAAACACATTTTCTGTCTTTCTTCATTTCAGCTGCCATCACACTCAGAGCTGCCAAGCCGTCTGCACTGTGCCTGCCCCATCCTTAGGATTGCCAAATTCCCCTAGATAGATAGATAGATAGATAGATAGATAGATAGATAGATAGATAGATAGATAGATAGATAGATAGATAGATAGATAGATAGATAGATAGATAGATAGATAGATAGATAGATAGACAATATACTGGTCAATACTGCAAGCTAATGACTCAAAACAACAAAATATTTGGTAGCGAATAAATACGCAGAAAAACCTATAGCATGAACAGTAAAAATTACTAGTGGTCAACAAAGCTCACTTATACATGTACTTGTACTACTGAATAAATATTACTTTAGTAAAAGTAAAAATACTCCTGTTAAAATATAAATGAAGGATAAGTTTTTCTAAAATGAAAATACCCTTAAAAAGTACACATACTTGAAAGAATGTATTTAAGCACATTTTCACCACATAAAAAAAGTCTCCCTAATTGCGACTTCATTTCTCACTATTCCGACTTTGTTTCTTGGAATTCTGACATTATTTCTTGCGAAACTGAATTTTCTTAAATTTCATTTTTTTTGCCAATTCTGACTTTATTTTTCTCACAATTCAGACTTTTATTTTAGCCAATGGGCAGCATCACCCCTTCTGTAGTGCCATGAAGCTTTACACATTAAAAATAAAATATTATGTAAAAATGAAGTACTAAATGGCTACAATTAATAGCTTGATTTGTAAAACAATGGATTAAATCATAGAGGACTATTTTAGGCATGGTTTCACAAACTGCCGTGTCCCATACCTAAACAGAGTCATTGTATGTATGGCTAAGAATTGGCAGAAATAAGGTCTGAACTGGAAGAAATAAAGTCAGCATTGCGAGAAATAAAGTCCAAATTGCGAGAAATAAAGTTGAAACTGCAAGATATGAAGTCCCAATTAGGCAAACTTTTTTTACCTTTGCCAAAAACAGGCTTCCATAAGAACATTCTTCAGTAGAGCATCAAAATAAAAAATACTATCTCATTGTCCATTAATAGAAGATAGGGCATGACTTTTGACAGAGCACAAGTTAGGTTTAATGTCTAATATTTTTTTTATGTGCATTGCTTTACATTTTAATGGGACCCTGTGGAAAAATACTTTCTATTTCAGGAGACTGGGGCTAATTACTGGAATCTTCTGGTCGATCGAAGCTGACTGGCAACCCTACATATCCTACTACGAATAGCAGAATGGAAAATAAAATTCAAAGTGTTAAAATAAAAATTGAAAAACCTTAAGAAGACAGATGACACAACTGGACGTGTTTTGTAAGTCCACCCTAGAGAGCTAGTTGGAGGTGAGATGATCAAATATCGATTCAGTAGCATAAAAAGCCTGAATCTTTGAGTATAAAAACCTAATCCTAATCCAGACTTGCCTGACCTGTATCTTTTTTTATGATGCGCACCAGGCCAATTAGATATTTTCTGCTCAATTAGTTGGTCCAGGTAACTAAATCAATTGGGTAGAGAAACAACATAGCACTTTTTCTTGTTGTCAGGTTCTCTCACTATTTCTTTCTTTCTTTCTTTCTTTCTCTCTCTCTCTCTCTCTCTCTCTCTCTCTCTCTCGCTTTGTCTCTTTCAGACACACACACACACACACACACACACACACACACACACACACACACACACACACTTAACCTCTCTTTCTCTAATGTGAAAAAAGTAAACATATGCCACCTTTAGCACTGTTCCTAAGGCTGTATTGATTTATGAAAATTTCATCAATTAATGAAATCCCATTCCATGATATCCCACTACAGCATATGAATAGACTTTATTATTACCCAGATATAAAGTATGAGGCGAGAATTGCGATTGGCAAGTGGGTTAAATCGTTCTGGCCTAAACAATCACTCGATGATATGATGAGAGACAGAATTATTATTCTGACTGAAAGCACATTTGAATGGCCAATCAGGTGAATTTAAGATTGAATTATATAACAGCTAGAGAAGACCTAATCCTACGCTCAGATATAAACAATTCATTTAGGAAGATTAATGAAAGCTTTTCAGGTGTCCAAGTCCTCAAAAGGGAAACAAAAGTAGTTTATTTCGAGTTTTCGAAGTGGCACGTTGGTTTTAGGGACAAAAAAATATTTTGCGGTGCAGTGAGAAGCAATTTGAAAATGGATAAGACTTGAGATGTGAAGTCACCCAATGAAAAATAATTTTAAAGGGGACTGAAAATGAAAAGAGAAAAAGAGGACACAGAGACCAATCACCCAATTTAAGGAACTGCTGAATGGTTGAAAGGTTTGGAAAATGTTAGCAAACAGATTTCAGCTAATCCAGTATGAATTTAGGATCAGAGCTTTAGACTCTTGTGACACATCAGAAGATGTGAAGTGAACATTATTTTTATCTATTATCTTTACTGTAAATACACATTATGGACAAAACTATTGGGACGCCTGAATTTTCCAGCTATTTGTGTTTCCCAATCTGTTATCACAATGTTGGATGCACACAAATGATTGAGTCTTTGAATGTGACAGCATTAAATTCTCTTTTCAAAGCATCCTTGAACTAGGAGACCCAAACCTGTTCTAGCATGGCAATGCCCCTGTGCACAAATCAAAGTCCATAAAGATCTGGTTTACATGATTTAGAGTGGAAGATCATTAGAGGCCTGTTATAGAGCTCTGATCTCATCCCTACTGAACACCTTTTGGATGAATTGAAACACTGACTGCACCCCAGACCTCTTCACCTCACCAACATCAGTACTTGACTTTATTAACACCCGTGTGGCTGATGAACAGAAATGTTTACAAACACATTTTAAAATCTAGTGGAACATCTTCCCAAAAATAGTGGAGGGATTTATGAGACTAAATGGGGATTAAATGTGGAATGCAATGTTTAAAAAGCACATATGAATGTTATGGTCAGGTATCTACAAACTTTATTTGTACATATTGTGTGTGTGTGTGTGTGTGTAAGATATATATATATATATATATATATATATATATATATATATATATATATATATATATATATATATATATATATATATATATATAGAGAGAGAGAGAGAGAGAGAGAGAGAGAGAGAGAGAGAGAGAGATAGTTTAATACGCTTTTTCCATGCTTGTCATTAAAATATAATCCTGCTCCCTGTTCCCAAAACTTGATTCCATCCAAGCCCCTTCCCCCTTTCCAGAACTACGATCAAATAACATTTGAGCTGTTGTTTCATTTACAGCACAGACATCACTCAGTATGTCTCCCATGCTGGACTTTTAAATAGATTACATTGTCATGGCTGATTATTGTGATTCTCCTGATTCAGACTGTTTTAATGCTGGATTTGCAAGTTTCTGCAAGCTGAGCGACTAAGCTTCTGCTGCATTCATGCTTAATGCTGTAAACTGTCCACTATATTGCTATTGCAAAAAAACCTATCAAAATCGGGCTGGAACAACACACGTGTCAGAGAATGAGATACTCCAGCAGTGCACCTCCCCCTGATGATGCCTATTGATTTTGATGTCTGTCACAGATGAGCCACTCGGTATGAATCTTCATGGCCGTCCAAGGTGCTGCTCAATGACCCCTAATGCTCACATAACAGTCTAGGGAAATGGATTTCAGATAAACATTATGGCTGTCAATAAAGAGGCTCATCTATGCATTTTGTTTTGTTTCTCAGCCTGGGCCGTTTGGGCCACCAGCTTTGGGCCTAATATGAACACTAACTCAAGGCGATGTTTGTTTATTAAAGATTTATTTTTGCCTTCATGTCTAACCCTATTTGCCCTGGGAAGAGGGGCACAGCTGTAGAGGACCAGGCATGAGTGGTGTGAATATTGACACACGGGGAGACAGCTGCCAAAGGGACATATGTCGAGCACATTCTGAAGAGTGCTCTGATGACATGCAAAGGCTTAGCTAAGCCCCTAGTATGTACTGTCACATCTCAGGGACACCAGGCCAAAGCATGTGCTCCCAAAATGACCCCAGTCACCAGTGCTGCCACTGTCTTCACATTAGAACCACAGAGATGACCATGACAATGTCATGGCCTCTGTCTGATGGAGCCATGTTCCACCACTCAAATAGGCCTGCAGACTTCTGTCATTTATTAAATGTTGACCAAAAAAAAAACTTTTTTATTGACTTTTCCCTCTCATTCATATCTATCTTTTCTAAACACCCATCCACTCTGCTAAGCATCAGCTCTCATACCAGTCTTAAATCTACTGTACTAATCAGGACTCTGCACATAGGCTCGCGCTACTGCTGGCATTCTGGACCAGATCTATTGGGCATTCTGTGCACCTGAACAAATCCCTCACATAATCTATTGCACCAGACATTTTCAGAGGGAATTTCTTTATAGTGGAAGAGTCTCGTCCATCATGCTGCAGCTGATAAGCAAAGTGGGTGTTACCAGGCCAACACTCACCAGAGCCAAGCAAGACAGAGCCTGAATCTCCATCGATCCCCTTGGCTTCACAAATTTATTTATTTTCCATTCAACAAAGAAGTCTTCTCTTCATCTCGTGCAACCAGACACTTTTTCCTTAAGGAAGCCATGCTTAGAATAGATATGCATATGCAAATGTTTTTGCTTAGTATGCACGTGCCATAACGATGCAGTGACTATCAATCAAAGCTTCAGACAGGGCAAAAGTGGTGGAAATGCTTCATTATAGGGGGGAAATGGGGGCTTTACAAACATCACTCTTGTTTTCATGGCAGGTAAAATGCCATGACCAGCACAACCGCTTTGTCAATCACAGTAGCATTCTACTCCATGCATCTATTAGTACACTTCGATGCACATGATTTGTTCCATAGGGTTACTCTCTATTTCTCATCTCTTCCATTCTTGACCTGATTTTAGTCCATTTCTCTTCTCTAACCTGGGTTTGTAATTCATCCAAGACCAGATGCACTGTAATTTGGTTACAGCCATAACAACGTCCAGGACTGTGTCAGCTCTGCCCAATGTCAACAGTCCAGTGCGCTCCTCTGGTTATTGCCTGCGAGGCCCTCCTTCCTGACCCAGGGTGTAATGCAATTAAAAGGCCTAGATTATGGCGAATGAAGAATCTGATTCAATTAGGAGAGAGTTGATGGAGGCCAATGCTCTTCAGAAAGCCTGCACTTTGCCTCTTGTCACTTCCTTTGAGATTGAGGTCAGAGGGAATGAGTAACAAAGACAGAGAGGCAAAAAAATTCCATCATGAGTTATATCTGTTTTAATCAATTTAATTGAAGACCTAGCATGAGAATTAGCTTTTGTGATTTTTTTTTCTCTTTAAGCAGGAGTGCACTGCAGAATTTATATACACACATTTTTATAATAGCTAAAAAGATCCAGAACAGGTTCAAAGGCCAGTGGCTATAAGGGTCAATGGGTACTTCACAAAGTACTTATCAGTGAGGTTCAGGCCCAGATTAATCCAAAGTGTTTTCTTTGATCAGTCAATTCTGGTGAAGTGTGTTGATGACACAGCTCTTAAATTTGGACATCTAAATGTATAGAGATTTCAGATACTTTGTCAGTGCATCCAGGGAAATGCATTGTTCATTCCCTTGACTGGCATTTTCTGCATCTCACATGAGAAGGCAGGATGAAATAAGATGCTGGTAGATGGAAAAAAGAGAAAATCCTTTTACCTGAAGTGGCCTGGAGGCAGAACCTCACAGATGCTCGAAAAAAAAACCTTCTGGTGGAGAGAACCAATGATCATGCAAATTACTTTTGACCTCGGCTTGGTCCAGTTTACACACATATGCATCCACATACAGCTAAATTTAGCTTTTTTTTTTTTACATTTTAATTTGGTTAAAATATCCCATCAGTCATTTGAGGAACCCAGGAAGGTACTTTCCCACCCCCCACCCTCTAAACCACTTTACCTCTCCAGGGTGGTACTGCTGTAATGGCATTTTCACAGTGTGGCCTTGCACTACAGTAGTGTGACCTGAGGGGAAGCAGAGCACCCTGATCCCTTTATGGAACAGAGGAAAGGAAGCTAGTGTGGAGGCCATGCCAATTCAGCTGCCTCACTATTATCAGCCCCTGCTGTTGAGGTGGAAAAGCTTTTCTCATCTCTGTTCACCCAGGGGAATGACTTCTGTGACTGGACTTGAAGACTCAACTGACATTTGTTTCCTCACCAGCTGTATACAATAATATACTCTCTCTCTCTCTCTCTCTCTCTCTCTCTCTCTCTCTCTCTCTCTCTCTCTCTCTCTCCTTACACTCTCTCTTTTTCTCTTTTCTCATTTTCCCCCCTTACTGGGCCACCACATCACAATCAAGCCAGCAGGAACCACCGCTGAATCAGAGCTTACTGGCTTTGCCACCTCGCTCGCCCCTCCCGTCACTCTCGTTCTGTCTCTCTTGGGAGAATAAGGCAAGGAGGTGGAGAAGCTTATGCTGGCAGGCTGACCAAATAAGATAAGGGAGTCAAAGCACATGCTCATCAACAGTCAGAGCCTATCAAATATTCATGGGCCTTGACAGAACCTACTGTAAAATGGCCAATTTGCCTGGTTGTGGCTGGTGCACTAAAATTGGAGGATGGGCTCCAGCCTCCTGAATGTCCAAAGGAAAAGGTAGAGGGAGGAGGCAGCAGGCAGGCTCAGGACCAAGCTAGTATTATCCTTTAGTTTTCATGTGGGTTACTGTGTTCTATGTGACTGGAATGGACAGAGACCATGTGTGTGTGTGTGTGTGTGTGCGTGTGTGTGTGTGTGTGTGTGTGTGTGTGTGTGTGTGCATTGTGGGAGGGGTGTATGGAGCTCTTTGTCCGAGCATTGAAAGGATGAGGTGATTGTGGAGGGAGAGAGAGAGAGAGAGAGAGAGAGAGAGAGAGAGAGAGAGAGAGAGAGAGAGAGAGAAAGAAAAAGTAAAGAGTGAGACAGAGGATTGAGGAACGTGTGACAGAGGGTACAGGAGAAGGATTAGAACAGGGTATGGTCAGTGACAGAAGGCTTTAACAGCATACTGATTTTCCAGGCAGGACTTACAGCCAAAGCCTTGTGACACACAAAAGCATGGGTTTTGTGATAAAACCGTATCAGGACCGCCATGCTCGATTACAACAAGAAATATAAAGGATTCTTTTATAACATGATTTACCAAAAAAAGTGTGTGTGTGTGTGTGTGTGTGTGTGTGTGTGTGTGTGTGTGTGTGTGTGTGTGTGTGTGTGTGTGTGTGTGTGTGTGTGTGTGTTTTTTACTTGTATTTAAATTAAACCAAACGAAATCATACAGGATATGGGGAAATTGGGTCCTAGTGAGTCATAAATCATCTTTAGTTTACAAGTTTTTTCCAAAAGTACAGTCACTGAGCTTGTCCTGAAGTGCATCATTAAAATGGCAAGCAACAAAAGAACTAAATTATAAATGAACCACCCCCATTTATAATTTAGTCATGAAAAATAAGGACTTCTATCTTTTTAAGACACTCCACTCCACTAGGAACAAAGAAGAGTTGACCCAAGCACTTCAAAATACATCAACCACACAGCAAAGAAACATCGATCAGCAATGAAGGTGATGAAAACCATGTGTAATACACTTTAGAAGGAACAGTTGCAGAATAAGGAAAAGCAATGATCTGGAATGCAAACCTCAATTTTTGCTTCCTTAAAAGATGTCTCCTACCTCGAAATATCTCTATAATTTGAATGCACACCAGCCGAAATAATTCTGACGCACAGGAGTTTGTCACTGTAGTAGGCCCAGGAGTGTATATTTGCAATATGTACTGCAATTTAAAATGTTAAACTTCAGTCTTAAGGTTACTTTGCACTCTTGTTTGAGAGATGAGGGGAGAGAATGTATTTAAGTTGATACATTAACTCTTACATTTGTGGCATTTAGCAGACCTTGTCCAGAGTGACGTACAAAAGTGCTTTGAGTTTATATCAATGAATAAATACACTACACTGGTAAGCTACATTACAGACTTAAGATAAATTCGACTAAAAACTGGATTTTTACAAAGCAAACTTGGAAAGTGCTAAATTAAGTGTTTCAGGAAGAGGTAGGTCTTTAACTGTCGCTTAAAGATAGCCAGGGACTCCGCTGTTCGGACATCTAGGACAAAGTTCATTCCACCACCTCGGTGCCAGAACAGAGAAGAGCCTTGAAGTAGACGTACCTCTCATTCTGAGAGAAGGTGGTACCAGTCGAGCAGTGCTGGAGGATCTCAGACAGCGTGGTGCAGTGTGAGGTGTAATGATGTCTCTGAGGTAAGATGGTGCTGGTCCATTTTGGGGCTTGTAGGCAAGCATCAGTGTTTTGAATCTGATACGTGCAGCTACTGGATGCCAGTGAACGGAGCGCAGCAGTGGGGTGGTGTGGGACATTAACAGACTGAAGCAATTCAACAAAGTGTTCATAAAATGAATGCCCATAAAATACCCTCCTGTCTGGCAGCTCAGCACACTGGCTACTGAAAAACTGTAGCTGCACTGGCTGGGGCAGTGAGGGCAAAGTATGGTCAGCATACACACACTGAGTGTGTGTGTTTGTGTGTGTGTGTGTGTGTGTGTGTGTGTGTGTGTGTGTGTGTGTGTGTGTGTGTGTGTGTGACAGGGGCAGCCATAGACACAGTGAAGGCTGGGAAAAATTAGGTCACTCTGATGGAGAGAATAATTGGCAATACCAGAGGAGACATCACACTGTCGCACAAGTGGCGACTCTGCAGGAGATCAGCAGAGGGGGAACTCCAGAGACTAAATGACACACACGCACAGACAGAGAGGTGCTGAATTCTCCCCAGGGTCATACACCACGCACATACAGAGAGAAAGAGAGATACAGAGTGAGATGAGAATGGAAAAAAGGGGGCAGAATAATGACACCGCAGGGGAGCAATGAGCTAGCTGGAAAGAGAGTAAAGAGGTAGAATAGGTCAACAAAACGAGGGAAATTGATATAGACAGAGGAAAGACCAGAGTCAGACATAGGTATCTAGTAAATCCAGATAACTGCTCAGCACAGGCAAAAAAAGAAATAAAAAATAAGGTGAGTGTGAATTAAATTTAAGAGGCTGGACATCTAAATAAAGAGATTCGTTTATAATCTTTAGCCTTATTAAAAAAGACAGAATGTACGCAGAGCACGTGGGGCTCACAAATCGGGGATGTCTGAAAGATTTATATGACATGTTACAGCTTCATTCCCATTAAAGGAAAAACTCACCAAATCAACAGAGATGAATGATTTATGAATGTGGCCTTGTGAGTGTATGTGCGTATGTGTGTGTGTGTGTGTGTGTGTGTGAGGGGGGGGGTTTCTATAAACGCTGGTTGTATTTTTCTTCATGTAGTAAAACGGCATGCCTGAAATGACACTATTTTAAGTATGAACCACTTTTGAATTAAGCAGACACAACGTTCATGTGTGTAATGAACATAATTGCATACCTGTGAGCACTCCATTAGGCACATATCAGTTAGAATCTCTTACATAATGTAAAGATAAATAAAACTCTGACATTTTTGTTTTGTAGATAAAATGATTACTCGAGTGTGCTAAGTGAATCCGCTATACTTCACATTAGATACATAAAAGTATACTTCAGTAACAGAATAAATATCCATCAAAAAGTCTTTATTTCACCGTATCACTGCTGAACTATCCATTACCCGTGAATGTTTGCGTGGGCTTTTGTGTGCCCGTCACACCTACATCCGCTTTATAGCAGCCTGGCCAGCATTAATTAAGGTATTGAGAGAGTGTCATTAACATGGTAATAACTTAACGGGGTAAATGACTGTGCGGCAAATGGCTGCGCCTCATTACCCTCATATTTCATTGCTTAACAAACATGTAATTGAGTGCATATGCATTTGCCTATTGATGGGCCCATTTGCAGTTTCCCAGAAAGCTGGTCTCCACTCTCCAGGCTGACAGAGTGGGAACAAAACGACAGTGGGCAAACACCAGCAGGCTACTCATCAAGCCGCAAATCGCACTTTAGAAGAAATTTCCTTTCAACCCAAATCCATCGTTATCTAATTTTATCCCAGCATTGAATTCTGAGCATGTATTGCATGTTTGAAGTGAGCAAACATATAATTACGCCATATTATGTGCCAAGGTTTCATTGGTCGTTTTTTCCCCCCATGCTAATTGTCTGCAAACTGAGCTGTGAATTGTGCGGCAGAGCTGCCAAATGGCCCTATGGCCCTGGCAGATATTGCCCATTTAAAAGCACATCTCTGTGCATGCAGGGACCAGGCCCAGTGCATTTGGACCTAGCACAGCACCTTCACTGTTTATTTGGCCGCCATTATCTTTTATTTGCAGGCTGATGCCTTCTCTTGGCGAGACTGTCACAGCCCGTAATTTAGTGTTGCATGGTCTGTGAGGGAATGAAAGCCCCGAATCAGGATAGAGTCATCATATATAGACACATGTAATCCATGCTGGATTAAATCATTAATATAATACAGTAAATTATGCATAATTAGATGTGTGGGATGCACCTCATTACACACTTTGTCAATTTGTATGACAATGTTGAGTGCACGGTTATTTGATGCTGTTACAGGATCTTTAGACTGAAAAGAAATAATACCCAGTGAATGAGTGTGTGAATGTGTGTATGGTGTCCTGTGATGGACCGGTGTACTATCAAGGGAGTACTTCCGTCTCTCAGCCAGCGTTCCCTGTGTCTGACCTGGTTAAAGCGATTACTAAAGATTGAATGAATAAGTGAATGAATGAATGACCATCAGCTGTTATTCCAACATAAACAATGAGCATGAAACTAAATAGAAACACATTACTTAGATTGAACAAATCATGTGTACTGAGTAAACGCAAGTACTGATCTAAATAGCGGGACATATTTAAAAAAATAATGAGCAGACGAGAGATGTTTTACTGTCATATAGTCAGATATGAAGCATTTGGGACAGTCAAACACCATGTGCTATGAGTGTAAGTGTAAGGATGCTGCATTTTTGCATGTACAACATCCTAAGTAACTGATGGTCAAGGTCATGGTGATGTAAATTAGGTATGTTAGTGGGGTCCCTGGTGGTCTAGTGGTTAGGATGCGGCGCTCTCACCGATGCGGCCCGGGTTCGATCCCCGGTCAGGGAACCAACCCCAGCCACTCTTAGTGCCGGTCCCAAGCCCGGATAAATGGGGAGGGTTGCGTTAGGAAGGGAATCCAGTGTAAAAACATGTGCCAAATCAAACATGCGGATTGTCCGCTGTGGCGACCCCTAATGGGAGAAGCCGAAAGAAAGTTTAGTATGCATATATTTTGGTTAATAGAAACTACTGTAAATTCATTCTTTCCAGGGATATATTTTTTTTTTTTGCATGGAGGGGTATGTTATACCAGTACAGTTATGGATATTGAAACCCTAAATTGGTACAGATATTGGAGCATTAATCAGATACAAAAATACAGAGGTACCTCATCACATCACTAATAAACAGATATAAATTGAGTGTGCAGGAAACAATCCAAACACATAAAGACTCTGGTTTTATTCTCAACAGACTAAATCTCTTCTTTTGCAATGCACAAATGACTATCAAAATGATGGCACTTGACATGTTATTACACCTAAATGTAAGATGTTAAGATAAAGAGACAGCTGGAATGAAAGAAAAAAAAAACTAAAGCCCAACAGCTAGTGAAAGTGAGATTGTTTGTTATAGAGCAAGAGAGACACAGAGAGAAACATGTGTGAAATTCAGGTCAGGCAGAGATTGTGGTGATAAGTAAAACCTGAAGAGGTCGTAATGCTGAGTGAAAAGTGAAACAGTACATGCTTGCAGCAGCAGGAGTAGCAGCAGAGAGAGTGAGCCCTCGGAGACCTGGCACTGCTGAGCAGAGCTGCTTGTTGCCTAGCGGCCCCAGCCAGTTGCCTGGGAGACATGTATCTGAGGGGTGTGTGTGTGTTTGTGTGTATGTGTGTGTGGTTGGGGGGGGGGGCATAGTGCTGGTGATAATGCCGCTCCAATGACTGCCAAAAGCCTGAATTAGAGCAACATTGTAGCCAAGAGCCAGTCACTGAGAAAGGTCATGAAGAAAACGTCCCAAATCAGACGCAGAGGACGAAGCGACCTCTATGTTTGCTCCCCAAGCACAATGGAGGACAATTGCTTTTAACGGCGTGATTTTTGGTCAGCCATGTGTGTTTAACCCTTCTGAATGAGGTAGACACAAGGAAGAATGGCTCGAAATGTCAGCTGTTAATAGAGGGGATGAAATAGTTCTGGTCACCATGAAAAGGTCAACGAAAAAAAAGAAATATTCTGAAACAAGAAAATGGGCTGGTTAGAGCTGATTTAAAGATCTTGTATAATCACTCTCTAAGAGTATCTTCCGAGAAATAAGGAGGTGACATTTATTATGCGGTAATTGAATTAGAGATTTAATTGAAGCACCTAACAGTTATTGGTGTTATAATATTAGGAATAAGGTTTCGAATCATAAAGCGTGATTGATGAGCTCCTAAATATATGCCTTAACTGAGATTCGTTCTTAATGATGTTATAACTTTGCACAATTTGTAATAGGAATACTAATAGGTTAGCAGGGGCTTATACGAAAATCATGATCAAGCCCTTGATGGAGAGCATATAAAGTTTAAAAGCATTTTATTGCATTGTGGTGCATTTGCAGTGTTCTAATTTTCCTTAAATGATGTGAGTGTACATGTCAGGGATTCACCCTGCCACGCCCCCCTCTGTAGCTGTCAGGGATTCACCCTGCCACGCCCCCGTCTGTAGCTGTCAGAGATTCACCCTGCCACGCCCCCCTCGATAGCAGTCACGCTGCTTCCCAAGATTACCGACAGCTGTGGCTCATGAAAGATCAGACTACATAAACTCACGTTCTTGAGTCACAGGCTGTCGGTCGTTATATTGTCAAGCTGGACAATCGCGTGGCTGCTCGACCGCCGGCTGTATATGCGAATTCCACTTCCGACTTGGATTACTCATTGCCGAAGGCTTTATGGATTATGCTTGGGACATTCGAACTCATAGCGGACAACGCGTATCGAGCGGATGTCTTTGTTTGTTGTTTTCAACGGCTTATGAGTGTTTTTGTGTTGTACGGTTGTTGAAATAAAAGGACAATGATCGGACTATATCGGCTTCCGCGTCTGCAGCCTGACAGAACGACCGACCTATACCGAACGCGGATTCGCCATTCCGCGATTCCGACCGCAACGGATCGGCAGCTGAACCCGGCTTCGGATTTCCTCCGGAAGCTCAGTGCCGCTTCTCGTGGTTCAGATCCACAGAAGCCGGATCATGAGAGCGCGGCTGCGCCACGCCCCTCAGAGAGCGCGAGGGATTACCGGCTCGTTACTCGGGGAAAAAAGACGAATTGGGCGGATTTCTGCAAGGCATCGGCGAGTATGTGGCTGTTAACATTTCCCGGTTTCCTTCCGAACGAGCCAAGATTGCCCTCTGTATTTCCCTCCTGTCTGGAGAAGTTCTTGCCAAAGCCAGCTCACTATGGAGCGCCAAAGGGGGCAAATTCGGCTCACTCGCCGAATTCAGCGGGCTGCTTCTGGGGAAGTTGGGGATAGAGGTGGTGGATCTCCACTACAGTCCCCTTGAGGAGGAAGGTGCTCCATTCCAAGGTTCTCAAGAGCACGCGGCTCCGTGCCGGATCTCCCATGAGCCTGCAGCTCAGCCCCAATGTTTTGATGAGAGGGTTGCTTCATCTCAGGGTCTCTACCAGCGTGCTGCTGTGTTCCGGGGTTCTCGTGGACGCACCACACCATCTCCGAGCGTCGGCGAGCACACCATGCCGTCACAGAGCTTCTACAGGCGTGCCGCTCTGTTCCGAGGTTCCCGTGGGCGTGCCACGCCGCCACAGTGTCTCCAGGAGCGTGCTTTCCCGCCACAGAGTCTTCACGAGAGCGCCGCGCCGCCACAGAGTCTCCAGGAGCATGCTTTCCCGCCACAGAGTCGTCACGAGAGCGCCGCGCCGCCACAGAGTCTCCAGGAGCATGCTTTCCCGCCACAGAGTCGTCACGAGAGCGCCGCGCCGCCACAGAGTCTCCAGGAGCATGCTTTCCCGCCACAGAGTCTTCACGAGAGCGCCGCGCCGCCACAGAGTCTCCAGGAGCATGCTTTCCCGCCACAGAGTCGTCACGAGAGCGCCGCGCCGCCACAGAGTCTCCAGGAGCATGCTTTCCCGCCACAGAGTCGTCACGAGAGCGCCGCGCCGCCACAGAGTCTCCAGGAGCATGCTTTCCCGCCACAGAGTCGTCACGAGAGCGCCGCGCCGACACCTCCGGTCACAGAAGGCGAAGTGACTCCTCCGAGTCCCTCTCCAGACGACGCCACATCCCAGAGCCCCTTCCAAGGCGACATCTCGCCCACGGAAAGCTCGGCTCCGCCCCAGGACCTCCAAGAGAGCTCCGCCCAGCTCCAGGTCCCTCCAGAGAGCTCCGCCCAGCTCCAGGTCCCTCCAGAGAGCTCCGCCCAGCTCCAGGTCCCTCAAGAGTGCTCCGCCCAGCTCCAGGCTCCTCAAGAGGGCACGACTCCGCTCCAGGCTCCTCCCGAGAGCTCGTCTCCGCTCCAGGCTCCTCCCGAGAGCTCGTCTCCGCTCCAGGCTCCTCCCGAGAGCTCGTCTCCGCTCCAGGCTCCTCCCGAGAGCTCGTCTCCGCTCCAGGCTCCTCCCGAGAGCTCGTCTTCGCTTCAGTGTCCCAAAGAGAGCTCCACTGATGTCGTGGACCTACAGGCGAGCCCTTCTTCGCTCGTGGTTCTCCAGGCAGGCTTAACCTCATTTCCAGGCTGCTCAGTAGGCTCCGATCTGCTCCTAAGGGTCCCAAGGAGCGCCCCTACGCCCAGGGGTTTCCCTGTGCACTCACCCCAGCTCCAGGACTGCGAAAGGGAGGTTGAACCGCTGCCCCCGGGTTCCACCGACGGCGACGGCTCACCCCACAGTCCCGCAGAAGGCGACGGCTCGTCTCCAGCGCCCGCAGAAGGCGACGGCTCGTCTCCAGCGCCCGCAGAAGGCGACGGCTCGTCTCCAGCGCCCGCAGAAGGCGACGGATCGTCTCCGGGCTCCGCAGAAGGCGACGGATCGCCCCCGGGCTCCGCAGAAGGCGACGTCTCGCCCCCGGGCTCCGCAGAAGGCGACGGATCGCCCCCGGGCTCCGCAGAAGGCGACGTCTCGCCCCCGGGCTCCGCAGAAGGCGACGTCTCGCCCCCGGGCTCCGCAGAAGGCGACGTCTCGCCCCCGGGCTCCGCAGAAGGCGACGTCTCGCCCCCGGGCTCCGCAGAAGGCGACGTCTCGCCCCCGGGCTCCGCAGAAGGCGACGTCTCGCCCCCGGGCTCCGCAGAAGGCGACGTCTCGCCCCCGGGCTCCGCAGAAGGCGACGTCTCGCCCCCGGGCTCCGCAGAAGGCGACGTCTCGCCCCCGGGGTCCTCTTCAGGGCGAAGGATCGCATCCAAGCTCCACGCAGGGCGAAGGATCGCATCCAAGCTCCACGCAGGGCGAAGGATCGCATCCAAGCTCCACGCAGGGCGAAGGATCGCATCCAAGCTCCACGCAGGGCGAAGGATCGCATCCAAGCTCCACGCAGGGCGAAGGATCGCATCCAAGCTCCACAGAGGGCGACTTCTCGCCCCCAGGTCCTCTTCAGGACGACGGATCGCCCACAGGATCCCCGCATGGCGACGTCGGTCCTCCAGGTCCCTCTGACGGCGACGTCGGTCCTCCAGGTCCCTCTGACGGCGACGTCGGTCCTCCAGGTCCCTCTGACGGCGACGTCGGTCCTCCAGGTCCCTCAGAGGGTGGTACGACGTTCCTAGTCTCCGCCCGGGACGTCCTCCACTCCCCGGTCATTGTCATGGTTGGCGTCCAGTTCCGGTTCCCCGCCATGGAGGTCGCTCTGGCTCCAATCCCCGCCAGGGGCTTTACTCAGCCTCCCATCAGCACCGAGGGCATGGCTCCATTCCGGATCCTCCTGCAAGGTGTTGTTCCATTCCGGCTCTCCGCAGAGAATGCTCACCAGGCCTCCGTTGCTCCCAGGCGTCTAAGGAGGCCTTCCTCGGAGTGCCCTGGCCCGCCTGGCATAGGTGGGTTTTGGGGCGTCAGGTGTCGCCCCTGGAGGGGGGGGGGTACTGTCAGGGATTCACCCTGCCACGCCCCCGTCTGTAGCTGTCAGGGATTCACCCTGCCACGCCCCCGTCTGTAGCTGTCAGAGATTCACCCTGCCACGCCCCCCTCGATAGCAGTCACGCTGCTTCCCAAGATTACCGACAGCTGTGGCTCATGAAAGATCAGACTACATAAACTCACGTTCTTGAGTCACAGGCTGTCGGTCGTTATATTGTCAAGCTGGACAATCGCGTGGCTGCTCGACCGCCGGCTGTATATGCAAATTCCACTTCCGACTTGGATTACTCATTGCCAAAGGCTTTATGGATTATGCTTGGGACATTCGAACTCAAAGCGGACAACGCGTATCGAGCGGATGTCTTTGTTTGTTGTTTTCAACGGCTTATGAGTGTTTTTGTGTTGTACGGTTGTTAAAATAAAAGGACAATGATCGGACTATATCGGCTTCCGCGTCTGCAGCCTGACAGTACAAGAGAATTTTTTAAGAAAAAGAGAGTGAAACTTTTTGTTGCAAACAGAATGCAAAAGAAAAGTGTGATATAATGTTTGCACATAAATCTATACGTACAGCATAGAGGCAAGGTAGAAATTAGATAATAGCAACATCAGTGTAGAAATTGATCCACGCTTTCTTCTTTAATCAATATCACATTTATGATACGATTTGGGGTCACCATAAAGTGTACATTATGGCCCGGGTGATTATTGGCTCGAGATTCTTAGCAGCGACAACGGTGGTCCAGCCAGACTCGATCAGTAATGTTTGTTCCTATTCCTTATAGCCGAGTGTAAACCTGATTAAAGTCATTATTTTGGTTGTAAACCACCACACCTGAGTGTTCTCTGTATTGATTGCCTGCTGAATGAAAGTTTGCTTTAACACCCACAGGGCTGCAGAAACTAGAACCACTACGATCTCGCAAACACACACACTCACACACTTCCACACTCTTTCATCTCTTCTACTCCGGTCTTTTACTTAAGTAGCAGAGCAGTCCAAAAAAAATCCAAAGCTGCCTATCTGCTGTTATTCACCAGGGTGACTTAAAAGATAACACAACTCTTTTTGCATGGTTCAGTGCTGTAGCACTCTCTGTGATCCAACCAAGCTCCAAGTTTTCACAGGCAATTAGCGAGAGGCAGTTTGACGGCCTGTTCTCATCAATTAGCAGGCTCTGCTTTAGGACTGCAAAAAGGCTTTTGTTTCTGAATGTGGGGTTTGGGTGCTCTCGCTTGCCTCTTCCTCCAAAACTGTAGTAGATGTGCGAAAACGACGAGAGGAGCCGTGCTGAGGAGAACCCAGTGGGAGGGACAGCAAACAAGCTGCCAGAACCACTAGGGGTCCACAGTAAAGCCTGCCCTAATATTAGCCCATGAGTCACATCTCTGAAGCCACACACCCTGCTTCAGCAACACACTTAAATTGGCCTCCCATTTTATTTATTTTTTCTTGAGGTAAAAACGCCGGTTACATGAGTGGTTCAGCACCTCTTTTTAACTGCCCTGTGATGCTGGGCATCTTTTACCAGGACTCAATACTCACACTGTCGCCACTGAAGATTGACAGAAGTTTGACACCGATTTGAGATCTGATGATTTCAGCTGCCCTGCTTTTTTGAAAACAGTTTACAAATTAATATGAACAGTCTTGATTTTTCTTGATCTTAACTCTATTTCCCAACATTTAATTTAACAAGGTTCCTAATTATCTAGTCATGACAGGAGCTCCATCGTACTCCACTAACCGTTAAATAAACTTCAGCACTGCTGTGGGTAGTGCCATTTCCCCAGTTGAGTAAAAAAAAAACTTCAGATCATCTAAAAAAAAAAAAATCCACTAGCACGGTAGACACACCATCAGCAGTAAATTGGACTCCATGAAGATCAGTGAACAAATTTCAACAGCTCAGTGCCGAGCCCTTTCCAAGCGTGACATTTTTAAGATGGTACCAATGAGTCGCCTGCCAGACTAAAGACTACTGCCAGCAGATGGGTGATGTCAGTGGCAATGAGCGTAAAGTATTCAAGGAGAAATCATGGTTCTCTCTTGGCTCCAGCACTCCGGCACCCCCACGTGTCCCCAGCCCAGTCCTGAGGGGAAAAAAACAGGGGCTGCATTAGCAACAGGCACAGCAAGCCTGACCCAGTGTGGCGCCACCGGTCTGCCAGCCTAACAAGGTCCCCCAGGTCGTAAAACACATGGGGTGTGGAAATGATGGTGTGTGGTGGGGGTGTCGCACATAGGAGGGTATACTGCCTTTAAAACACCTCTAACTGTAAATCTGATTTATAGTAAATGCAAGCAGGAACAATATTGTAGAGTGTTTGCACACTCTATTTAGTTTTTTGTTGTTCAGAGGATTTTAAAGAGAGAATCAATGTCTAGTTGGTCTCTTTATTTTATTTTTAAATACAAAAATGTACAATTAGATGAAATCCTTAAGAACGCCAGTTTTCAATACTCCAAACTCAAAATACATTTAAAAAACCCCATTATCATTCAATTACAGAAATTTGCTTTAAAGCAGAACATATATTTAAAAATTACATTTAAAAAGCTTTCTATCTTTTTCTATTTATCAAGCTACATATGATACTCTTGAAATACTAGTGATCCTGACCCCTTCTGCTCTCCAGACCTGCCTGATCTATCCTGATGCCCTGCTTAAGGATGAAGATTCTTCAATTAAAAACTTAAAAACTGATCCTTCCTCTGAGGATGGCTCCACATGAACTGCCTAAAGACACATGAGATTACTGTAGATAGTACAAGTCAGAAACAATGGCCTTGGACTGCAACTGATACAACTAGTTTTGCACTTAATGCTCCATTAGTGAACAGTTCCCAGTGAACAGTGAAAGACTTCATTATGAATCTCAAGATATCTGTATAACACTTTATCCAGTGTTACCAAGATGAGGATGGGTTTCCCTTTTAAATCTAGAACCTCTCAAGGTACTGTATGTTCTGCATATCATCTCAGGGTATTTTTTCTTGCCTCTGTCACCTCTAGCTTGTTCATTAGAAATAAACATTCTTAATCTATTTATTTCTGTAAATCTACTTTGTGACAATGTGCATGGTAAAAGTACTATACAAAAAGATAATTGAACTGAATTAAAGTTAGAAATTTATTTGAAAAGCAAACCAAAGAAAAAAACCTTATGCACAAGCATAATAAAGTGTTGAGCCATCACAAGTCACCTGAATAGCTTCAGTGCATCTTGCAATTGATCTCACAAGTCTCTGGAATTATTCATTCACTTGGCAATTTTGATGATGTTAGAGAGCACTATTGCATCTAATACATCACTCCAAAATCTCCCATAAGTAGTCAATTGTGCAGAGAGCTGTGCAGTGAAGGTCATAGCACATCATTTACATTATATTTAACCTTATCAAACTATTTCTTGATCTCTTGTGCGATGTCATTGGGGCGGAGTCATCCTGAAATATACCACTTCTATCAGGATAGCAACTTTTCATTATAAGATAAAGTTGTTTAATGAGAAGATAGATTTTTTTTCTCTTTTCTGTTGTTACCTGAGTTTATTTCAAAATCATATCTAAATGTGCAGTAGAATATCTTGATAAAGTGTAGTTTAATGTTGGAAGGTTTGTTTGCTGTTGGTTGTCTTTATGCGGCCTTTGTTCTGCGTAGATGTGTATATGGGTTTTTTTTCCCCCAAATATTCCAAATCCAATATAACAGTACATTTCCGCAGTATAAATAAGGGCAAGTAAGGGTTATAAGGGTTAATACAAATATACAACTAACACTGTAGACAATCAGTTCAGTCTGTTTGTTGTAACAGGGACATATTTCAAGCGAATGAAAAAAAAAGAAAGAAAATAAAACCCCTAAAGCTAGCATTTTACACAAGAAACCACAGCCTTAAATTTTACATGGGCTCACCTTGTCACCCACACAGACCTATGGAGGGTATGAGCAAATGTCAACTGCTCATAAAAGGACTGGAAAATGGCCATTGCAATAAAAATGACAATGAATACAGACCCCATTTGCTGGTCACTGTCTGGAAAAGGTCAAGAGCCATTTAAAAAGCCTGGAAACACACAGGAACCTAGCGCATGCAATAAATATTAGTGACCAGAGCCGATCTGATATGGCCGGATGGGCAAATGTCATTACAGTTGTCAGGCGCAGTAAGGCCTGCTAGTATAATATGGTATTTATATATAAACCCCTCAGGGTTGCCATAGAATAGACATTAAGTTACAATTTTTTTCAAGGATAATCATAGAGCTCAGAAGTCTTCTTTTTATACTGCAAACTTTTCACTGATTTTTGATTGTGCTGGTGTTAAAAGGCTATTATGCTCTGAGGCATAATAGATCTAAAGGGTAAGGTAATATGAATACCAGGTTTATCGGTACTGGTCCTGTCTTTACTGCTCCAATCCATCTAATTTCAAACCAGACCATCATGCTCACCTTTCTCATACTGTGCTCCTTTGTTAGGCGAATCAAAAAGTTCTGCTTCATTAGAAACTGAAGGTTACTTGTTGGTAATGAGAGCCCCAATTAGGAGAAACAGAGCGTCAGCCTCAGTGGAATTGCCACTTACACAAACAGTAAATCACCTTGTTGAAACCTTGCCAGTTGTTCTGCAGTGGGAAACAAGAGAGAAAGCAACAGAGAGAGAGAGGATAGGACAATATGTTTCTGAGTTTGCATTAATATGGTTTTGGTTCTGCACTGCAACAAGGTTAGGTTCTTATATAATTATTGTTCCACTGAAATGTATGCATATATATTTTGGAAATCTTAATTTTATAGCACTTTTAACAATGGACATGGTCTCAAAACAGCTTTACACAGATAATGCAGTACATCTGACACTTCCATTCACATGTGGTTCTTCCCCAAACAGTTTTCACAAAGCTGGAGGCACACAATTGCACAGGATGTCTTTGAATACAGTAAAATTCAATTTTCCATGCACTATAAAACCCAAATCTGTTCCAGCATGCCAATGCCCCTGTGCTCAAAGCGAGCTCCGTGAAGTGAACCCATGTTTACATGGGTTGGAGAGAAGATCTTGAGTGGCGTGCTATACAGCTCTGACCTCAACCCTATTGGACACATTTTGGATGAATCACTGACTGCACACCAGGCCTCCTTACCCTACATCAGTACCTGAATTTAATAAAACCCTTGTGGCTGAATGAGCACAAATCTCCCCAAGCCTTTTTTTTCCACAAGAAAGAAAGATATTATAACAGCAAACTGGGAATAAATGCAGAATGAGCTGTTCAAAAATATACATACGAATCTTATCTTGAGGTCTTGTTGATATAGTGTATTTAACATAAAGCAATATTACACCGTTTTGTAACTGTTTTCTAACAGTACCTTGGTGAGTTTCCCAGTTTAGTCATATATAAGAGTCAAATATGATCAATAATAAGAGCCAGGCGGCCTCTGTCTATCTGAGAAGAGGTAGAGCAGATTTAAGGAGACAAAGCATGAAATGAAGTGAACTGGGCTGTGACAGAGAGGATGTGGGATAAATTCACTCATTCGCCTTTCTTTTTTCATTTCTCTTTCTGGTAGTGTAACCTGACCTCAAGTTCACAAATCATACTTAACTGAGCATCACATTTCTGACAACTTCTGGAATTAAATTTGCCAAATAGTCAACCTTTTTGATTTAAATGTTTTGTTATTTAGACTCTAATTGTATACATGTAGTTGTATATGCATCCTTCACTCATCTACGCTTTACACTTCCCACACACCCATTAAAATCTCCATTATGTGATAGCGTCACTAATGCTGCTCTACCTGCTCTTTTACGTTTCAATTCAGTCTTAATCTTAACCTCAGGTAATATTTCTGTTTCAATATTGTTTTCTTTTATTGTCGAGTAGTCATGTTGCCAACAACTCAAACTCGTTCGATGAGATATTATACCGCAAACCACGTAACATGCAAAATCTGAATCTGAATTTTTGTTTGTTGAACACATTTAGAACATAAAGTGATTATGTATCAAATGTAATGATGACTGCATGAAAAAAAAAAGATCGCAGAACCTCCCGTTTTATTGATCCACAGCTGCCAACAATCTCAGGTCGGCTGTGACTAATGACTCGCCCAAGTATAACCTAATAGTTTCATTTTCAGTGATTAGACATTTATAAATGACCTCCGCAAGCAGTCGCTAAATAGTGCCCAATAGAAAACCTCATAAATATTGGCCTATAGAAGTCTCATAAATTACCAGATAACGGAGTTTCAGATATCCGCACGGCATATTGCACAGCATGGCAAGCAATCTGTTATGGAACTGGAGCAAAAACACTACACATATGTTTATAGTAACCTAATCTCATGGCACATCAGTTTGATTGACCATAATTTATAGATTAGATGGCCCTCTTTTGACAGTAAAAAGGTTGAGTGGATGTGGATATATGGATATCAGCTGAAGAGTAACCTCTCTGGGACTATCAAACCCGCAGTCCTTGACTTTCACATTATAATGATATGTTAGATTTGGTACTTGTGTGCCATAAGACTTCATGTGCACTATTACTGAATGTATTGAATTATTGAACTGAAGTGGTATTGGATATGATTACCTACAAAAATAATGTACTTTTGATCTCCACAAATCTATTTAGACTTTTTTTAAATCCAATCACCATGTTAGTAGATCCTACCTATTCCAGCTGTCTAATTAATTCCTTTTATACTGATATATAAAGAGGAAAAATAATGAGAGGAGAATGATGAATAGAGTGAATACAGACTGGATCAGATGACACTGGGGTCTGAGCTTTAGGCAGTCCCTCCCTTCATTTTTACACGCACACATACTGCCGCAGTCCAGACAACCAGCAGCATGAAATTACACACATCATTATTTTACATCTCTGGGTCAGTGTCAGGGAGAGCTGCCCTCTCTGATTACTCCTCCTCACTCTTTGGGTGTATATCCTAGTTATTTTCATCTATATAGGAACTTCTCCCTTGTCCCTTCCATTGAAACGCATATTTACAATAGGTCACCAAGTCTAAGCTGCTACCTCTCCTTCTCCCTACCTGTATTCTCACTCGCTCTCCTTTCCACTCCCTCATGTCTGTCCTTGTCAAATCCAGAACTTCCATTTCATCATCTTGGAATCACAAAATATTTTCGAATGTCTTTTCTTTCTACCGACAGGACAGCTCCCTAGAAAAATGTAGTAGGGTGACAAAAATATAGATATCTAGATGGCTTTATTTTAATAGCAATCATTATACAAATGTATTAGTTGAGTATTTCGCTATCGTTTATAAACAACATGCTGAGTGTCCAAGCTGGCTTTCTATAACTGATTCAAGAAAAACAGAAGTACCCGTCCAGTTAGCTGGTTATCGTGTCCATATTATGTTGCTCATAACAATAAACTGTCTGCAACTGCAGTAAAAAATATTTATTGTTGAATAACTGACTTATTTGTAGATCTGAGCATCAGTATATAGACTGTGGTCATTACATTTTCATTACCGCCATTAAAAAGGAAATCATAAACATTTACGCACTGATTAACCTGTTTGTTTATATACAAATGCAAAATACTCAGTAGCTAGTAAGTGCAAGCAACAGTAAGAAAAACACTACATAGGAAAATAACATTCATTCCCTACATTCCCCGTCAAAGAATTGTTATGTCTGCTGGGTAAATGTTTACTTGATCCGACCTCATCCACAGCTAAAAAACAATCAGAGCTTTTTTGATGTCACCCATATATTGGTAGCAAGGTTTAAAAAAATCGGAAATGTTATGGCTAAACCGTTGACTTTGGTACCACTGCTTACTATATTGCATCTCTATCCCCCTCCAAACCACCAATAAAGGATGAGCCTAAAAGCCAGAAGGAGCATAAGAGAAATAACACCTTCAACAGAGAGAACGAAAAGAGGGCGGTTGGTCATCCAGGCTGGCAGCACCACATTATAAGAATACCTTCGCTCCTCAACAGCCTTTCTGTCAGCAAGTGCCCAAACCACCCCATAAAACCATTCAGCTGAGGAGAAATAAACCAACATTGGATGCAGCAAAAACAAGGTGTCAAGGGAAATGGTTTCATCAAGTTCAGCTCGTAAAAGATAGATTTACAGACACGTCATAAAGGGGGTAGGGTTTGTTCGTCCTGGCAACACTCCCCTTCATAGTGTGTGGATCGTCAGCACTGACCACTGCGTCTATTTACACCATCATGGGAGATGTAGTCAAGGCCAGAGCCGTAACTCATGTGGCCAGGTGGAGAGAAAATAGGGGCTAATCCAGTAAAATAGATATCGAATGCAGTTCAAGAGCAAAGAATACAGGCACAGTGATGGGTGAGTCTCATAAAACTCCCCGATAAATTTGTTACCCTCAGCTTTTGGTTTCTATTACCCTCTAACACCCCCCGCTTAAATCCATCCCTTTCTCTTTCTTCCTTCACCTTACCTGCAATCTCCTAGTCTCACTGCTCTAATTCTTCAGAATACTGACCTCAGAGAAAGCTGATGACCACGAGCAGGATTCTGTCACCACCCCACTGCTATCATCCTCATCACACTCCAGCAGGACAGACACAATTGTGCCACATGGCGCCTGCATCTTTCGTGTGACGGGTCACTTTCAATCCAGCCACAGACTGTTTGAGCCGCAACCCCATAAATACGTCCTTCGGCCCTGACCGTTGCGCCTTATCAATCATGTTTTCATTCAGCCACAAGGTCAACAAGAGCGATAACCCTCTTTGGAGAGAAAAAGTGTCTATAAGACACTCGGAATCTGTCAAAATACATGACAAAATGTAAATATACATGCAGAATAGAGTAGTGGTGGGTCATTTTTCTCAGTAATTACTCACATACTTCTCCATATTTCATGCTAATTAAGAACACTAGAACATTAGCAGATAAAACTGATTCTAGAGTTTAAAGTATAAACAATATTTTTCAAGATATAATTCAATCTTTCAGTATTATTTTAAAAATACAAATATATTCATTACCATTTTAATTCTCAAACCTGAACGGTGAGAAGCTGTTCATTCATAACTGTTCTGAGGTTTATATTCTATTATAAATATCGTGTTCATTTATTCAACAATCACATCCAAAGTGATTTACAAAAGAATTGAGATGGAACACAATACATACACTGATCAGGCATAACATTATGACATTATAACATTATGAACAGTGAATTGAATAACACTGATTAACTCTTCATCATGGCACCTGTGAGTGGGTGGATTTATTGAGCAGCAAATTAACATTTGCCCTCAAAGTTGATGTGTTAGATGCAGGAAAAATGGGCAAGCTTAAGGATTTGAGTGAGTTTGAGGAGGAACAAATTGTGATGTCTAGACGACTGCAGCTCTTGTGGGATGGTTCTAGTCTGCAGTGGTCAGTATCTCATAAATGTGGTTCAAGGAATAAACAGTGGTGAACCGGGGACAGGGTCACAATAAGAGGCTTATTGATGTACGTGGGGAGCAAATGCTGGACCGCGTGGTCCGATGCAACAGACGAGCTCCTGTAGCTCAAACTGCTAAAGAAGTTCATTCTGTTAATGCTTGAAGTGTCAGAACTGTTTAGGAAGCAAAAGGAGAACCAACACAATATTAGGCAGGTGGTCATAATGTTATGCCTGATCGGTGACAGCTGATCAGAGGGCAGTTCAGGTTCCTACTCAAGGTTCAAACAGTGAATCTCTGACAGTCCTGAGATTGTCTACACTGTTAGTGTATACAAAATATTTTCGATGTCTTTAAAAATGTATTAGGCCCACGTTCACTCAACGGTTTCCAGCAGTGAGAAAGCATTAGCTTTTACTTCTGTGAAATGCCCCCAAGCTCTGCACGCCCCTGAGATCTGCCATGCAAATCAGAGGTGCATTTACATACCTGACTAAACAAATCCGAATTAGAGTAGACAATCAGCACACATACCGAGAGAGAAATTAGATCTAAAAACACCTCTCTGTAGTGTAGTGAAAATAATGCGGTGCTGTGTTTTAAGGATTGGTGGGTTTGTGTTTGAAAGAGTGCTCAGGTTTGTGCTGATGCAACACAGAGCACACGGATTGGAGTCGGAGCATAATTTGACTGTGGCCATGTGATAGTCAGTATTGATTTTGATGTTAAGCTGTCCATGCTGAAGTCACAGATGATGACCTCTTCATGGTGATAGAAAAAAGGAAGTTGCCATGGAATCTATTCACTCCCTCCAACCGCATATGGGTACAGCCATGTTACTGCCAGATGTTGCCTATACCCTGCAGAAAAAAACTTTGGTCTAAAAATAGAGATCCAGGCTACAGCTCCTTCTGTCCAACTGGTTCTATGCTTTAATTAGAGCTACCTGAGTCCAGTCACTGCAGTACTGATATAATGCAGATAAAAGAACAGTAAATCCCATCCTAAGCTAATTGCACAATTTGCGTTTGAAGTACTGATATTTGGGCTTGTCTCTGAGGTATCAGACATCAAATATCACAGATACTCTCAGATGTGCATTCAGAAGCATTAGATCTTAGAGATCGAGGTGAACGGTCAAAGCAGATTCCAGAGCATGACTGGGGTCAAAAAATCTTTCCTTCATAACTTTTCACCAAAACATCACACAATGGGAGACAGGACAAGAAAGAGATATGAGGAAAAAAATTAAGTGTTATGTGCCAGGCAGCCATAAAAGTACCAACTGCTGAAATGCCTTCCTCCCCCTCTTTTCTTTTTTTTTTCCATTTCATTCCTAGACGAAGACGTGCTCCCTCCTGTCTTCCTGCTCTGCATCCCTTTGATGCTCCTCAGCAGAGCTGGGAAACAAAGCAGTCATTAAGGAAAGAAACTTGTCTCCTGCAACTTTGAGGGCCCATCAGAATACACAAATCGACTGAAGCTCTTGTCAATGTTGCTGAGGTTGTTTTTTTTACATGTAGTACGCGGGTTCCCAGTTGCCACACTCTGTTTCTCTGATTACAATTTACAACCGAACTGCATGCAGTATGCAGCCAAGGAAGGGACATCCTATTGTGCATCCTGTTGAGGGAACAATTGACGAGCTCATTAAAAATACTACATCCATTGTCACTGCCAATTCCTTTCGAAATGCGTATCATCTGACTGGTATGTTTTATTGTTCAATAACAGATAACTCATTATGTTTGTCAGCTTGAAGCTATATGCAAGCCTTAACCCACTCCGACTTCTGTCTTTCAATGATATGAAATAAACAAACATCTCTGGGGAACTATTTCACTTTGAACGTTTAACTGAAATATTCAGTACACTTTTCTCTTTTTACTTTTCCGTAGCTTTAAAAAAAAAAAAACGATTCAGACTGCCAATGGTGGCAGATGGGAGCACTGAACTGCAAATTCTTGCCACCATCCCATCTTCCCCGATCTTCTGTTGTGTCTTCTGGAGCAAGTGCGCCTTCCAAAGCCCACACAAACAAACATCCTGAACTCTAATCCAGTCGTTCGTTGTGATTCAAACTCTCACTTGAGGGGTGTTTCGGATTCTTCTAGGTCCAGACATGGGCCAGATGTTAAAACGTTGCCCCATGGCTATATCAGCAACAAGAGGACACTGCATGCTTTCCACCCTCTCTGACAAGGCAATCTTTTCCACATAGGCTGCTGACCCCCATTCGCACACCATCTGTCTGCAGCTCCTCCTGCATGTGCTATCACACACTAAAGGCTGTTTTCCTCTCCAAATATGTACTCAGCGATCAGGGGCATTATGAATTCAATTCAGTAGAGGATGTTTGCACAGTTGAACACTGATGGAACTCTACTACAGAGACCTGTTTTTTTTTTATCTTCTTCAGAGTATAAGTTATCACAGTTTTGGAAAATTTCCAGCCCACAGCAGATTTTCTCTGGAAAAGATGTTGTGAGTAATCCCTATTGTACACTTGTGCAATGGCATGAATTTCCATGTGGTGAATAACAAGTTTCTTTCACATATCCAGTTTAAAGCCACAGTATCAGAACAGGAGGGATGAACGTGTGATGACCTCAGCAGTAATCCAGACAGGTGTGGCAACGCTGTGAGACATTTACATGACAAGTATGAGGCTAAGAATGTTAAAGCACCAGCCATCTAAACCAAACAAGTATACAAGACAAGAACAACTGCAACACATTATATAATATTATATTTAATAAGCCTCATAAACAATAAATCTGCATTTTAGCTACCCCCCATACACACTCCCCAAATCAAGACAAGCTGAGCTGACAAGCTGAATTATTCTTTCTATTATTATTACTATCGATATATTATTGTGTTCCTGTTCATTTGATTATGCTCAGGATTTCTTGCACACGTGGAACTTGCCCGTGACAGAAGTTTACTACCACACACACTCCGATACACTTCAAAGCGCCCGTGGCTGTTTGCTGAATTGTTAGCACCGAACATGCGAATGTGTAGATCTCAAGCTTCCTGCCGCATGGTCGACAACTTCCCTTTCTTCCTCTGTGCATATGCCTTATTAATGAAACGGGTGGGAAAGATGTGCGCAGACATCATTACTCTGACAGTGTGATGCATTTGTTTGCCTGATGAAGCGATTCGGATGCACTTTCATGTAATATGTAGTGGAACGCGTGTTAACATTCGATGCAAACACTACATTTTCTGTCCTGTGCGACTGTGGAGTATACCACATGTATCAAGACAAGCAGCAAGTCACAGTCACTTTCGTCAACAAGTTTCCAAATTGAAGGTGTAAATGTGGCAGCAGATGTAACACTGACAACACCCCCTTACTTCCCCCCAAAAAAGTCAAGGAAATTCAGCCAGGGGCAACAACCAACCTTTTGAGGAACTGTTCTAAATTTGTCATGGAATATCTGAGATAACAAACTCTAATCTTCCCCTGTCTGTGTGGCACACATCAACAGATCATGTTTATTTATGGGCAAATAGTGCATCTATATTTTGGAATCTTGTTCTCTGGTCCACCATTGTGACAAAAGGAGACAATGACAACATAATGGGGTCTTTGTTCAAATTAATGGAAAGAAAAGTTACTTATATAGTATGTTGCATATATATAGTAATGTGTAGTGTGTGTGTGTGTGTGTGTGTGTGTGTGTGTGTGTGTGTGTGAATGCATACAGTGACCTCATCCCACAGTCTGTACTCACATAACTTGCTTAAGAGCTAAAGTGAAGAGAACTAGCTTTGTGTTTGCACAACATGTGGTGGTTGTGTTTTTATTCCTCCTCTTTAATTAGCTGGGCTCCTTGTGACACCATACCAAAATGTGAGAATCCCTGTGCATTTCCGTGTGTGTGTGTGTGTGTGTGTGTGTGTGTGTGTGTGTGTGTGTGTGTGTGTGTGTGGGTGGATGGGTGGATGGGTGTACGTCATTCTACGATATTGAATTATTTTATGACACTACTGTATGCTAAGATACAAAGTCTGGTATTAAAATCTAATAAAACTTTAATTAATATACTTGCAAACAATTTATACTGAGATGTTGCTCTCTTTATACTAAGCTACTATATTCTCAGTGAGCACTTTACCAGGAACACTTTAATAAAAGTGGGTAGGGTCTCTCTTTACTTAAAAAAAATTAATTCATGGCTACGATTCCTCAAGATGTTGTAAACGTTCCTTTGAGATCAGGTCCATGTTGACATGACATCATGCATTAATACTAATCAATCTTTACATAAATGTCTTATATACTATTTGAGAATTGTTGCTGACCATGTGCATCCCACAATCTACACATATTCTAATGTCTACTTAATGACGGCGCGCCATGTCATACAAGTCATCTCAAATTGGTTTCATGAACAGTTTTCTCTCTCTCTCTCTCTCTCTCTCTCTCTCTCTCTCTCTCTCTCTCTCTCTCTCTCTCTCACACACACACTTCCTCCCTCCTTCGTCTTCCTCTTTTCCTCCTTCCTGGTGGCTCCATCCTCAGCATTCTCCTACCGATATACCCCATGTCCCTCCTCTGCACATGTCCAAACCATCTCAATCTCACCTTCCTCACCTTGTCTCCAAAACGTCCTACATGCACTGTCCCTCTAATAAACTCATTTCTAATCCTGTCCATCGTTGTCACCCCCAACGAAAACCTCAACATCTTCAGCTCTGCTACCTCCAGTTCCACCTCCTGTCTTTTACTCAATGCCACTGTCTCTAAACCATACAACATCGCAGGTCTCACCACAGTCCTATAAATGATTGAGAAAAAATATAGTGAGGAGAAATCCATCTACATATAAAATATTTGTCACTAAATAATAAAAGTATAGCGCATCACACTATTGAGTTATTTGCTGATGCAGTGAATCAGAACAGAATAAGACTGGGAAAAATGTATATAGTATGTAAGTATGTTACTGTCAACCTCAAGATGCATGCTACAGTGCATATTGTGAGGACTGTCATGCCATTAGAGAACTTAGTGAAAAGAATATCATGCCAGATAATTAGCAGAAGGATGCACTGTTTGCTTAAGATAAGATAAATGACTTAATTAATCAAGCTGACTAGACATGTTGCACTAGTGAAATCATCTCCGATAATTACACAAATAGTTTTTGAGTGACTGAAGATTGCTAAGAACATTATCTTAATGATTATGCAGTGGAAATAAATGGAAAAAGTCGTCAGAATTCCTTGAGAACTCTCGCCATCGCATGTCTTGTGGTGCGCAGTTTACTGCCATTGGGAGAGTTATAGAGAATTCCTAGGAGTTCTAAATCATACAGTGCTAAAAAAAAAAAACCTCGTTTCTCCAAACTTCCAGTCTCTTTCCTCTCTTACTGTCATATCCAAACTACACCTTGCCCTGTACAACTGCAGCTACAGCTCACAAATAAGATGAAGAAATCCAGACAGACTGAATTTTTTGCTGAAGGCTTGTAGCGTTGGTGTTCTTCCAGCAAAAATATGTGCCATAATACTGAGCTATGCCAAGGTGAGCGGGCTCTTTCTCAACATGTACTTCTGACTTGTTAAGCGAAGGGAAAACACACTCACAAAAGAGTAACAAACGTGAACCAAGGCGAGTTTTTTTGTTGTTGTGCAAAAGCACCAGAGGTCTATTTGCAATCTGGTGGGAGGCAGATTGGAATGTTGCGATGGCTTTTAGGTTACCCCCCTTTACCCTGGCACCTACATACAACTCATCCACTTCTCCAATTCAACCCTTGAGGCTGTGTGCTGAGAGCAAGAACACTCTAAAAAGTGCATTCATTTTTCTTACTTAAACCTCAACCACTCTCCCACCCCCCAACCTACAATGTCTGGTGAAAAACATGCACATGAGCTTGAGTGGGATTCTGGGCATACTCCCACACACACACACCCACACATACCACGAGTAAAAGAATCCAGTACACACATGTCCACAATCCTGTTCATCCTCTGTTTCTCACACATACACGCGGCACTGCGGGCATGTGAAGAATTCCAGGGTCTGCATAGGCAGGCCTTCAATATTATACGCGTAAGCACTCTCCCCCCTTAGTAGATAAAGATGGGTGAGGGGGCGTTGGAGCACAGAGGTTGTGCATTCTCAGTGTAATTTTTTTTGGACTGAGATGCAGCAGCTGAAGGGTGAGCTTTGCAATGTTCTTGCTGCGCCCTTGCGTGTGTAAGAGGGTTCTGCTGCGATGCTGCATTTCAATCGCGCCAGTGCTCATGGTGTCTAGAGGCCATATCTGGGAATGTGCTAGAGTTTAAACCTTTTTCTGTGTACATGAAAAATTTATGAAATTACCATAATTGCCATTTATTAACAGACAAAGCAGCACCAAAGAAAGAATTCACGGAATTGTATTTTCTACCAGGGTTAGTGTAATGGTAGTAAATCGAGAAGGAGGATGTTGTGCTGCATTAGTGGGGATAGGATGGAGGGGTTAGTGAAATGGGTTGGGGAAATGGGTAGGCACACATTTTCTACTTCACCTGCCAAAGTTTTAATGCCTACTGAGGATAGTGTAGTGTTTCTTACAGCTCTGTGATGATGTGTTTGTGTGTGTGTGTGTGTATGTGTGTGTGTGTGTGTGTGTGTGTGTGTGTGTGTGTGTGTGTGTGTGTGTGTGTGTGTGTGTGGTGGGGGTGTACCAGGAAAACTAGGTCAGATAAACGAAAAAATGTTGTGAACTTGTCACCTAAGATGCAGCTTGACTGACCAAGCTTTGTGTGCTAGTCAAAAGAACGTGTGGTCACTAAATCACAAGAACAAACTCCATATTGCCATCTAATAATTTAACCCTAATGATGCCTTTACTCTAAAAACATGCCATCTTTTGTATACAAAGAGCATTAAAGATGACTAATACATGATGTCTGAAAGTAAAGCTAATTAGGCTTAATTTTCTATTTATTATATATAAATATCCTTTACATGTTAAACCTTACATGCATTCTCTCACCTGCAGTACCGTGGATTTTATTCAATGTCTTCAGTCCATCATATTTGCTCATATTCCCAACAATTTCCTGACTTTTCAGACATACTATAGATTCTTCTGGCTCAGAAAATCGAACAGAAAATGCTTTTGAACTCAAGGTAGGATCGAGTACATATTCAGTCAGCAGATATGGAAAAGTGGAAGGGGCTACAGTAATTGGATAAACGTTACTTCTGCAATGCTGGTGGTAAGAGCTGTGTGCATAAAAGTATGTGGGTAGCAAGCTAGAATTAGAGTAATTTACCACATATGTTGGTATTAAAACTGTCAGATCAAAGATAGATAATAGGACCTTGCGGTCTCAAATGATCAAGTATTGTTTGAAAATGCTTTGTTAGCAGCATAATAGCAAAGTTCCAATGTAGAAAGGTGATTACAGTATTTTTGTCTAATGAATGCTCTTGTTTGGCTAGTTTAGCACAAGATAGCTGCAGTGTTAAACTTGTCAAATAAGTTGACAGACACTAGCCCAGAGAACAGATTTTAAAAGCAGCAAATGCTAATTCACCTTAAAAATTGGCCTGGCATTCTTCCAATAATTCTTCTGAAAAAAATTTTTGTTTTAATTTTTGGAAAATTTGGGCATCCTGCCACTATTTATTTTGATCTTTCCACCTTGTATAGTATGGGCAGCTTGTAAATATGGTGAAGGAAATATGACATTTTTTTTGGCTCTGTTGAAAGACTATGAGTTGTTGTTTATTGTTTCTTGTAACTAGACACTCCTATAAACTAAAATATAATGAAAGGCCTACTTGCAAACTTTGAAGCATTTTTTTCCTATAAAGTTAGACTCCTGTTATCTAAATCTTCATGTCCTACTTCTGACAGGATGGCATCAAAACCTGATGAACCACAATATGCACCCTTACCACAGATTTCCTGATGCTTTGCCAGCCACTACAATTCCAAACACTCTTTTTTGTTCACGCTTTAACTGACAGCTTAGGGATATATATTCTGTGGATATGTTGTGAATGCGAGGCCATTGTTTGTGTAACAGCTCCCGTCACCACTCACACACATAGAGTAGACACAAACTACTTGCATGGCTCTCAGCCCACCGAAGTGTCAGCTCCTCACTGGGCCAAGGACAATCTCAGGCCATGCCAGTGCCAACAGCAGTCCTTCAGCACCTTCTCTTTCTTGACTGCACTACAGGAAAGTATCTTCTAGAGAGATATCTAAAATTCAGAGTCATGAGCTCAGACTTTTGTAGCGAGCACAAATCCGCTACTGCTCAGACCAGGATTAGCCCCCTTGCGCTCAATTTAATGAAGAAGGCTAAGTCCATTCTACCAGCTTCCACCAGCTCAGCACTAGACATGATCATGAAGTGTAGCGAGGACAGACAGACAGGATGAGAGAGAGCCAAGCTGCAAAAAGAGTCTCCTTAATTTGGTCTTTGTCATAGAAGCGGTTCGAGTGGAACGCTCATCTGTCTGTCACTAGAACTCTCTATGTGACCAGCTGATGGATCACAGTGCAGTGCAGCATTAAGAAGGCCAGTAAATTGGCCCAGGGGACTTTACTCAGTCTCATTCCCTGGCTAAAGTTATGTCAGTTCTGGAAGGCTGAGGACCAGCACAGTACACAGGAGGCCATTTATGAGGTACACTCATCCAAGGCGGCATTTGTCAGCAAAGTGGTTTACATGTGTTTAGTGGAGTCTGGAGGCCAAGCAGCCTCTTGAGGGTTATAGCTGATAGATTTCATTTGAAAAGAAACTCCATATAATTTGGAAAACTGCCAGAATTAGCTGCAAGGAAGTGAAGACCTTGCTGGATAGTGCACAAAAGAGAAATGATTTTGTCATGAGTTTTGATCTCTGTGCATGAATAAAAAAGGCAGTTATCCACTGGAGGGTTTACTACAAATTATCAGCACAAGGTTTGCCATCTCCCTACCTATGGTAGTCAAGATGTTCCTCAATAGGCAATTTTAATTATATTTAATATATATATACAGTGGGTACGGAAAGTATTCAGACCCCCTTAAATTTTTCACTCTTTGTTATATTGCAGCCATTTGCTACAATCATTTAGGTTCATTCTTCTTCCTCATGAATGTACACATAGCACCCCATATTGACAGAAAAATACAGAATTGTTGACATTGTTGCAGATTTATTAAAAAAGAAAAACTGAAATATCACATGGTCCTAAGTATTCAGACCCTTTGCTCAGTATTTAGTAGAAGCCCCCTTTTGCTCTAATACAGCCAGGAGTCTTTTTGGGAAAGATGCAACAAGTCTTTCACAAACTGGATTTGGGGATCCTCTGCCATTCCTCCTTGTAGATCCTCTCCAGTTCTGTCAGGTTGGATAGTAAACGTTGGTGGACAGCCATTTTTAGGTCTCTCCAGAGATGCTCAATTAGGTTTAAGTCAGGGCTCTGGCTGGGCCATTCAAGAACAGTCACAGAGTTGTTGTGAAGCCACTCCTTCATTATTTTAGCTGTGTGCTTAGGGTCATTGTCTTGTTGGAAGGTAAACCTTCGGCCCAGTCTGAGGTCCAGAGCACTCTGGAGAAGGTTTTCGTCCAGGATATCCCTGTACTTGGCCGCATTCATCTTTCCCTCGATTGCAACCAGTCGTCGTGTGCCTGCAGCTGAAATACACCCCCACAGCATGATGCTGCCACCACCATGCTTCACTGTTGGGACTGTATTGGACAGGTGATGAGCAGTGCCTGGTTTTTTTCACACATACCGCTTAGAATTTTGTTCTATTTTGGTCTCATCAGACCAGAAAATCTTATTTCTCTGTTTTTTAGCAAACTCCATGCGGGCTTTCATGTGTGTTGCACTGAGGAGAGGCTTCCGTCAGGCCACTCTGCCATAAAGCCCCGACTGGTGGAGGGCTGCAGTGATGGTTGACTTTCTACAACTTTCTCCCATCTCCCGACTGCATCTCTGGAGCTCAGCCACAGTGATCTTTGGGTTCTTCTTTACCTCTCTCACCAAAGCTCTTCTCCCCCGATAGCTCAGTTTGGCCGGACGGCCAGCTCTAGGAAGGGTTCTGGTCGTCCCAAACGTCTTCCATTTAAGGATTATGGGGGCCACTGTGCTTTTAGGAACCTTAGGTGCAGCAGAAATTTTTTTGTAACCTTGGCCAGATCTGTGCCTTGCCACAATTCTGTCTCTGAGCTCTTCAGGCAGTTTCTTTGTCCTCATGATTCTCATTTGCTCTGACATGCATTGTGATCTGGAAGGTCTTATATAGACAGGTGTGTGGCTTTCCTAACCAAGTTCAATTAATTTAATCAAACACAATGGACTCAAATGAAGGTGTAGAACCATCTCAAGGATGATAAGAAGAAATGTATAGCAGCTGAGTTAAATATACGAGTGTCACAGTAAAGGGTCTGAATACTTAGGACCATGTGATATTTCAGTTTTTCTTTTTTAATAAATCTGCAACAATGTCAACAATTCTGTGTTTTTCTGTCAATATGTGGAGCTATGTGTACATTCATGAGGAAAAGAAATTAACTTAAATTATTTTAGCAAATGGCTGCAATATAACAAAGAGTGAAAAATTTAAGGGGGTCTGAATACTTTCCGTACCCACTGTGTGTGTATATATATATATATATATATATATATATATATATATATATATATATATATATATATATATATATATATATATATATATAGTGTGTGTGTGTGTGTGTGTGTGTGTGTGTGTGTGTGTGTGTGTGTGTGTGTGTGTGTGTTTGTGTGTGTGTGTGCTAAAAAGGGTTTAAAGTCAGTGTTGAATCATAGCACCACAATGAGCTTAATCAATTTAATACATTTAAAGTCTGCTAAAAGGAAAATTGGAACTGAGTAGCATTTGGACCGCCAGCTTCTGCAGGAGCCAAGAGAGTCTGTGGGCTGTAAAATTCGGACTGACTGGCACACTTTAGGCACTATGCTAAGAAGTGAATTCAAGATGATTTGCCACAAATGTCCAAGTGGCAAGAGTTGGACAGAGCCCCACTGTCAAGAAACAAATTGAGATAAAATGTATGTGGAAATTGCTTACGATTTACGCATTGAGAATTGCAAAGTTAAGCAGGAAACTCTGGGTAAAGTAAAAAAAAAAAAACAACTCTGATACTGGGAAGACAAATGAACATAACCCAGTGACAGTTAGAGTAGGATAAATGGACACTGATACCAGGCTCAATCTGCAGTGAAAGCTACCTTCTACCTGTATCCACTCTGAGAAGTGAGAGAGAGTGAGAGAGAGAGAGAGAGAGAGAGAGAGAGAGAGAGAACGATGCTTCACACAGGACGTACGTATGCAATCAAGCTCACACAATCACAGACGAGACCGCCTTAGCCTGAGAGCAACCATTCATTACAGTTATCCTGAGGCAGGCTACTGCATTTGCCATGCCCCAGCTTTGAGCAGCAGGGAATCTGGAGACATACGCCTGAGGAGAAGGGACAATATTGTCCTCTCTGCTGAGTCCTGTACCTTATAGCTCTCGTAACAGGTAGAGTGGTGAAATGAAGTGGCAGACTGCTTCTCTGTCTCTTATGCGATTAAGCGACTAAGGCCTGCCAGTCCTCCCGTCTCAAAGAGCCAGAGAATAACTGTAATCCATGTGATACGGGACTGAAATAGAAGCCATAGTGTTTATCACCTCGAGTAGTCCCTGCACAAGATGCAGTAATGCAGAATAATGTGCCAAAGTAGCAGAGTAATAAAAGGGCAGAAAACTGTGACAAACTGAATGGCAAATGCTGACTGACAGCCACCATATTGTGACATCCTAGAAATCATGAACCTGGCCCATAGCCAACCCACTGAACATTCATTGTAGTAAACATCATTGTGCAAAGGGTCACAAACTTAGGCTTGCAAATCCCAAAGATGATTGATGATTCTGTTGAAAACTGAAATTCAAGCCAAAAAAAAGCAGAACAGAACAAAGTTTCCATATGTTGGTCACCTTTGGTCCACCATAAGTGGATCCGACTGTCCTGACACTTTTTTGCAGGCCTGGAAACTTTATTCAAAGAGCACGTTGTCAGACAAATTGCCAGCGAGCAGTGAGGAGACGGGTCCAGAGGTGACAGGTGACTGTCAGTGAGGTGTAGAATAAGTAAAGGGCCACCAGACAGAAGAAAATGAGAGTATAAGAGAGTAAAATCGCAAGGAGCCCAGGTGTTAAAATCTCCCCTGATGGGCACCTAGGCTACAGAGAGAAATAGAAAATAGGAGGGATTTCCTGCTGCACAAGCTGTAACAGTCAGCTTTAGGGAGGGTTTATAGTTATATCTCAAATGCCCAAATGCTTACATTAAATTAAATGACAAATGTGTGGATAGCATCTGCTGACAAACTCCACACATAAAACTTGTGTTTTTTTTTAACTAAATTATTGGATGACAAGCCAGTTTTAACAGTGAAATCTGTTCAGAAAGTACACTGTGCAGCAATTCTGCAGCATATCAAAAGCATATCAGATAAAAAGCTATGAAACATGAAGTGAAATCTGATAAAAAAAAATAAAAAAAAACGGTACATTTATAACAATCATTAATGTATATGCCGAATTAAGTGAATTTACATAGTGGGAAAACATGCGGTTGACTGAGGTTGGTAAACCTACCAGTGATCCTAAAGTGAGACTTCAAGCATGTGAACTCTGAGTCATGAGCTTTTACAGGCTGAATGCCTACCTACTGAGATTGTTTTACATGACACTGCACTTCTTTGGTTATGTGATAACTGTGTGACTCAGGCTAGGCACTTGGTCTTGTGTTATCATTTTGAAATATCCTCAGGCCTTTATCAGTTCCCTTATGTGCCCCTGGGTTTAACACATTACTAACAGAAGGCCACAAAGCCACCTGAAATTAAAGGGCTGCCTCTTACGACCATATGCTTTTGCCATTACATGGTAACCCTACACCCTTTAATCTTGAGCGCAGATTATATTCCAAGAGCCCTAAACTCTTGTCCCTGACCTCCAAAGGAACAGGCAACATTTCTCTCTTCCATCTTTGATCTATATAATCATTCATCAATTTACTTACAGGAGATAAAGTTACTTTTTATGTGTGATGTTTATGAAGCCTATCATAGTCACTCTGAGCTCAGGTATAATAAGAATCTCTAAATGGATTGGAATTTTCACTGGTTGTCTTTGCATCTGATTTATATTTATAGACCCCCTAGACAATAAAAAGTGTATACACTTCCACACACTCTACCTACCAGAACGATCTATCTTTCAGAGCTCATGGCAGCCCAACATCCATGTTCTCCTCTGCACTTTTCTCAGTTGCATTTTAATAAGCTGTGAGTGTTTACATTCCAGCCCTATCCATAGACTGTGCCCCCCCATCTCTCAACACTCGGTTGGCATTGACTGCTGTAATAGAAAAGCACAGTACATTGTACCCCTCATTACCGTATAATTATGCTCATTTTGCACTGTGGGGGGAAAAATAAATAAATAAAGACGCACAGCAAATGGATTACATGCTTTCACCCAGGATTCAGGAGCAAACAAGAGCGAAAGGACTCTCTAATTTTTCTCTTCTTGTTTTGCTCTCACATGCTGCTCCTGTTCCAATGCGGGTGAATGGGAAAATCCATCCATCTGACAGGAGCCTGTCAAATTCCATGGCTCAGAGGCCGAAAGATCCTTCTGTCTGATTCTGAAGGGTTGTTATGTATGAAAGCACCGGCTGATTCTTCAGCCCCGGTGCCAACATGCTGATAAGCTGGATGACATCTGCAGCGCATTATTCTACCGCTGTTCTTTGTGCAAGCTCGAGATTGGGGGTGGCAGAGGGGAAGGGTGGGGTTAGGAGGTATGGGGATGTGTTCGGAGAGAAGCAATTACCTCCGTTCAAGGCAAAGTCTTGGCTGATGGAGGGTGCTGGTGGTGGAAAGGGTCGGGAGTGTATTTGAAGCAATTCACTCTTTCGCACAAACTCTTCGGGGTCTTTGCATTCTCTGTCTCCTCGATTCACAGACTACGACTTCAATAGCGTAATCCACTGCTCAGTGCCTTGCAGCCCTCCCACAAAACTCTCTCTCTCTCTCTCTTGCTGCCAGCCCTTAGCATACACACAACACATCCTCATAATGCTACAGAAATTGAGTTCCCTCTGAGTGTCACTCATTATTCATGCTGCAGGAGAAGAAAGCTCGTCTGAGCATGAGGGACTCCGGGGAAGAAGTAGCAGAGCTTATGGTTTCATATGATGAAATTTATGGGACCTTCAAAACCTTCTGTCCAATTATCACCTAGACTTACCCGGTCTTTCCATATTCTCTTCTGCACCTCCTTTCTCCAGTGCTGCCTGAAAGCAGTCCCATTGAGGGGGCAGTGCCATGGCTGGGGGCAGTAATATTGGAGTTTAGATCCATAAAGGGCCTGATGATGTCAGCTGGAGAAGTGTCCTAGATCTCTCAAGGGACCGGGGGGTGGGGGGGGGGGGGGGGGGTGCTAGACAGGAGAGGAGAGAGACTTTGAACTATGAACAAGAAACTTGTTCTTACTCCAGGACTCCAGGAAAGAGAGAGGACGATGCCTGTGGCAATATGCTTTCGTAGTACAACAATACAGGCACAAACATACTGTGCATGCACTACTAGAGGACGGAGAGAGAGAGACTGTGTGTGTGTGTGTGTGTGTGTGTGTGTGTGTGTGTGTGTGTGTGTGTGTGTGTGTGTGTTCTTTCAAAAATACAGTTAAGGTTCAATTTAAGTATAGGCATAGCTTTAATTAGTTAAATTAATTATACTAGTAGAAGGCCCTCACAATAATAAGCGCATGTGTTTGCAATTTATTGTAAAGAATATCATTTCTGGTTGAGAACATGAGTTTTATATGCATATAAATGCCACCCGAGACTTTCCTCCCACAGCTATCCTTATCTATGATTTCAAGCCTGCAGATTTTATGGGTGGCTGGTTTTCTCTAGTTAAGTGTCAATTATAATGCTTTTCTGACACTGCACATTAATTTCCAGCACATTCGTTTACAGAAATCAAGTGGTTGGCAATGGTTTTATCCCTTTAGCCCTTAATCCTTATTTACTCCAGCTGTTTTCATATTTTTTTGCTCACAAAGGCATTAACTTTCGCTCATTTGAAAAGCACGCAAAATCACACACACACTTTGAGCTTCTTTTTTTTGAGGCTGCATTTCACGCTTTCGAGGTCTTAAGAAAGGAGAATGAAAAGGCGATTGTGATGAGACGGGAGAGCGGATTGCGGAGCTGGTTTGATTTGATTTTCTGAGATGATACTAGAGCCAGGAAGTGCTGAGGGAGTACTGAATCAATAGGCGTGTAGTAATTAGGCCCCATTAAAAAAAAAAAGAACTTCAGAGGGAGGAAGCTTATAAAATGTTAATGAGCCTTCAACCTCGACACTCTCCAGCTGTGTGTATGGATGTTCAGCATGGATGTGCGCCTAGGATCCAGTCAACATTCAACCATTGGTAGAAAACATCCCAGTAATGAGTAGACACAAACACTGTTCACTGCTGTCTGGCATGAACTTGTATTAAATAATATTACCTTTCAGTAGATCCTTATGTACTTTTTTTGTATGTGCTATGTGTGTGTGTGTGTGTGTGTGTGTGTGTGTGTGTGTAGTTCCTTGCACAGTGACACACCGTTCCTGTGACGGAGCCTGTATGGTAATTTATTGGCAGTGATAGCTTCCCGCAGACAGTCTGCCTCCTTCAGGGGGAAGGTAGGGGCACTAATGGAGGTGGGCTCAGGCCTGATCAATACCAGCATGGCAGGCTGCCCAACCCCACAGCTGCTGCCAGGAGAAAAGACTCTGGTAATGGAGTGAGGAGGAGGTGGAGGAGGAGGTGGAGTGTCAGGGCTTGTCCTCACATCACCACACATACTCTAGCCACTGGCCTGCTGGATGAGCTTGAAAAGATGGAAACAAGAATTTTAGGACAAAATGGGTCAAGTCAAAATATCCATTATTGAAACAACTTCTGCTTCTGAACATAAGGACTGATTCTCTGTCTTTTTCTCCGTTCATTCCTCTGCCAGTACAGTGATCTCATACTGGCAATTTGACAAGATGGTGAAATGACACCATGGTCTTTTATTCGTATCTACCTAAGACTTGTCGGTTGTGGTTATGGATCCTTTTGGATGGGGGAAGGTAATACAAGTTTCTTTGTGTAGCTGGTATAGAGATATGTTGGTAATCTTTGGTGCAGGATGCGTAGGTTGCCCCAGTGCAAACACTCTGCCAGTGCCTCCTGCTAGATGAATGGATTCCACCTATCTCCAACAATTATATTATTTGGAGAGCATTCTCCTCCATATCTGGGTTGGTAATGCAATATAGCATCTCCTGCTGGCCCACTGCAAGGATGAGAGAATCACATGCCACCAAGCTTGGGCTCATTTCCAAAGTGACGGATGGCGCTTACGTTATTGTGCTTTTAGCATGAGGCATACCAATATTATCCTTACTGACAGCAGAATAAGCAATGCAAGACGGTACGGACATATTTCTCCACCGCCGATATCTCGACTATCCATTATAATGTGCAACCTTATAATCCATCTTCTACCTTGAATGCTAGTCTCTCCTAATGTACTGGAATCATTATGTTACATTAATGATTTATGCGTTCTATTTATCACTTGTCTCTGAGTGTAAATAGGCATGCAGTGGCTGCTTAGGTATTTAAAAGAAGATTAATGAAAATGTCAGTATGAGAATTGTAACTGAATTTTCTGTAAGCTATTTTGACAAATTTAGTGTCTGTATGTGAATTTAGTTAAAATTTATATGGACTCACTAACCGGTTTATTGCATTTACAATGACCTTTTCTCTCGCTTCTCTTAAGATTGCACGAAGACGGCTCGACCAGGTTTTCCAAGTATGGCATCAGCTAGACAGACTCTGTCACTGGACCTTGAAGAATGAGGGACCACATTAAAGCAGCACTCCATGTCTGTCTTTTAGTGCTGGGCCCAGGCCGGAGTCTGAGAGCCAGCCCACTTTTAATTAACACCCGACTGCTCCCTCATCATTGTTTAGCACACAGTAAGACAGCCTGTTTTGTGAATAGAAGCTTAGTCATCATCATCAGTAGCACTGGCTCACCTCGCTCCCTGGCAGGAGTGGATACAGTAATCTGATTATACTCTCCTCTTCCACATGCCATATCTCATTGTGCAATGAAACTATCTGAACACTCTACCCATTAATGGGTGCTTCAGCGAAATGTCCCCCTCCCCCTCAGCAAACGAGCAAGATTTAATTTTACAGGTGGTACAACAGCGTGGTCACCAAATCTTGGTTGTGAAGGGAGATGAAGAAGGAGGAGAAAATGGCAGACCTGATTAACATCCATGCCTTAGGCTCGCACTGAGTGTTGAGCAGGCACAGGCTTTTTATCACCCTGTAGGGGGGCAGGTTGACCTTGATTTCCTCTCTGGAGTGGCAGGAGAGAAAGAGTCAAGATGGACGCCAGAACAGTCTAGCACACATTCACCTGACCCACATTTGGTTAGTCACAGGTATTGAAGCAAGCATAAGGCCGACCTGTAGTTTTCTTTTTTTTTACTAAACCTCCCCCTCCTCTATGATGCTCTAGTGGGTCACGGTCTGTAATGAATGGTCATAGTTGATACCATAGTTGTACCACATCGTCCTCTCTCTGCCTGGCTACACATTAGCAACCCGGATCAATTATTCACGAGAAGTTCATTCCTTCTTCCTACATTCCTCCCTCCCTCTTTCTTGTGGGTCTATTGGAAGGAATGAGAATGGAGGAAAAAAATGGGAGGGTGTGTACACTAGCTCTAGACACCCACAGCTCAGCAGGAGTGCAGGCCCCAAGTACAGGACCTGCAGGCAAAAATCACACTTATCCATGAATCTCTTGCATGTTCCAGCTTATAAGCAGTGTGTCCTTTTTCTTTCCTGGCACGTGTTCTACGGCAGGGCTGTTTTTAGCACACACCTGTGTATGTTAGCCACTAGGACAGACATAGAGAACTAAGCAGGATGGTCAAGCTATTTGTGATGCTCCTTTTGTATTTCCTTTCTCCTTCACCTTGGTTAGAGCCTATTCTCTTGGATGTTTTGCATGTGTCCCCCCTGTGGCTTTTGTGGTATCTGAACACCATGCCTTTCATATTTTGTGTGAAATGTCCCCCAGAGTGAGATTACCCCTGAATCGGTTTAGCCTGCATGCCACTCTTCAGGGGATCCACAACATATCTCCACCACTGTGCCAGTTTGTCCAAGGCATGTGAAGGGGGTTAATTTGATGGTGTAAACAGCACTCGAATTAAACCACATATAGTTTCCTCTTCTTCCTGTTTTATATCTTCATTGTGTTATAATTTTACCGCTAGCCAGCCCTCCTCTATTTCATATTCTTAAGATCCAACATGATCAAGCAACACAGTTACACAGAACAGAATTTCTGTCACCTTAAATCCCTAGAAACATCCTCAGGACACTAGCTGACAAAACCACAAGTGAGATGAACATTTGAGTAAGAATAAATTAATCCTTTAGCCTGCCAGCACAACATTATACCTAATTATATAAAATTAAGAGGATTTCCATTCTGCTCTAATCTGTCTATACAAAATGAGAACAAAAGTGATTTCGGATTTTGGATTCTATGTGTTAACTATACAATAATTGCAAAGAAGATCTTGTCAATCATAAATGTTATATATAAATTCTCTTTCTCTTTGAATGTTTGCCTGCTTAACGATGCATAGAACAGTTTGTTAATATGATTTATGTTATACTTCATAATAGTCTTAAATTGAATGAAGGATTTTACTTTAAAGATTAAAGCATTAAAGCTCATTTAATTCAACCGGCAGAAACTTCTATTGGGACATTAATGAGGACGGTTAAATCGCCATTTCTTTTCTACACATACCATATTGCCCTCTAAACTCTAAACTTTTACTCTACTCTGGCAGCTTATGAACACATGGCACACAAAGGAGGAGATTGCAATGACCAGCATGTCCTGCCTATCAGCCAGGGCAGATAAAAGCAATCCAGGAGATTAGAAAAATGCAATGGCCCTGACCAGAAGTGTGAAACATGTTTGACAAAGTAGTGGACACAGGATATAGACATATCTAGCTAGAGGTGAAACACATGCCATTTAGCCTCAAAGCAATTCCCAGTCATGTCGAAATGAGTGAAGGAGAAGCTAGTCACACCTTGTAAGTGACATGTGGAAACTACTCAATCTCACTTTGGGATCAAATGTAAGGGAGTTTGATTAGTCGAAGTAGATTTTCACGGTGAGAAACTATCTGAGTGGCAGCGGTGTGCTCTAATGCTCATCTGTCAGTTTGCAGTCACGCCACTGCAGATGTCTCATTTGCAGAAATGAAATTGAGCTGTGACAAAGTCTTGTAAAGAACTGCATAGATGGATGTCAAATTGATGCCGGCCATGCACAGAGCATATAAAGTGATATGATTTGAGATAAGCAATTTGAGATCATGTAGGAGTGATTTGAAATGACTTTAAAATTCTGTGAGTACTAAAGGTGACCAAAAGTGCGTGTCATAATCTGGGTTGTTGAGGTGGTATTTCTCTGGGTGTGTGCTAGCTAACCTAATGACATTAGTATTACTGAGGAAAATGTTCATCATCCTAATACAATTTGTGACATATTTCCTGGGTTAGAAAAACAAAGCTGCCCTTCCGATTCCATTAATAATTTAAGAAGACCACACATTGTCTAGTTTTGCAGGAGGCACTGAAGAGTACATGGCAGAGGTGGGAAGTAACAAAGTACAAATACTTTGTTAATGTATTTAAGTAGATTTTCTGGTATCAGTACTTCACTATTTATTTTTCAGACTTTTTACTTTCACTCATTAAATTTTTACATAAATATCTGTACTTTCTACTTTTTACATTTTCAAACCAGACTTGTTACTTTAGTTTTAATCTATTTGGTGAAATGTCAATATTCTTTCTTCTCATTGCGTGGCGTTTTCAGACCATCGACCGATTTCCTGTTACTGCTTTTTCAATCTACCACTGGTGTATCATTTCCTGGCTATCACACACCACAGATGCAGACTAGTTTATGAAGCTAACAACAAGCAGGGCAGAAGGCAGCAAGAAGTCTGGGGTTAACGTGGATGAGACAGAGGGAGACAGTGATGTAAACATGACTGAGAAGAAAAGACATTCCTGATCACCTGATCATTATCATCTTTTCTTTGCTTATGTTCTATATGATGGATGTTTAGCCTGGATACATTAATTAGATGATAAAATTAGAAATTTGTTTTTGTATTAATATATTAATTAAGGCTGTCAAAGTTGCAAATTAGTTTTAACAGCATAAATTGTATTAATGCTTGATTAATGCAAAATACAGAAAAGATTATTCAGAAATATATCTCTGTTTGGGCATTTTTATTGGAAATATAAATAAATCAATATAAAACAGGAGAAATTAAAGCCTTTAATGTGACATACATTTATTCACAACATCCTATTTTTAATCAGATATTTAAAAAATGTAAATAAATAAACTCCACTGAATTTTTTTTTTAATCAGTAAACATTTGTTTTACTGATGCCCCAAGTCTCGAATCAGCACCAAAATCCGCCATGATGCACAAATCTGTCAATTAACCCTCTGGGGATGACACAAAGAGCAATACATCATTCGACTCTGTAAAGTGTCTACTTTTATTTCTATACACACCATCTCTGTCATCTCTCCTCACAGACACATAAATAAAACAACCTGAATCTCAGTGAATACTTGCCTCACAGACATAATATATATTTGTAGAAAGCTAAATGTCTACTTAAATAAACCAATGTGATTAATGTTGATGTAACTCATGACAATCATGCGATTAATCGAGTAATTATTTCAATTTATTGACAGCCCTAATGTTAATATGAGGTGAGGTCCAGTTACCAGCATGACACTAAAACAGGTAGACGTAATGGCTACTTTTTTAGTTAAGTACATGTCAGAACCCAAACTTCTTTACTTTAACTTGAGTACGGTGTAGTCAGTACTTCAACATTTACCAGAGTCTTTTAAAACATGGCTATCTGTACTTCTACTTAAGTGAAGGATGGGTGTACTTTTGCCACCTCTGGTACATGGTTACATAAAACAGGTAAAGTGGAAACTGAAAGGGTAAGTGGGAGCATTGCTGCAGTCTTGGATACTAAAGAATACAAGAAGTATGCGTTCTATTGTTTAAATTAACCAGACATTGTTCTTTATCCAATTCTGGAAGGTCACAGGACTGCCTACTTTTGGATTTTCCATTCTCTAACACTTGATTTAAGTCATTGGATAATGAGCGACTTCGTGATAGGTTGATCCAGGTGTAATGGAGCGTGGGAGCAGGAACAGTCCACATGCATTCTTCATTTGAACAGGATCATTCAGCTGTGTGATTGTGATAGTGAGTAGTGGAGCTTGGCACAAGTTCTCTTCTTTCTGAAAAGCATGTGCTTTAGGTTCTTCCTCACAAGCCTGGCTAATAGGAGCGTGAGAACGCTGGACAACGATTCATCTCAGCTTCGAACCAAGAACGTGGCCATGACAAAACTCCATCAATTTGTACTCTCACTCAGTGACAGCATGGCTATGTCCACTCTTTCACTCATTCATTTGCTTTCTCTTTCTTTCTCTTTCTCTTTAACCTAAACACTGACTCCTCTTCTTCTGAAAAACCCTCCGTCAGCCCTCAGGGGAACAGCTGAGCCCCAGTTCGATGCTGACTCCCATCTATTTCTCCACACTCCCCAAAGCAGGCTTTAAAATACTATTAGCTCTCCTCCTGTTTGTCTCTCTCTTCTCCAGGGATATCAGGAGGTTTTCACAAGTTTCAGTTCCCAGAACCAATGTGGGAAGAGTTTACAGCATATAAAGTGGGGTGGGTGGGGGGGGAGCACAGGATGATGGGGAGTCTGGGAAAGTCTGCACTGCAGAAAGACAGGAGGCGAGGGGGCGGATTGCAGTTTGGTAGAATTCTGCCAGTGAACACGAGGATAGTGCAGGGGCTGTGGGTAGTTTGCCACATTTTTTTCACTCACATCAAGCAGAGAGAGTGTCTCATTACTGTGTGTGTGTGTGTGTGTGTGTGTGTGTGTGTGTGTGTGTGTGTGTGTGTGTGTGTGTGTATGTGTGTGTGTGTGTGTGTTTGAGAGCGAGAGAGAGAGAAAGTGAGTGAGTGAGTGAGAGTGAGAGTGAGTGGGTGGATTCTTCAGAAAAGGCTTGGGCCTCCAAGGTTCACTAAAGCTTGAAAGAGGTAAGTATGAAGTGAGCCACACAAGCAGATGTGAACCCCAGCATAATTAGGCTGCGCGGAGTCTTTGGGTACAACTCAAATTTTTGGCTGCACGCTCCAAAGCTCAGCAGTGTCAAACCACATTTATGTCTTAGTGTCTCAATTTTTTTAAGGCATCCCACGGTTTCTGTGGGGAGGATGGCAGATTGAAAACAGCACCAGAGAAATTCTGCTGAGGTTTTTCGAAATGGTCCGACATCACATGCATTAAACAGATCCATGTAACCGACGACACAGCTCAAACAAATTGAGCTCGATTCTTATAAGATCCACACACTCCACCCTCCCTGACTAATCCAAGCGATGATAGCAAAATGTTATTAGAATTATGGTGTCTGACCCCAATGTAAAGTACTAATTTCCAAGAGCAATATTCATCTCCAAAGGGCCACATGACTAGCACACAGCAGGCCTACAGCCAGTGTTGTGAAACCTCTCCCAGTCTGATGAATTTGAGCTAGAAGATGATACCATCACGGCGATAATGGGGCGATGATGGCTATAATGTATCTGGCTGAGTAACATGCTCCGACAATTTGAGATCAATACGATGGTAATACAAAGACACAGTCAGGCAATTTGAAATGCACTAGTGAGAATCTCATCTCCATAATTGTGGTGTCGAAGAAAGCAATGTGCACTGTAAAATATGGGACATTACTGGCCTCTGTTACTGTATATCACTTTGACCAGGCTGAGCGGTTTCATGGCCATGCAGCAAAGAGGTTCTCTGGTGGCATTTTTTTTTTTTTACTCGGCTGAGACTCCTGTAACTTCCCTTAAATCATATTAAATATAAAATTATATTAAATGCTAATCTGAATTTACTTTATCAGCTACATTTTATAACTATAAGCAAATTATAATTAATGGCACCAACGTGTTGATTTGCTATGTATATTAACTGCAAATAAAATTGGCAGGGAATGCAGAAATCCAGGAAATCTAGTGGAAACAGTTCATTAGCTAGCTAGCCTACTAATGTAATGACATAATCATTGTGGAATGTGTAATTAAATATTTAAATTCACGCCATATATCTTTCAATGCACTTTTAAACACTCAACCTCATTACTGATTAAAAACCTTAATGGAAAATTTGCATTTTTTTTTTTTTTTTAAATCATGTCCCAGTTAGGATACTGTAACCTTGCACTAATTAATATAATATAGATTAAATATGATTTGGTTTGATGCGGGTTGTAGTCAGCTGGGAACCAAAATTGCATTGCAAATAAAATTTCATTTAATCTGGCATCAATGATCTCTGCTCTTCAGGTGTACCTGTGCTTTAGACTGAGCTGCATGAAGAATCCTGATTCATCCATGGTAGAATGGTGTATAAATCGAACAGTGTTGAAACTATCCAAACAGGTTGGAATGAAAACTAGGGGTTTTTTTTGTTTTCTTCAGGTAAATGCTATAATATATGATCATATGATCAAGCTTGGTTTCAGTGTTACTATATACCTGCCTGTGCTATTATTACCATTAAAACCACTGGCTGGATGTGAATAACATTGATTATCTAATAGCAGTGGCACCTGTTAGGGGCTAGGATATATTATCCGACAAGTGAACAGTTTATTTTCAAAGATGTGTTAAAGGATGGAAAATCAGGCAGGCAATAGGATCTAAACGACTTTGACAGAGGCTAAATTGTAATGGCTACTGGGTCAGATCATCTAAAAAATGACTGGTCTTGTGGTATGTTCTTGGTATGGTTAGTACTTTTACTTTAGTAGCTTTTTCACGTATCGTATTTCCATTTGGGGAGACTTTTACTTTAACTACATTTCAAAGTGAAATATCTGACTTTTTATTCAACTACATTCAGGGTCGAGTAAGCACTCTGTTTTGAACTTGTTTTGATTGCTGGTATCTACGTATCACGAACATACAGGTCAGCATCAGTTTAACAACAAGCAGATTGTAAGAGTAATAAACATTTTAAGAGTAACAAAATGATTGAAAAAGCTCCTGAATCTAACTTTCCACAACAACCATGGACTTATTTGCACGATTTTTTTTGAAGTAGGTGAAAATAAGTTTTTACCTTTTTTGATCTACTCATGATAATTTGAATAGATATCAATCAGTGTTTGACACATTCATATCATTCTCTTTATAGATTGGTGAGGTAAGAGTCAATAAGTCACTTTATACAAACTGAGTTGATTAATAGGAACATTATAGCCATAATAAATCATAGTTCTTTAGACAATTAAATACATTTGAAGGCAAATACTTTTGTACTTTTACTCAAGTGAAAGTTTAAAGGGGGCACTTTTACTGTAGTGATATTTTAATGAGTTTATCTCTACTTTAACTCAAGTACATGGTTTGTGTATTTCGTCCACCGCTGATTATAAGTAGTATAGGAAAGGACAACTGATAAACCAGCAGCAGGGTCACGGGCACCCACTAGTCATGGGGAAAAAAGTAAGTTGAGAAAGGCTCTGTGCAATGTTCTCCTGGGAAACCTTGATCCCTAGCATTTATGTGGATGTTATATTGACACATCCCACCTACCTAAACATGAAAAGGGAAAGGGCAGGGAAATCTTCAGCCTGATTTTAAACAGGAACGTTTATGTCTATGGAAGCTTCATTCTCATAAGACCATGTTTTACTTGACAAAAAATAAAAATAAATAAATAAATAAATAAATATATAAATAAATAAACGTTTTGCTCCTTAAAATGCATAGTGAAAGCAAACTAATGGTCAATAATATATGACACAACAGGTCCTATATAATTTGTTCACAGCATCTCTGAGGGTGGTTGTAAAAACTAAGTAATCATTTACATCATTAAATAACAAACACAGTAATCCAAATAGCCTGCAATGCTAAGCATCTGCCAAGGCTCCCTGCTTCCAAAGTGCCAGCTTGTGTGGTGTACATAAATGTTCATTACCTATCAGTGGTGGAGGGCTCCATGCAGACACCATTTTAGGGATTTTTTTCCCTGCAGGCCTTTTAGAGCTTCAGAAACTTGGAACATGAATTCATCAAAGGGACACTGACTTCTGTCCATCCATAGGGTGTTTTTTAGAAGCCTCAATGAACTATGAAGAGATTGCCAGTCATTTAGTGCATGTAGCGTCTGGTGTCAAGTCATACTTTTAAACTACACTGTTACGGTGTGGTCACTTGGAAGTTACTCAATCTTGTTTCCTCCCAAGCCAAACTCCTTGCCAAGTTACATTTCATAAACAAAGTTTTATAGCATGGTAAAACAAGACCGACCGTACATAGTAAAAACCTGACCTTTATTTTGAGCTGTTTTGGATGATCTGTAGGTCAGTTTGAGAACATAGTATTCAGTCAGAAACATGAGGCATCACTGTGATTGGGGTTCTGGTGTCAGAAGTTTTCTGATGTGTTCACTTTTGAGTCCGGTTCCTCTCAAGGATACATCCTTATGTTCTCCCAGGGGGTCTTTTCAATCACTACTATCACCTCTGGCTCATTAGTTAGTGATAAACTTATATATTTTAAATATTCTCCATCTATTTACTTCTGTAAAGCTGCTTTGTGACAATGTCTGTACACATATTTTAACTCCCCAAGAACGATTAGGCCAATGAGAGTGTTCATTTGTTTGTTCAGCTTCACTTTATCTTTGTCCTGAATTGGCTCATGATGGACCGGAAGCCTGTTCCAAAATAAAAAAACTGGATGTAACACTAGTCTATTTCACACACATATTCACACCTGGGGCAATTAACTGTAGTCAGTCCACCCACATGCATGCTATTCTGTGGTAGAAGGAAACCACATGGAAAATCCATACATAGGGAAAAAATGCACAGAAACTCTGACGGTAACCTGAACTCAAGATCGAACTGAGGCTCTGAAGCTACTGCTGCACACCTCTATTCTGCTGTTGGTATAATGTGATGTCTTGAGGGCAATGAGAACAAACTCTAAAAAGTTGAACCTTCTTATATCAGTAAACTCACATCTTAGAAAATAAATAAATAAATAAATAAATAAATAAATAAATAAATAAATAAATAAATAAATAAATAAATCAGTGAGCTAAAATCTTGGCCAATGCTTGCAGTCATAGTCATAGTAACACACACACACACACACACACACACACACACACACACACACACACACACACACACACACACAAACAAACAAATGCATATATTCTCATACTGCTGCTGACAGAAAGGGCAGAATTTGCAAGTTGTGGCATTTAAAAACTAATAGCCAAGTAGAAACGTTAGATCATTAAACCCCCGTCTCGTACTTCACTTTGTCTGCAGTCACCAGAGGTGTGGAAATAGCAGAAGTCTCTCAAAGACTCAGACTTAATATGATTTTCTAGCCTACAGAAATACAAAGGAGGTACCAGATGTTTTACGAAAACATGCATGAAGTGCTCAAACAATACTACAACTTGTCATTTTTCAATGTAGAATAAAGATATCCCAAAAAGACAGAAGTAAAATGTATTTAAAAAATGTTCAGCCTCCAGATTCACTTGAAATCAGGACGAAATAATTAGAGTAAGATATAATTGTCATACTATAAAGACAATGTAGCATCTTGTTTCCTCACACAATTACTTCCTCACTTGACGCTTCAAGATAAATTCATTGAATTTGTTGGAGCCTCAAATTTCAGTTTCAGTTCTTCTTTCCAGACATAAAGCATCAGCTAATGTTAGTGCAAGTGACTGATCTTTCTAAATTAATCGATGACATGCAACATGATTGCTTAGAAATCATATTAGGATCATCATAGAAATCATTTCCAAGGAGCTCTTGTTCGGATATTTGATTTCTGCAAATTGTTTACCAAACAGTATAAATTAACAATCCTGATTGGAAATCCTTAACATCACTTTATCTCTATTGATATGCATGTGTGCATCACAGAGTGGAACACTAGCAAACTACAAAAGAAATAGCGCAACAAGCCACATGTAAATTCAGATTTCTCGGTTTCCACTGAAGCGACAAATTCAAATGACTGGCTCGAATGATTCCTTCTGAAAGCTTGGAAGGAAGTAGCAGAGATTGTTAGTACCCAGAATAGTGTCTGCATTTTTCCATCCTTTGACTGGTTAATCAGCGGGAAACTGTTACAGCCAAGTTTGACTGGCAAAACAAGTCTGTAGCACGCTGCACACATTAATACATGTAAGTAAGAATTTTGTATGCCTATGGAGGAAGATAAATTGTTTTGGTATATGTTTTTTTAGACATACTTAAAAATCCATTTTCAAGAAAAGCTAGACATCGTGAGGAGAGTTCGGCCAACCCCGAAGCTAGCTAGCTGGTCTCATCCCTGGAAAGGGTTTGTTCGCTACTTTCAGACCAGTGAATACGAGCAGTACCACTGGATTACAGCCTCTGAGGAGCGGTGCAAATTATGAGTTTGCATCTCCGGTGAGTAGGTTGTATTTTATTTACATTTTACAGTTACAGTTTTTGTCATGTTATTAAACAAATATTGATTCTGAAGTGCTCAAAATAATGTAGGTGCACAGTCGCGGTGGTAGTGTAGAGGTTTGGAGTCTTAACTGGGTTTCTTGCTTTAGTATGTGAAACGCCTCTCTCTCTGTAATGCCATGCGTTATTATATTGTTTTTTTTTGTATAGTATTAATGGTTTCTATAATTGCGACGTGAAAGTGGTGGTATTAAGAGGTGGATTAAGTCGGGTAAGTCCCCACTGAAGGCCCATATGCTAATATTTAACAAGGTGGTATAAAAAAGTTTTGACACGAATGGTGCTAACAGGTGCTATTCTGACCATGTGTGTTACCCTGTCTGCGATTTCATCATAGACAGAAAGACAATGAGAGATCACAAACACCTTCAACAAGCTCAACCACCGAAAAAGTCAAAAACATTCGGGAACTTGTGCATGATGATCGTCTGAGAACAATCCACATGATCTCACTTTCACACCCACCGTAATTGGCAGGTTTGGCTCTTGCAGACTTTGCCTTGGATGAAGATCGAATTTAAAGGTAGCTGTTTTGACATCATTGTGGAGACCTGGTGAGAATGGCAGAAGGTGCTTGACACACTTCGAAAAGAAGACTTCCAGGACATGTTCCAGAAGTGGCAAAAATGCTGGGAGCACTGTATTACTGTGCAAGGGACTAGTTTTTAAGGGTGATAGTGTGTAAATGTAGATAAATAAAGTACTTTCTTGTAAACAAGTCTCGAAACTTCGATACCACCTTGTAAATCTCACCACAAAGTTTAATATTTAAACTGAAAGATGAATAAATAAGCCGTTCAGCATGATTAATTTCCATAACGCTAACTGACTCTGCTATGGAAATGTTTATGACTAGCATAGTTTAATTAAACTGTCGTTTATCCACGGACATAAAAGAGATACATAAAGAAGAAGTTATAATGGAATACAGTGTGCCAGTTCCTTGAAAGTTGTGAACAAAAGTACACAGACAGTTCTACCACCTCTTCATAGTTATTTTCGGTTTTATCATCTTTAATTGCTGTGCTGTATGGAAATTGCTGGTAGAGCTCTACAGAATACTTATCTATGCGATATATTTTAAGGGTCCAGCATGTGGAAGTCTCTCTGTCTGTCTCTCTCTCTCTCCTACTCTCTCCAGAGATAAAGCAGTTATTCTTCAGTTTCCCCTTAAGCCTGCCCAGAGCAGGAAGTCACTGGATCCATCAGGCAAACTTTAATTACTGTTGCCGTGCCACCCAGTTCCCATTAGAATACCGGCAAAATAATTACCACTTCCATCACAGTCACCACTAGTCCTTCCAGCCCATCACATTAAAGACATACCTGCCACTCCACCATCCTAATAAGCCAACCAATCGCTAGCCCACTTTCTAGCCAAGGGGTTGATGGGTAGGGGGATGGGGGAACAGTACCAGAGTTGCTCTGGTACTCCTAGGACACAAAGCTCATGTAATTTAATTTGGCGCTCTATTGTTTTTGTGATCGCAATCATGTATATGTAGCCCTGGTCTATTCTTTTTTTTTCACGTCTGCACATGCCCTTTGTTTTCTAAGTGGCTGCAATCATATTGGGGCTCTTCTTCCAAGAAGCTATTGTTATTTAATAACCTCATGATGGATGGCAAACATTAGCATGGATTCTTGCCCTTCCGTTTAGTATGGACATAAGGCATGAGAATGGTAATGGGGACACAATCAGGGATATTCAATTTGTTAGAAGCTACACCGCTTACCTCCTTAGCAGATTGTACCAGAAACAGCTCATCTCTATTGTTTAGCAGCTCAGCTGTAGTGGCTCAGAACCTGAAGCCAGCATCTCCAGAGACTCCATCTTTAATGTGAGCAACAGTCGACCACTTGTTCCTGCCATAATCCAGCTTTGGCTGAGCCCATTTTACTCTTATTGTTTTCGGCCCCCTCAGCCCAGTGCCTGTCAAGTTTATTGGGTCTCATCGATTGAATCCTGCAGATTACGGGGAGACACAATTCCACTGCACACTTGAGAGGAATTACAGGGTGAGAAGCATGCGGGTTGGGGATTCTGCCAGCTACTCGGATTCAGTGGGATTTGCTAATCCCTTTAAATCAGCACTGTTAATCCCACTCCCATTCTCTCCCAACCACTAGCAAACACCCCCCCACCACGTCCCCACACTTCTCCTAGCTCGCACATACACACACACACACACACACACACACACGTTTGTTTTTCCATCCTTAAAAAGACTTTCCATTGGCATAATTATTAACACAGACTAATAAATACTATCCCTACATCTAAGTGTAACCCATATCGTACCTTCATTAACTAAGAGAAAACCTTTCTGACACTGTTAAATTTGTTTAATATAAAATAAATATCCAATGTCCTCACATTTGGTCCTGCCATCACATGGAACAAAAAACACTCACACACTCATATGCACACACAAACACACATCCCTTCCCAGTGGTTGTCTAAGTGCAGCATTATTCGCTTCCCTAATTACCTCGTTTTGGCGTCTTCCATTAGCGATACTGTGGGGAACCACTGGTGAACCTCACAGGCAAATGCTGACAGCAAGGAAGCATATCAGAATGCACTTGGGCCTATCAATGCATGCGTGCTGTGAAACCAGTGGAAAAAAAAAAGACACAACACAGAGTACAAAGCACAAAATGAAAGTGTCAGATTCATTTTGCTGTTTTATATGCAATAGTACTGTAGCAGTTCTCCTGGCCCTCAACTGATGCATTTCTTACATCTCTTCAATCTATTAGATTGAAATCAGGTGTAGAGCTTTATGCCATAATATTTAATAAAATAGCATTAGATTGTATCACGTTTAGAACAGTTGTACTTACACAATATGAAATATATGCCATATAATACAGAACATAAAATATTTTTTTCTCCTCCCTATACTACAGTTTGGTGACATGAATAAACCAAGTGAACAAATTATTTTATTGCATTTTGCATTATTTGGAGGATGTAAATCATAATCACTTAGTGATTTAGTTACTTAAAGCTGTTTTGTTTAAAAGTTATTTATAACATCCTGTAACCATAGTGGATATGTTACATTTACGGCATTTGACCTTATCTAGAGCGAATAACATTTATTTAATTCATAAAACTGAGCAGCTTTTGGGTTAAGGGCCTTGTTTAGGGGCCCAGGAGTGGCTGATTGGTTTGACTGGGATTTGAACTCACAACCTCAAGTCCAATGCCTTGACCACTAAGCTACCACCTCCCCATCACCAGTTTGAAGTTGTTTGTTAGGAGACGTTGATACAAATGTCTTCAAAATGGAGGATTATGGGCTTTGCACTTTCTTAGAAACATGATACTTATTCCGTTAAAACTAGAGAGGAATGTGATCCTGGCAATGGTGTCAAATTAGGCTTTTACATGGCATTAAATATACCTAAGACCAGGTTAAAAAACAAAAAACAAAAACAGAACATGTTGTTTATTAATACATACAAATTTGGAAAAAATTTGGCTTCTGGATGATGAACAATTTGTCTTCCGAACAGCAAATTATCATATTTTATTATTCATCTGAAAGGTGCAAATGATACCATTAAGTACCTGCTTTTTTCTTTCACCTCAGATAAAATTGTGTACTATTTATCTAAAATCTCTCTGTTCATAATTAAGAAAAATCTATCACAAAGTAAACGTGAATTCGAAATGACGGCCAAACCTTTGCATCATGCTGTTCTCATTTCCTTATTAAATATGCTACACATGAATATCCAGAGTGTGAACGTGGTGCCCCAGTGCATGACAGTATGTGAAAGAGAGTGAAGCACCAGTGTGTGACAGCAGAGATGATGAATCCTGCTTTGTGCCCCCACTATCTTCCCCTGACCCTACGATGGCTGTTTAAATATCCTCACAGACACCTGATGGAAAGACTGGTGTATCCTAAATGATCAATGCTTGTGTGTGCCAAAACAGATGCACATACGTATGTGTGGGTGTATGTGGGGAGGGATGGTAATATTTATGGCCCCTGAAGTGTTAAGAGGAAGGGAGGCACTCATCAGCCAAGCTCGACGTAATTCTCACTGAGATGGATAGCCCTATCTTCATTCTCCACCCAAAAGGAAAGGTCACCACGGAGCAGTAAGCCTCATTTATGAGCAGATACATAAAAAGAAATTCACTACTGACTTTACCTTGCCTACTAAAACTGGTACACAAACATGCTTTATATCTACATATACTTTGCTAAGTAGATGGAATTAAATCAGAAGACCACAAGCACACACAGTTTTAAAAGGATGTGAGATCTTAATATAATTCTGATCCCTACACTGGGCATACACCGATCTGCACATTAACATTTACGCCCTCATCCAGAGCCATTTACAATTGAAGGTTAAGGGCCTTGCTCAAGGGCCCAGCAGTGGCAGCTTGGTGGCGCTGGGAGTTGATCTTTTGAACTTCTGATCCAAAGTCCAATGCCTTAACTGCTGAGCTACCACCTTCATAGCTTACAGAAAGAAACATCTCCAGAATTGAACCACTAATACATTCTTAAGGCTACAGCAATTTGTTAAAGGTAAAAATAAAGGCTCTGATTGACAAAGAGACAAGGTGGTCTGCGCCGTTTACCTGGTAATGGGATCTTTTGGCCCAGCAGGCCGGCTGAATAGAGCGACTCCTTGCTCATTATGTTACTGATAAACTGTGTACATGGTCACGGATCATTAGTTCAGCAGGGCTGCCTTGCTTGCTGTGGCAGGAAGAGAAACTGTCCTCATCTCCACATAGCCTCACATCAAATGCAACCATAGACAATTGTCTCAGGACCTAGAATAAGGTGCTGATCTGATATCATTGGTTGGTATTTGGATCCTGAGGAATTCATAAAAAAATTATATGCAAGTATTTACCATAAATAAATAACTTGCTTGGTGTTGAATATAAAACCCTTGTCGTGCAATATATCTGTGTGAAACAGTGACTCTTAATGAGAAAAATAATCTAACAGATGGCACACGTACAGCCTCAGAAGAGGGATTCCTCAAGAGTTGCCTGGATAGTTAGTGCTTCCCCAGAGGCACAGACCAAACAACTATTTAGGGTGCTATATAGTGTTTAAAGAGTCTGATAAAAATGCAGCAACTGTGTATATTTATCACAGTTCGATACAAAGTCTGAGCTGACTGTGCCTCGAATAGCTCTGACTTTATAGACCCTGTGGCCATGTCAACATCACACCATTCCCCTGTCTGCTGTTCTCCTTTTTGCATTTCTCTGCTCCTTATGGAGATTTTAGACTTCTGTTCAATGAGGCAATCAATAGTGTTGCTGTAGCACAAACAAACAAGTGACTTTAACTTTAAAAGATTGACACTGGTCTTTTGAAATATGAATACGCAGCTCTCTTTCCTGTACTTCAGGCAGGACTACTGTTAAAAACTAATCCAATCTCTTTCAAACATCATGCTCCTGGCAGTAATATATAAAAGTTTCACACAACCTTGTCCTGGATCTAATGTGCTCGATTCTAAGAAACAGTTATATATTCCAAGTGTTGCATTACAATTTGTTTTGTAAAGACTAACTTCAGTTTTTAATGTAACCCTTCTTTATTAATTATAAATAAAAAAAATGCGTTTGTTCAATAAATAAATTAACAACACTTATTCAGTGAACAAGTAATAAATGTGCTTTTTGAATGAAAAAAGAAATATATGTAATAAATAATGTGCTTGTTCAATACATGAAAATTGCGAGATTTATACAATGAATGGACTGTCTGTGATTTCAAAGTATTTTTCTTCAGTTCTCGATATCTAAGGCTAATATCAAGGCATTCGTGTGCAAAATGACATAAGCAGAGATTAGAAATTTAACAGGAAATTTAATGCAATTCCTAATTAAAAACTAATTGCTCCTAAATTGTTTTAGAGTAAAAGCATTGTTTTAAAAAGTGTTTAACCAGAATTCATTTTAGCATAAATTCAAGATAGCTTAAACCTAGACATTTTTAATATCATAATAAAACATTTCAGCAGCTGGACTACAGAAAGATGTGCCGTTAGATAACTTCTATAGCTGGGTTTGTATATAGAAGGAGCAATGGCGTGAAAATTCGTTCTGCAAGCAATGAATCACACTGCAGAGTAAAAGGAAGGTGTGAAAAATGTTTAAAATAAACCCTTTATAGGTAAAGTATCTTAGTAAGCATGAAACACTTGTGCAGGAATATGGAAATATTGTTTTTGTAAAGAAGGAACCGAAATGAAAAATACAGAAAAAATACATCAATTCTAATCCATGGACATGAGGATTTCCTATAAGCGGTGTGTAATATCTGAGATACACTGAATGAATTAGAGTTGTCATCTGTTAGGTGTGATATTGCAGTTTCAGCAACTGAAGCTGTACTGAGAACAGCTGCCTGACAGGTCACATGTTCGTAATGACTAAGCGTTTGACAAAATAATCAGATACATTGACTTTGTTTGGCTTCATTACCTAGGCTGTAGCTGTTTTTATTTACTTCTCAGTGAAGTGCGTTTCTAGGGGAAGTAGGAAGTAAGAAAGTAAGTCTGCGTCTGCGTCTGCGTCTGCTATCAGGCCAAAAAAGACGTAGAATACAGATCATGTTTTTTCAGTCCTGATTACAATCAATGTGTGAATGTCAATCTCAATCTCATTGTGAATGTAAATGCAGGTAGTGAATAAAAGCTTACCATTTTTTGGAGAAAATATTTGAGAACATTTAAGTCACATTAATAAGATGGAGCACTGAAATTTTATGGTAAGCCTGAATATTACAGATTGCAAGGATATTTCGTGTCTAATCGCATCGTAATAAATGAAGCACGTAAAAAAAAAAAGGAGATCGCTGTTAATCAGATTAAAGTTTATCGCAACACAGCGTTCCTGTTTGAATTAAAAGTTTCAACGAAATAGTAGAAAAACAAAGAAAAAGAACTAGAAAGCCCTTGTCACGCAGACCTCACAGCACTGTGAAATTCATTTCTTTGCATATCAGATAGCACAGGGTCAGAGCACAGGGTTAGCCATGATACAGAGCCAGAGAAGATCAAGGGACCTGCACAAAGGCCCAGCTGTGCCACCTTGGGCTTCATCCTCCAACCCTGTAAACCGTGTGACAGAGTGTCAAAGTGGAACCTCAAATGTAAGCACAGATATAAAATTGTACAGCTCTGTGACCTAAAACACAGCTCTCTGACCTTAAAATGGAAAGGTATGACAGGTATGTACTCCAGAAGCACTAAGGCCAGGTCTCCCTTCGACCGAACAACCTAAACACACAGACACACTTCTTTACAGCAGTGCTGGTGCTTTTTTAGCCTGTTTTTATTTTATTTTTTTTCATGGGGCCATGCCAGCCCTGATAAAACTCTCCAAAAAAGATAATTGCTGCAAATTACCAATGCCACAGAGTGCTCTTCATTTAAACCTGGAGCACAAAGGGGGGAAGTCCAGAGTGACTACATCAGGCGCACAGACCCAGAAAGCAGCTGTAAAGCCACTACACCACTACTTGCCCAGGCAGATGAGGGTATTAAGGCTGAACATCATTATTAGTCAGCTATTTGCATAGCTATCTTTTATGTCTTTCCCTTTTCATGCCTGTCCTATTTTATTTTTTTCTGCTTCTCCCAACGAGTGCAGACGTTCTCGGACAAACGATGTCTTTGTCTTCTGGAGCAAGAGGTGAAATGGCATTAAGGAAGGAGGTTAAATGCAGCGATTACCCCCATAAATAATTCACACTGGATTATCAAAATGCATTTCAGTTCAGTGCCGACTTGGAGAATAAATAAAGGTCAGGTAATCACATATTAGAGTGCAATCGCACAGATCCAGCGTGGTGTCTGGAGAGCGGCGGAGAGCAGCTGCAGGAACCTCCCCACCCCTCTCTCCCACTCACCACCAATCACACACACACACACACACACCATTCCTCACGCTTCCAGTCACTCATTATAATCCTGTCACCTCATCATCTCTCATCAGGCGCCGAACCACTGCAAACACTGTGTGTGGAAATCAGGCGGGCCACTTTATTATCTGTGCAATATTACTGCCACAGCTCATGCGTGCATACACACACACACACACACACATACATACACACACACCTAGAGCGTGAGCTATCACACACATGAGCATGCACGCATAAATTTCATCAATCTTGTCTCCGTCACATGCCAATCATGTGAGATATTCCCTGATGCTCATTTGAATGGATTTCGAACAAATTAACTAACAAGAAAGCAGATCAGGAATCTTAATGGTATCCAAGGTGCCTAGCTTCCAAAACCAGACATGGTGTCAGGGTGGGAGTTTGTGGAGGTTTGGGGGGGGTGAATAACTAAATGAACAAACGCTATGCTAAAGAAAAGCTGACTGCTGATCGACAAGGCATGTACCGAGTGATCAGTGCGCATGGCAGCCATTCCCAGAGAGACAGTTGTGATTTTTCTATATCTTCTTTCTCACTCCTTTTTCCTGGGAATCTGTTTATCCAGACAGGATGGCTTTGAACCCTGGAGTCTTTGTAGTTCTGAGGCTTGCGGTGCACTGTGGCACCTGCTAATGTCAATGCTAATGACACAAACCCTGTTCCCCTCCCTGTTGACATACTTTAAAAAAAAAAAAAGCACAAGGTTTTTATTTTTCAGAGTAAGATTATTTATGAATGCATTCGGAGCATCGAGAGGGAAAACAAAGTGGAAAGGGTAAAGGGGGAGAAAAGTACTGGAAGATCTACAAAAATGTACGGCTGGTACAAGGAGTTATTTCTCATGGCACCACAAAATTAGCATAGGCGCAGGGAGATGGTGGCACCCCAGGAGGCAAGCGGAACGCCTCCTTTTCCTGAACAGGGCTACAAGGAGAATAACAGTGAAATGAAGAAATAAGCCTGGATTTCGCTTCTTTCCTGGCTGCGGCTCAGGAAACCCGGTGCGATGTAGCCCTGCTGGGCCAATGGCTCAGTGGCCAACAGCGATGCTTAGCACTTTTGCATCACCGCAAGAAATGAAGGCATTCCGGCGTCAAGCGAAAAAAAAAAGCCAAGCAGGTCAGGCAATATCTTGGTGTGTAAAAAGAAAGGCTCCACGCCTTGACGTTTTCCATTTGAAGTTCTCCCTACCTAAAAAAAAAGGTGACTGAGAGATTCATAAGCCTTGCAGCTTTTTCTTTCAAAAAACACCACAATCCCTGACGTTCTTTCGCGCTCGCCTGTTCGCATTTCCGCTGCCCCGATTTAGCAGCTGACGCTAACTGGCTCTTATTTAGCAATTAGTGCCGGCTTCCACAATGAGACTAACCGCAGGTCTCTCGCCCTAAAAATATAAACACATCAAAAGCGATTCAATTAACTTGCCCACAAAACACAAATGGGAGATCATCACATTACACAAATTAGAATGCTATGAAGGAGCATAACAACATGCTGGAACATGTTAATTAGAAACTTTCAGGCATTACAGATCTGCAGGGAGATGGGATTGACCCGAAATAAACAGTCGGCAGAGCATTACACACTGTGATTAGATAGCAGCTCTTATGTGAACAGCAATAACTCTGCTCTGAGATTACAACACATTTTCCCATTTATGAGCGAGAGGTAGATTATTAATGGCAGTTAGCAACGTGTAATGGCTTTTGGCTGAGATCTTCAAACAGGTTTGCCCAATACAAATGAGTGCTCTGTAAGCATGTCAAGCACTTCTAAAAAACTTCTATGCTACTAATACAGCATAACAAAATCTAAAAAAAAGAGGGAGAACCTCTTACACTTGTTCATTTTCTCACCTTTGACATGTCTGGTTGTAATAGAATCAAATGAGCTGCTCTGAAAAAAAAATGGTTTCTATCAAGCAAGTAAATGAGTGCGTAGAAATATTCATTTTACATCCTTATGAATAATGCAGCAGCAATGTTCCTGAAAAATGGCACAAATGTGTAAGTGTCAAGGCAAATGAAATGAAAAGAAACTCTGATGAGCAAAGCCAGTGCTTTGTCTGCTTCATTTGTGCCAGTACGGATGAGTTGAACCGTGCCGAAGGGTCTTGGCTGGACGGTGCTGTTTATCGATGGGAACGATGTGTGGTCGATGCTGGGAGCAGTGATCCATCTGTGTTCAAAGTGCATCTTCACCGACTCGTATAACATGCAGATAGTAGGAGGCAGGTAAGGGGCAAGGAGGTGATTAAATTGTGTAACACAGCATCTCAGACGGACTGGTCATTTTTTCTTTATGGTGAATTCAACCGAAAGCTAGTGCTGCTATTACAGGAGCCATGCTACTGCTGAACTGATAGATAGACACGTGCTTAGAAGACAGACAGACAGACAGACAGACAGACAGACAGACAGACAGACAGACAGACAGACAGACAGACAGATAGATAGATAGATAGATAGATAGATAGATAGATAGATAGATAGATAGATAGATAGATAGATAGATAGATAGATAGTTTTTATAACATTTCACTTATAAGTCATACATTACTGCAATCATTTTTCAACTTAGTGATAAAAAAATCATTCTTTTGAGTTCTATCAAAACAATATCTGACATGAGACATCTCCCTTATGAGGTTTTCTATTACTGTATAAGTCGACACTCCAAAATATCTCCCAGCCCCACAGCGTGTTTGTGCATGGTGTATTCATATAGACGGGAACAGGATGCCCAAATTAGACTTGACTCGGCTGTGAGCTGACAGCGGTTTTGTCTGTGATCAGTGAGTGAGTTCAGATGCGCTAGAGAGAACTTACCTATGGGCTGACAGGGGGATGTTATTGAGGGACTGCTCCTTTGATCTGAGCTACTATCAAAAGCCTCTCCACCATTTCCTAGGGTCGATACCTGACAGCTCACAACACTACGTGCAGTTGCCATGGCTTCCCTGCTGACTGTCCACTGCCTGAGCTCCTGACCCCTGGTCCCTTCAGAGCAGGTCCCAATGGTGAACGCTGGAGTAGAGCTGCCTGTCAAACAGAGACAAGTGCTTGCATATCCACTAGAAAAAAAACAAACTTCAGCACATATTCTGTAAAAGCTTTTTGTGCTGAAATGGTTAGGAAGTTAGTTAGGAAAGTGTGTTCAACAGACATCAATTCTTTGATGAACCAAACCTTTGATGTACTTCTGATGTGATTTTAATGCTTAATGAGTCTTTGACTGGATTAAAAGGGGGTTCAGTGCATGCACTTAAATAATAATCACCTCCACAATATAGGCCAGCTTAACATTTTAGCCTTCATGTAAAAAGCTCAGGAGAAATAGTCAAATTCCAAAACCTACAATCTTGCATTCTCTTGTCCGCCATCTGTTTTTATTATCCTTTCTTCGCCATTCTTACTTAATTCGATTTAAATGGATACCTTCCTTGCCCCATGTGTGTACTTCTCTTTTTTCTTTGTTGTTTATTCTTTCGCTTGGCACAGAAAAGCACCAGCACAGCACTAACGCTGACCCCGCTGAGAATGCACTTTCAGGCCATCTCTCTCTTTCTCTCTCGCTCTCCTTCTCTTTCTTTTTCTTTCCAAAACCCTCTGTCTATCCTAAATCCACACTGTCTTTTGCTATCTGGGCAGAGGGCTGCAGGCTGTGACCTCTCTGATCGGCCCTGGGGAAAAAAAAAAATGACTGGACCCCAAATCCTCCTGGCTGAGAATCAGTCAGTGTATCTGTAATGCTCAGATGAACTCCTTCTATGTATGATTTGTGGCCCTGTTTCCATCAGTAAATATAGGCCTTATCGACCCAAGCACAAACCAAGTGCCGGGCTATTTGCTCAAAGGCCAATCCTGCCCCCTGCCACCCACCCATGAACAGGTTTGTCTTTCCTGATAAAGGATGAGGGAGAGCTGAGCATATGGCATTATGTGACCAATCCCCCGTCCCTCCAACCCACCTTTGTTCCACTGCTGCTGGACTCTGTGAACAAAAATGAGCCAAAACACAGCTCCTAAAGGAAGAACAGGAATTAAGAAGTGGGCTGATTAGACATGGGGCTCTCAGGTTTGGAGGCTGAAGTAACAGGAATGATAAATAGAGTCGAAAAAGACGCTTAGCCTAGCAGTAGTGACTTGTTTCCTGCAGTGAGGCTTAAAATGAATCCATGATCATTTCTAAAACCTCTTGGAGGAAGCCTTGCAGCAACCCAAGACACACCAGATATGTTCGCACTGTTACATACATACATCAGCGCCAAGCAAACATTCTAGCTACTGAATCAAATCACATGGCCTTTTCTAATGAAAGATAAGCCTGTTGGAGATACATGCCAAGCGCTCCCTGGGCACTGCGGACTTCCCAGTAATAAATAAATCTTTACAGGCCCCCCCCCCAACACACACACACACACACACACACACACACACACACGCACACATACATACACACACTTTTCACTGCCCAATTATTAATTGCCACCATAAATACATACTATGTATTGTTAATATATTTGTATTTCTGTATTTCTACATTTATCTAAAGTTATATATATATATATATATTTTTTTTTTTAGGGTTTCTTTTTTTCTTCAGGTGGAACCTGGTCTTTAACAAAGTGTCCCCAAAGTGTCAGCATTTTTCACAATTTCCTGTCACTGAGGGAACATTTAACGGAAAAATACACACACGTACACACAAGGAGCAGCGCCAAACAACTCCTCAAAAAACGAATTTAATCACTGACGCAAAGCTCCTTTCCCAGCGTGGGCTCTGCGTCCAATTATGAATTCATTTATTTCCGATTTATTTTATGTCAAACATGCGCCGCACCTAATGGTTTACATTTGTGTCTTGTGGCAAGGCTCGTGCTGGGTGATTGAGCGGAAGCAAGGTGTGCTGGGATAGTGCTAGTCTCTTATGGGAGTTTTGAGTAGAAGCGTGAACTAGCGCTGCGAGATCATTCTGGACAAATTGTTAAAAAAAAGGCCTAAAACAGGGAGACAGTGAAAGAGACAGAGAGAGAGAAAGAGAGAGAGAGAGAGAGAGAGAGAGAGAGAGAGAGAGAGAGAGAGAGAGAGAGAGAGAGAGAGAGAGAGAGAGAGAGTCAAGGAAAAACGGTTTTGCTGCAATGTGATTTCAAGGCTGAAAATGGGGCGTATAACCAAGTCTAATAAGCGCTTGGTTAATGTTTTGTATAATCTTCCCAAATTAATATGTTAGACACAATTGCCTCATAATTAATTCCTGTGAGTATACCCAATGAGGAGATTTATTCAGAACTGTCAATCACACCATAAAATCCATCCCACCAAAGGGATTACACACCAGACCGGCATAATTCCAATTATATGCTAATGTGGAATTACACGATTCTATTGACCATATATACTATGTATGTATAAACAGCCATTACCTGGGCAGTAAAAAAGCCCTGCTGACAAGGGCTGGTCATCAAAAGGAAGGTCATTCTAATGGATGAACCGTCTGGCCGTAGCCTTTTCTTTTTATGGCTTCATAAAGAATGGGTCTCGGTGGGGCTATCAGACCTGGGTCTGTCCTTCTCTATTGCATCCTGCTATCTCCTAGCCACCCTGCTCTTTGACACCCTCTTCTTCTTCTTCATGCCTGATGTGTGGGAATATATGCATTTTTGCTCAGAAAAGGCAGGACGGAGTTGCAGTCTTGTGTCCTGGGAGTCAGGAGTCAAGGTTAGCAGAGTGGAGAGGCAGCCGGCTCAGAGGGAGTCAGCTTTAGATCACAGGGGAGATTTAAGCTAAAGTGACAGTTCAGCTTTGCTCTGGACCTGATTCAAACCAGCATGCCACCTCCAGTATCCAACATTGGTCGTGTGTGTGTGTGTGTGTGTGTGTGTGTGTGTGTGTGTGTGTGTGTGTGTGTGTGTGTGTGTGTGTTTGTGTGTTTGTGTGTAGTGTGTGTTTGTGTATGTGAATGAGTGTGCAAGAGGAAGCAGCTGATGCAGCTGACGTACAATTTATAATTGTGAGTTGGACGGTTATTGCAGAACATTTTCAATTTACATTTCAGAAACTTATTTTACTTTATATACTATGTATGTATAAACATATTGTCATTTTTCTCAAAGATTTAAGAAACATCCAAATACACATTTTTATGCATTATACAAACACTGTCTGGTCTCTTTTTTTCCTACAGTCTCTGCTAATTTCAGTGATTCCTGTTGTAGGGTAAAATGATTTGAACATGATTTACACTTTCTCTTTTCAGGTCAGTCTAGTCCATTCTCCTCTGACCTCATCATCGAGGACTTTCCACCTGCAGAACTACAAAATTTTCGTTTGGTCGTTTGTTTGCACCATTCTGTGTAAACTCTGCAGATATATGTGGAAGTCCCAAGAGATTGCACATTTCCAAGTCACTGAAATCCAATTAATTTTTTCCCCCTATCATGATGTTCGATGTGAACATCATCTGATGCGTTTGACCTAAATTTGTATTGTTTTATGCATTGTGATGCTTTTACATGATTGGCTGATGAGATCATTGAGTGAATGAGCTGGGATACAGGGAAAATATGTTCCTATTAATGTGGCTGGCGAATAAACATTTATTTATATGCATGTATAAATATACACACAGACCAGGCATTTATGACCACCGGTGAGGTATAACATTAAGGAAACCTGCCTAATATTGTGTTGCTATCAAAACAGTTCTGACCCGTTGAGCATTTACAGCATTAACTTCAGCAATTTGAGCTACAGGAGCTCGTCTGTTAGATCAGACCACACGGTCCAGCCTTCACTCCCCAAGTGCATCAATGAGCCTCAGCCGCCCGTGACCCTGTCACCGGTTCACCACTGTTCCATCCTTGGACGACTTTTGATAGATACTGACACTGCATACCAGGAACATCCCACAAGAGCTGCAGTTTTGGAGATGCTCTGACCCAGTCGTCTAGACATCACAATTTGGCGCTTTTCAAACTCACTCAAATCCTTACACTTGCCTATTTTTCCTGCTTCTAACAACAACTTTAAGGATAAAATGTTCACTTGCTGCCTAATAAATCCCACTCACTAACAGGTGACATTATGAAGAGATAATCAGTGTTATTCACTTCACCAGTCATAATGTTATAATGTCATAATGGTTTGCCAGTTTGGCATGTACACACACATTATATATATATATATATATATATATATATATATATATATATATATATATATATATATATATATATATAATATGAAATCCATCCCACTATAACGCAAGCGCACACAAAGACTGGTGTGTGAGTCATCTAATAAAAACCCAAGTGATTTCACAAGCCTATTGCTGAGGTTTAAGATTCACACCAGGACTGAAAGAGAAACAATGCAGGATTAATTAATGACAAATTAATGCTCACTGCTTCCTGGGCCAGTAGCTATCCATTTTAATTCTATGTAAATATCAGCATTAACTGCTGTTATTATTACTCTACAGCCAAAGGGGATGTGCTTCTTGCTTTATATATAATAGTGCTACTTCGGGCTTTGTGTTCTTACCTTATATTAAAATCTGTACGCACAATTAGTAGGAGAATATCCTTAACCTCTTATACCTCATAGCAGGAGGATATATTGCCTCGCTTCCATTATTAATAATATCTCTAGTGGAAGGGGGATGTAATATCAGTGTTATGTGAGAAAGGCTGTAGGCTGTGGGGGGGATGTGCATTATGTTGCTGAAGTGAATGCGTATAGAAGACGGGTATCAAGCTTCATATCTGGAAGTGCAGAGCTAACCTCATTGGTAATGCCAGGCCTGCACGAAGGAGTAGTAAGAATGTTTTGAAATCCAATGCTGTCGCATCCACTTTAAAGTGGCAGAAAAAAAAAATTCACACAAACAAAAAATACACACACACGTATGCCAGATATTTTCCCTCACATTGCCCCAGTATGGTAGTGACACCAGTGAGATGTGGGTGAATTCTGGGGGGGGGGGGGGGGGGGGGGGAATGAGATGCCACCAGCACTGCCCTCAGCTCTCGTTTTTAAATATTAACTCGCCGCTCAGTCGTGTCGCCATAAAATGTGGAGAGCACTGCTTGGGCAATTTCAGCTACTCAGGGTAGAAGACCACATATGTAGTATTCATTTTGTACACATTTTTAAGATAGGAATAAGATAGGAATAACTGGCGGTGTTGACCTTGTGTGGACATTGGGCTCATCCCAAAGGAAAAAATGATTTCGAAAAAACCCCTTTGGCTTTGTTTTTGTTTGTTTTTTTAAACGAAACATACCAAAAGCTTTAGTTGCTGATGTTACGGTCTAAAGACTCTAGACAGAGAGACAACAGAGAACAATAGAAATGTCTAAACACTTCCACGTGCATAACTACAAATTCCACCGCAATGCAAATTCATTCAGATGGACATGCAGAGTGGAAAAAAAACAATAATAATAACAACGAAAGCAATAAACTGGTGCAGGATCTCAGATCGACGAAGAAATTGAGAGAGAAAGACAACAATAATAAAAAGATGCGAATAAGGAGCAAGTGTATGAATGTGGGACAGATTAAACAGAAAACAGAGGACTGCAATAACCAACACTGCAAGATCGGAGCGATAAAGAGCACATTTTGCAACGAGTTCTAGATGTGTCAAATGGATGGATGTGATGCTGCGGCTGTACGGCCCACTCACCTCTTCCCATAATGCCTTGAGCACAGAGCGAACCGACAAAATGTTAGTTCCTGGTCTGTAGACCAGCCTCTGAGAATACTAATAAGATTACAGCCCTGCTGAAAAACCTGTTCCCCTTTCTGTACAGGCTTCTATCGCTTTCCTCACCCGCTCCCAACATGCTCCCATGACTCCAAGCAGGTACAGTTTGAATGGAAAACGTTCAGACAACTTGGGAACAGCAGTGTCGTCCTGTTCACTCGTTCGCAAGACGTAGGGAGATGGCAAAATTCAAAAGTAATCGTTTTTGAATTACTCTGAAGAAACACACAGCTCACAAACTCTGCGACCCCGCAGACGACATGGAGAGTGTAATAAAGAATGAGGACCGGCCGCAATAAGTCTGCAACACGCCGAGCAGTTTCGCCATCAGCTACGGTGTGGCCTTGGCATGCCACATTTAATTGCCATCAAATTTTGTGCCACGCCACACTATCTCTGACTTTGTGGCTGCTCTATCTCACAGAGAGAGGCGCAGATGAAAGAGTAGAGAGAAATGTATTCTCTTTATCACACAGCGCATCAATCCTGGTGCTAAATTAATCATTCAGCTCTTTTATGAGCTGCAGATTCGAAAAAACCTCTTCACACAGGAGCCTTTTCATGCTTCGGTGGTGGCCAAAGGAAACGAATGGTGATGATAAAGCTTTAAGATGCGACTGCGGAGCTTTTCTGTCTCTACTTCTCTTATGACACCCCCTCCCCAATGCTCCCCCAGCCAACAAAGTCAAGGAGGAATAGAAAAAGTAAAAAAGTTGTTCTGCATGTCTGTGAGGGGAGCACTCTAATTCAAGTGGACGTTTTCATCTCCATAGTGGCACCACAGTCCAACCTAATTGGGACAATTCCCACTTGTGATATAATTTCATTCCTACCTCAGTGTGACTCCTATGATCTCATGCTCTGCCCCCCCCACCGCCCACCCCGCACCCCCTCCACTCTTCCTCTAAATCTTTCCCCCACCTCTTTACTCTGCCACATCACTCAATCCAGTGCCAATGGTCTCTGGACCAAAATAAAAGTCCTAGTTCTGGCACTTTTAGTTAAAACATTTACAACAATCGTGATGCTTTTGTTTTTAAAAAATCATGTTCCAAACATATAGCCCCGAAAGAGCTGCATTTGTAAATCAAGAGAACGGAAACGTTTCTCATCACCTCTAAAAATAATTCCCATTCTATCACCCTTTTTGCACTCTCTCTCAACACTCAACACACGTGATAGATTTGCTTCGTGCGATTTCGCGCTCTTCGCTCGATGCTGTTCGAGGGCTCTTAAAATCGCATCGGATGTGCCGAGTGTGAGCTAAGGCCATGAAAAGGAGGGCGGGAGCAGGTCATGAATCAGACGTCTGAGAAGATTGTTGAATGGATGTTCGGGAAATCGAGACTTTGGGTGATCAGGGAATACAACACGAGAGATGATGACTGGAAGAAGTGGTATTACGCTTCTGAGTTTTCCCTGCATGATACAGTCGGATGAGGAATCCGAATAAACCAGGAGCTGCCGGGGTCTGTGTTCGGTTCCCCCCCACAATCCATGATCCCACACGAGACAGGGGGAGGAGATGGAGAGCTGTGTGTTTACACAAACAGATCAGTTACCATGGCTAACCATGCGAAGCCAGATTCACATGATGTCACCTGGGCCACATGAGGGGGAATAAACAATAAGAGCTCATGCAGCTAATTAAACAGTACAATGCAGGCTTATCTGCCACACACCCACTGAGCTGATACTTCAGTGATGCTTCACTTCCACCCTTTGTGTGACTTCTGTTCTTTATGTTTGAGCTAATCTTATTGACATATGTCACAAACTCATTAGGACAAGATAAGGTAATTTTATTTATTCCCCATAGGAAAATGTGATGCTTCCAGAGTAAAAATGTGTATAGTGTGTAGTGGCAGTATATATGTAGAATATATATTACGGTTGCAACAACACACATATTCGTACTGAAATTTTTCACACACGTACCGAATGCAATTCTTTTGACGTGCAAAACGAAGTTAAAATCTGAGTTCTCTCACTTTGAGCACTTTTAAAAAATGTAAAAATATATATTATGATTGAACTTAAAAACATACACAGCAATGCCAGGGTTATAAAAAAAAACTGGAGTTAGGCTACTTTCACTCTGTACCAGAAATAAGATTTGTTTTGCATGTGCATTGTAACGCTAAGTAATCCAAAGCGCTAGGGTTAGCTGCTAAGCAGGAACTGGCTAATGCTAGCGCTATGGATTCTTTAGCGTTTTATGTCCAGCTTCAAAAATCTTAAAATGAGAACATTCTGACAAGACCGCATATCAAGGGAGTAAATGAAGGATGGGTGGATGGAATGAAAACATTTGTAAAAGTCTGCTGTCATAAGTTGAACAGTAAAGTAGATCATATATTTAGAAAATTAGATATTAAATGTAAAACACACACACACACACACACACACACACACACACACACACACACACACACACACACATCTATATTACCCAAATGGGGTCTGACAAATGTAAACTGATTCATTTTAATTAATCAATTTAATTTGTGCCAATTTAACTGATGACTCAATTTAATTAATATAATATAAGTCTATTTGATTTTTATAAAAAAATATTATTTTATATATTATTTAACCAAGCAGGCATTTTATTTAAAATAGTTTTTAAAATGTAAACTGTTGATGTTCACAAATGTTAATAATAAACTGCACTAATAAAAAATCTAAAGCAATTTCATCTTCTGCTTTTTCCCCCCTATTGTACCGAAATTGAACAGAACCGTGACTAAAACCGAGGTACCGTAAATTCTGTGTACTGTTACACTCGTAATATATAGGTATATAAAAAAATAAATGTTAAGTATATTATTACACTTGCCATTAAGATGATGAATTTCATTCTAAGTATGGAATAATCTTATGTACTGACAGAATGCACAGATTTAAATAATTGCATTTTAAGCACTGCGTCATGCAGAGATGTGTATGCAGTTAAAGAAAGAATCTTATGTACTGACACCCCAAGGCATGCTATAACAGCGTTGTCTCTCTCTCTCTCTCTCTCTCTCTCTCTCTCTCTCTCTCTCTCTCTCTCTCTCTCTCTCTCTCTTCTCTCACTCTGACTCTGTATGTGTGTGTACTATGCACATGACCCAGTATGTGAGGTGTAGGGTCCTGTCAGGTCAGAGTGTGTACAGTGGACACCAGCTGTTTCAAACACAGGGAGACACAGGGTTAGCAGTGGGAGAGCAACTCAAAGGAAGGCATGAGGGCTTCTAGATTCCAGCTGTGACACACTTGCACCTGCCCTGCACACACTTACACACCTGCCCTGTTTTCGACCGCTCACTCTCTTCCACCATTCCTCTCACACCTGACACCCCACTCCCCCGCTTCCCCCTGGCACATAAATCTACCACGCTGGAAATCACCTGCCCATCGGCTAAAGGTGTCCATCTGCAGCTCGATCTTCTAATATAGAAAGAGGCTCATGCATGCTATAGGAACAATATACCCCCCCCCCCCCCTTCTCCTTTCTTCGCATTCTGTCCACCTCCAACCCCCTCTCTGGCTAATTCGCACTGGCAGGGAGACCTGTAAAAATCAATAGGGAAAATGTCCTGAAACAGCCAATCTAGCAACCATCTGCCCCCGGACTCAACTGAGACAAAGACCCATGTCCCCTGGGAAAATGCAAGGGGGAGAGAGAGGAAGCACAACACACGTACAAACTCAATTACTCTCCACTGCTAAAACACTCTATACTGCTACAAAGGCAGGCTGGATGTTTCCACCAGAAGCCACTTTGTCATAATGAGAACCTTATTAAAAGATTGTTAAGTTCACATATTGTCAAGTCTCTTTTTGTGAACTCTGATTAATATATAGTATCGCCTAAACAAAAAGGTAAATGCAAACGTGAGGGGTAATTTATCATTCGAAGTACAGTGAGCAGCTATGTTTAATACAGTCATAGCAAGAGCTGAGTCGAAGCGAAAGCTAAAATTGTACTGCGTGCGAATCCCTGCGGTATGATTTAGCTATACGTTATTATGCTTGGGCAATTAGAAGCTGCAATTACAGTTATTGAACATAACATTCCCTTTGCTGATTGAAGCTGTAGGCTAATTAAAATGACTATGTTTTATTTCTTCTATCATTCATAGACAATATTAATAGCTTTGCCCTATACTGTTAATTGATATTACATAGAAGTGTTATGGGTACCAAGGTATTCATGAGAGACATCAAACGCAGCCAGGCACGGTTTAAGACAACAGATACCCTTTGCATATTCAACTTTACACTTCTTTCTCATTGTGGTGGAATCATCTAGACTCATACCTGTATTATTTATCTGAGGAGCGCAATTGGACCTTAAGAACCACTAATGTACTTCACCTTTACTGTAGTGTATATGTAATTAGCTTTACTCATTATTATGTTAATTAGTAACATGTTAGTCTCAGATTTCTTGAGTAGATTGGAAATAGTACAATTTATGCCTCTTTCCAGGAAAGGAAGAAAAAAACACGGTTTATAAGGTATATAAGAAGGTACCACTACAGTAGCAAGGAATGGTACAGAGTGTGTTCTGTGTATTACTCTGATACATTAGCGTCCCCTAAGAAAACACACTGCAGAATATAGCTATACAGACTCACAGGCTTCAGAGTGGTCAGGTGAAAAACTGGGTGCTTGGCCTAGTTTTTCTTTTTTCATTTAAAGCAAGATATGTGACAAACCTTGCAACACTCTCCTGGCCTGTATAGCTATGCAGCCACATGCAAACAAGACAACAGACAACACAAAAGTCTATTCACATTTAATTTGTAATAAACCTCAAACATTGAGTTTAAGAAGGGTGTGACAGATGTGCTGTCTAACAGCCATCTGGAGGGTTTTAGTTTAGAAAGTCACTTGGCTTATGCAAATAAAAAATGTGCCAGGCAAAACAAAAATTGTAGAAAAGTCCAAATTCCTAAATGTGTTTTTCTAGGGTTTATACAAAATCAATAAACTTCAGTATCGATTGTCAGCTTTACTGCAGCCTACGGGTGTCGTCAGTTTTGGAATTGTCTATTACAAACCAACAACCAGATCAATTGTATAAATCAATATGACCGATGACGTAACATGAACTAATGACGCTGTAGATGACTGAGACTATTAGATGAAGAGTTGAAATAAAGTAGCCTTTATGTTTCTTTGTTTGTTTGTGCTGTTTTACAACCTGTAGCACATTTTTGTATTGTAGAATGGAAAGGCTGGGTTACATTGAATTTTGATGGGGGTCGGGGTTGATGTTCTGTACTTCTCCTTGTCACTGAAATTTATTACCATTAACATTACCAATATATACAAATGATTTACATTAACTATTGTATTTAAATACATGTGCAAATATAGTACACAATATTATAAATAAATCTAAGTATAGCGTGCACGATATTAAAAACGGTGTGTAGATTATATACCATATAACAAAAGTGTGTGTAGTATATACCACATTATAAAAGTATGTACATATACTTAAAGTGTGGGTATAGAAGATGCCATATAAAAGACGTGTGAGGTATATACTATATCATAAAAGTGTGTATAGTGTATACAATATAATAAAAAGTTGGTATAGTATAAATCCATAAAACGAAAGTGTGTGTAGTACATATAGTATCATAAAAAAAACAAAACTGTGTATTATGCTTATATGATACAACTATGTTGGCCATCTAAATAAAAAAATGCGTGGTATGTACCATTTGATAAAAAAGGTATGTATGGTATGTACCGTATCATAAGAAACTATGTGTAGTATGCACCATATGATGATGAAGTATGCACTGCATGCTAAAAAGAAAAGCATGTGTAGTATGCACCATACAAAATAAAAGTATGTATACTATACACCATATAATAAAAGTGTGTAAAAAAATGTATACCACATAATAAAAGTATGCATAGTATATATCTTATTATAAAAGTGTGTAAAGTATATACCACATAATAAAAGTGTGTACAGTATATACCACTTAATAAAAGTGTGTGTACTATACATATAATAAAGTGTGTATAGTATATACCCTATTATAAAGTGTGTATAGTATATACCATATAATAAAAGTATGCATAGTATATACCCTATTATAAGTGTGTATAGTATATACCATATAATAAAAGTATGCATAGTATATACCCTATTATAAGTGTGTATAGTATATACCCTATTATAAGTGTGTATAGTATATACCCTATTATAAAAGTGTGTATAGTATATACCATATAATAAAAGAATGTATACTATATACCATATAATAAAAGTATGCATAGTATATACAATATTATAAAAGTGTGTATAGTACATACTACATAATAAAAGTGTGTACAGTATATACCACATAATAAAAGTGTGTGTAGTATATACCATATAATAAAGTGTGTATAGTATATACCACATAATAAAATGATGTATACTATATACCATAAAAAAGGGTGTGTAGTATTTACCATATAATAAAAGTGTGTATAGTATATAACATATAATAAAAGTGTGTATAGTATATACCACATAATAAAATTATGTATACTATATACAACAATAAATGTATGCATAGTATATACCATATAATAAAAGTGTGTGTAGTATATTTAATATAATAAAAGTGTGTATAGTAGATTTAATATAATAAAGCATGTGTATTATGCCCCACATGACTGTAGTATTTGTGTGTGAGGGTAGTGTGTGGTTTGGGATACAGCCTACGCAACTTTTCTTTTTTTTTTTATTTCCGGTTAGGAAGTCGTCCTACGCTTGTTTCGGCGGGTTCTCCGACGTTCAAATGTGTGATGTGTAACAATAAAAACTGAAAAGTGGATACGTAACATGGGCGAAATGTAACATTACCCACAGTTATCAGATGTTTTCAATTACTATGTCAGAAGGACGCGACTCTCCAGTCTCTCCGTGCCTGTTGTGTCCGAGGTAAGCGAGCCGAGGCGTTTATATACCCCGCTAAAAATAGCTCCCTTTTCCCTGCCATGTACGGCCTGATTGACAGCCGGATCTATCCAATTGTGCTCTGGTATTCAAATCTAGCCCCGCCCCAGCGCCCGTGCTATCGCCGCCCCTATTGGGTACCGACGAGATCGTCAGTCCCATTTACCTTATATGGTCACGCACGGAATTGATTGACGGAACACGCCACGCCCCTCTCGCGAGTCGCTCGGCTTCCTCTTACTCGCCAGAGACGGCTAAAGCCCGAACAACTTGGCTGCTGCTGCTGCTGAAGCTGCTCAGTGCACGGCCAAGTCACCGGAAAGGCTACCTGGATTTTTTTTTTTTTTTTACCGAGCACAGGCGGCAGGGCGGCGATGCGGAATTAGGTGGCCGCTTGGTTTTTTTTCTCTTCCAGGCGGAGAACAGGGGGGGATTGCAATTCAAACTGACACGACATTTTTGTTTTTTGTTTTTTTTTTTAATAAGGAAAAAAAAAAAACATTTTCCCCTTAAATATTGCATTAATATTATTATTGCATTATTTTTTTTCCCACAAATCTCACCCGGAGCTCGTGCTCCGGTCCCGGATCTGAAGAGTTGTTATTGTTGATTTTCTTTTTTTTTTTCCACTGATTTTTTTTAAAAGTGCGTGCTATTCCGGCGGGATCACATTTATCCTCATTGAGAAAGAATTTGAAATATATATATAGATTTATATATATATATAAATAAATAAAAAATATGGACGTGCTGGCGAATTACAGTATCTTTCAGGAACTTCAGCTTGTCCACGACACGGGCTACTTCTCTGCGATGCCGTCTCTGGAGGAAAACTGGCAGCAGGTGAGAGAGCGCGCGCCCGCGTGCGTGCGTGTTTTTTTTTTTGGGGGGTGGGGGGGTTAATTTATTAATTTTTTTCCCCTTTTGCTTGTACGTTTGCGCGCCCGCGCGTGTGTGCGTTTACGTGTTACCGTTGTGGCGACTGCGCCCGGGTCTCTCCTCCACCCCGCCCCCGAGCGCGCGCGCTGTCTGACCGGCGGCCGGTGCGGGCTATCGCGTGGCTTTTCACGTGTGCAAAAAATTTGGAAAAAAAAGAGAGAGAGAGAGAGAGAGAGAGAGAGAGAGAGAGAGAGAGAAGCGGCTTCGCACGTGGAAACGTGAGCCGGCGTAACCAGGTGCAAGCACGCGCGTTTTTTCTCTCTCTCTCTCTCTCTCTCCAAACACAGAATCAGATCCAGCGCGCCGCTCGTGCGCTTCTCGTGACACTGGTTCGCATATATTTATTTGGTTGGATCACTGTATCCTTGGCTGTGGTTGTTTTCCATATAAACCGACTCCGTGTGTGCGACGTGAGTTGGTATGTTCATTAGTCAGTGGCGACGCGCGCGACGCAAATGAACGTTCGCCCGAATAAAGAGAGGCTCGTGCGTGATTAAAGCATGCATGCATGCATGCACATCTGCCGGGCTGCTGTGTGTCTTTAGTCATGGAATGCACCATCAGATGGCCAGGGATTAGGATGCACAAGGAGCATCCCCTGATGAAGTGGTCTCAGAAGTAGTTTTATAGATCTTACGGTTCATCGGTGTATTGCGTTTTTTTTCCCTTTACCGGCGAGTCACCTCGTGCAGTCACACGCTCGAGCCGTGAGAGCGAAGTTCAGCTGTACCAATACAGAGAAGCGCACATGGTGAAGCCTCTTCGGGATGTTATAAACACTAGGAGTGAGGTTTCATTTATCATGCATGCCTCAATACTCAATAGTGTGCAGGGGGGCATGTTCTTCCTTTTTTTTTTCGGTGAAAAGACTGAATGGAGATCATACGGGAGCATAGTTTATGATTAAGCCAAGATTCTTGCTTTTTTTCGGCGTCAGATCCTTTATGGGTAGGATTCATAACCTGGAACCAGTCCATGTGCTTAGAAGGAAACATCTAGCGTGTGAACTTGAAAGAACCTCTAGGATCTCCCCTTTAAACCTGCATGCGTGCACACACACACTCAGACACCAGCTGTGCTCCAGGAGGGTTCAACTGAACCCTTACGACAGTGATTAGGATGCAGCCTGGTCTCCTTCATCTGTTCATCAAGGCCTGTATTGCCTCACATCTTTGAAAAATCAAACAATAGGTGGAGTAATTAGCATGTGATATCACTGTGCAGGTGTGTGTGTGTGTGTGTGTGTGTTTTGAGTCCATTTGTGGCACATGAGGTCATAGTGTTTTACTTCAGTACTGTGTGTGTGTGTGTGTGTGTGTGTGTGTGTGTGTGTGTGTGTGTGTGTGTGTGTATCTCAAAAGGACCATAATGAACTCTAATACTCTCCCATAATGACATGTCCAGTCCAGCGTTACCCAAGTTCATGAAAAAGGAAGGAAGAGAACCAACAAACACAGGTGTGTTTACACAGCAGTCACATATGAGAAATATATAATATGTATAACAGTCTAATGATGACTGAAAAGAAAACGTCCATCTGTAACCCCATCTCTTTTTGACGTTTTCTCTCATTCTTGGCACATGCTCTTGGGTGAACATGCGATACGGCATTGGGAAAAGAGAAGCGGTATTTTGGCATTGGGACAATAAAATGTCATGTAATAGTGAGATAGTGAGGAGAAGAAAAGCCTTTGCTGGGTTGACAGGTGAATAAAAGAGGTGACTGAATGGCAGTGCTGTAAAAATCTGAGGCTTTTACTGGCAGTGATGGCTTGATAGTGCGACTTCAGATCTTCCAGGGAAGGGAAATGTCGTTTAGGCCGGGACCAAGATACATGGACACTCTTATTCCAGAGTGAGTGGCGCATGAATCAGATCCTAATGGGCAGGATATGGGTGAATTAAGTTTCAATGAAGTGGCTATGGACAGGCAGTGTGGGAGAGGGGGCAAGCGGGGACAAAAAGCCATGCACGAGTCCTCGCTGGGTCTGACTCGCTCCACATCCATTCCCCTAACGGGACCAGTGGCTGCTGGCACCGCCAGCCCCCCCCCCCCCCCCCCCCCAATCTTCTAGAACAAAGACGCCATCTCTCACTGTCAGGAGGAGACGGGAACGAAAAAGCAGGAGACAGAAGAAGATTGAGCTGAGCTGCTCGGTGTAATTACCTGTGTTATCTGTTTGTTTTTTTTTTATTTGTAATGAAGGTTGCGATTATTTCAGCAGCGACCCACAAGGAAGGTTAATTCAAAGAGCTCTGTTTGCTTAACAAGACGGCCCCTGTTGTCTCTTGCTCTCCTCCCCTAGTAGCACCACATGGAGGGGTCCTCTGAGCTCCACACTAGAGGCAGTCAGAGCAGGTGGAGAAGTCTGGGGAATCACTCTGTGGAGGTAAACAACACCATTAGATGCAAGCATGGCAGCCTGGCCAATTAGCAAGGATCACCTGAGAGACTGATTGTGTGTGTGTGTGTGTGTGTGTGTGTGTGTGTGTGTGTGTGTTTGTTAATGTCCATCCATCCATCTGTCTCAACCAAGCCAGGGAGTTACTTTCAGTGTGTCTTCTTTTGATGACCGTTTTTGTGTATTTGTTGTTTTTTTGGTTTTTTTTTATTTTTTTATTTCCTCAGGCTGTCCTAAAAATAGGTCACTTCAAAGCCTGGCATAGCCGTCTCTCAAATGATTTTTTTCTCCGTGGTTCAGTTTAGGTGGCGTCTTTTTTTTTTTTTTTTTTTTTTTTTTTGACGGTAAGAGAAATCTAAAGCCTTTCCTCTTCCCTGCTTTTGTTTATCAGAGCGTTATTTAAAGCGTGTCTTTTTGAAAAGCGTGTTGCAGCAAGTGGCGCTTCAGTGACAGAACTTCTGTTTGTCCTGCAGAATCCCAGGAATAAGATGGCGACAGACTTGAAACCTGGTGATTCCTCTGGTTTGACCACCTGTTCCATTAACACCTTTCATAGGTGGTGCCACAAAGGGGCTCGATTTGGCTGCAGCAGCTACAGTGTGTTCAAATATACATTTTGACAGGAAGCACACTTTCTATTTACGTAGTTCTGCAGGGCAGGGAACCGCACTGCATTCGTTTGAACTGGAACATCTTGGAGCAGGATCAGGTAACCCCACGAACCAGGCCACAGACAGCCGTCACAGGGCAAAGACAGCACATGCCCTCATCCAGGGAGTTCTGTCTGTCCCAGAGAAGCCAAGTTTGACAGGATAATGAATCACCCCACATGCATATTCTGCTCTGCAGTTTTTCACATTTCACAGCCCAGTAACCCTCCAGAATGGTGACAGTGGGGTGGGGGGAAAGCAAGTGCAAGAGCATCCAATACCATTAAAAATACATTCAAATGAAGTTTGGCTGCACTTTTGTGTCTCTGATGCCGTCATAAACCACTCTACCCACACTTGTTCTCTTCTGCCTATCTCCCTTTATCTTAACCCCTATCTTGTCCAGCCACAGGCCTGCTTTAAATTCCACAGTACACTCTATAGAATGCCTCCCTGGTCATGTTGAGATTGATCCAGCTGAAGATGATGCTCAGTTTTGTTTGTACAAGCAAAAAGCACAATGCCCAAGTCCAAACGTAGCAGCCCTCAGCTCCTTCTCACTTTGAAAAAGCTTTGGCCGAAAGAGCTGAAGGGCTGGTGAGATAGAGTCCTGTCCACGATCCCACATTAGAAATGAGAACGTGCAAAGACTACAGAAAACCGAGAGCTTCAGCACTCAAGATGGTTTCGAATGGGTTTTGCAGGAATTCCAGTATCCAAATGAACACTGGTGTATGTGCTACTTGCTTTGTCCATGCTAGCATTCTTGCCAACCTTATATTCTGTGAGGCCTCCACACTCGTCAGACCTCAGACCAGTTTTACCAGTCCGGGCTTTGAAGTGATAACAGTGTTGTACATGTGTTGACACTCAGGCATGCGGGGGAAACGTGAGGCTAAGCTCATGTTTCGACTTACAGCCTGATAAATCAGCTGTCGCAAAGCAATTTTATCCAGTTAGTGCAGACAGGCCCGACTGCCCTCTCACATCCACTCCAACAGCTCTGACCTCACTGTCTCAAAAACATACGGGTCACAAGATTTGGGTCTAGGTTGTGGACAGTGCTAGGTGGTGGTATGACTCGTCCTTCCATTTCATTTAGATTAGTTTTGCAATGGCCCAAAATAAAGAATGCGAATATCTCTGTGGTATCATCCCTTTGCTTTGAATGGGTTGCCATGAATCAGCATGAGCCAGACTCCGTTGAGTCACCCACTGGGATTTAACTGCATGATGTCATACAGCCAAGCCATTGTACCAAGCATTTCCTGGATTTGCTCTAAACAAAAAGAACAAAAATCACCACAGCTCTGGTTGGAGCTATGGTTCCAGTAGACATCCATGTACCTCCTATCATGCTCTCAGCTGCTCACCACAGTAGAATATACAGTGTGATCCTGCTGAAGCAAAGCTGGGACTGAAAGCTGGAACTCCAGACAGCTGATGGTAATTAGACACTTTCATGTACAAGGCTAAACAAGGTCTTCTTTGAAGCGGGACAACTTCTCTTGCACACTCTTGTTGGTTTCGAGCAAACACGTTGCTTGCACACACTACTTTTTGCATAAGCTTGCAATTTTGTGACAACATGAAAATGACTCCAGCTTGCAACAGAAGCTTGATAAACAACCAGCCTCACCAGAAGCGTGAACGTCTTCAGATTGAATTAGCCATGAAAATCCATTAAGTTAAAGAGAAGCGGTGTAGCTCGTACTTGATCATTCTGCAATTCCTGCAGCTTATTTCTGCAGTCATTTCTATAGTGTGAAATTACCTCCACAATCTGCTCTTGAAGGGACACAGAGGCCTCACCCACACAGGTTGATTGAAAGCTGTTTACCAAACATTAGTTGCCATGAAATTTGGCGATTGCTCTATAATTTATTCTCTGCTAGATGTAGATCAAAGTGGGTGTTAAATTGGCAGGCTATAGTTTGTCTTGCAATTGAGGCTTAAAAAAGTGAGAAACTGAAATGATAATTAGCATTTCCAATGCAGAATGGACACAAAAAAAACAACTTCTATTTAAAAGTTGATTGTGTTTTTCAATAGAACATAAAATAGGATCATTTTATGGATTCAGTAAACGTGTTGAATCTCCACCGTGTTTCTTTTGACAGAAATAAATCCTTTATTGGTAGATCTGAATGTAAAATACTTCCATATAAAGCCATAAGAACACTGTGGACTGACTCACAAGGCAGCTGAGCGACTGTTTGCAGTGTTGTATACTGTATAATATAGGGCTGTTGCTAAAGTGGCAAAGAAAAGATAAACAGTTTGCACGTTTGTTATCGGCTGCAAATGCAGTACGACTTCAAACAATACGTTAGGTGCGTATTTTTCGCATGCGAGTGACTGCTGTAATAATTCCTCGTTCGCAGAAGAATCTAGAGGTTTGACTCCATGTGTCCATAAGCTCTGGGGTTTAAAAGCAGCTTTTTTTTCTTCAAGGTTTGATTTCCTCTATGGCGAGAATTCACCCAGCTGCACGAGCTTTCGGGTTGCGAGAGACACTTCTCTTTTGCCGTGTGATGAATGCAGAGAAAAGAGTCCTTCAGCAAGCGCTAATGACATCTACCTTTATCCTCCTGACTCCAACCTCCTTCTGCCATGGAGAAGTACTGACCACCTAATTATCCCCTTGTCTATCGGAGCACTGATGGATGCGGCCTTGTTGTCAAGAGATCAAGAGATTTTCAGGGTCTGCATCTAAAACGGGGGCGTTTGGTTGAGAGGGGTGGTGGGGGTTGGTGTTCTTCAACTGCTTTTCAAGTGTCTGTTAACCCACACAGCGAAGGAACAGCAGAGGGATTGAGTCAGAAAGGAGAAAAAGACAGAGTACGGTAGGCATCTTTATGCATGAGGCCTAGCGTCCCCTCAGCCTGATGGAGAGGCAGCTTAGCCACTCAAGTGTTTGATTAACAGCCAGTGAGGAACCAGCCATTGTTCTCTAAGTACACATACTGTTTAAGGTAGGTTGAAACAAATGCACTCGGACAGACTCACGGCTTGATCGCCTCAATTTATAAGAATTCAAAATCATTTGAACTTTTCTAGCAAGCACATGCATGTATTCCAGCATAGCATATTTTAGCATAGACTGGGAGTGAGTTGGTAATGAATAATAGATAATGGTATTTTTGGTATTCCTAACCAGCTATAAGTAGCACGGCAGAATGTCAGAACAGTTGAAGAAAGAGGGTGTGAAGAGAGAGGGAGAGAGGGAGAGGAGTCATGTGAAGAAGTGAAGGGCATCTCAGCATGGAGGAGAGAGCTTATGTTTATTCAACTGCTTCTATGCTTGGGAGGGGTAGCAGAGCCTCCCACACTGTTCTTCGTTTTACTCTCTGGTCGACCTGCCTGGAAATTCCCTCCTCACAATCCCGCTCCTTTAAAGCCACCTCCTAGACACAAATGTGCCGAGAGAGACCTCGGGCTGCTTTCACATTCACTCCAGCTCGTTTTCCACAGATGGGTATGACTGAGAATAGGGGTGTGACTTATCAACAACACTTGAAAATGACACCATGAAAGGAAGAACTTCTGTTTTTGATATTCCTCCTTGGTTCCTGTGAACCTACTTGTTAAATCGAGATATTCCTCAGAGAGAGGAGAAACACAAAACTGAAAAATGACCTTGAAAAGAAGGCCCGGAGGCCATCAATAATGTGTGTGTGCTCACCATGACAGGGCAGCTGATATGTTTGTTTTGGTAGCAGTGAGGTACAGTGAGGAGCCATCAGACACAACAGTGGTTGTGTGTTCAAACACAAACACTCGGGGACAACAGGTACTTTCCATCAAGGAGAAAATTACCTACAGGATTCCTTCTGTGCCCTGGAATAGACTCTGAAAGTGAAAGGAAAACCAAACGCTACATTTTTTTTTTTATATATATCGAATTTTAAAAGAACAGCAGTGTGATTGATGATTTGCTTGTGCTGGTGCGCACAAGTGTGTGTGTGTGTGTGTGTGTGTGTGTGTGTGTGTAAGATATTTGCATATGTTCTCTGTCTCTATGTCCAGTGACTACATGACCTGGCTGCTGTCCAGAGTCCCATTGTGTTGCTCATGGCCTGCTCAATTCTACTGATTTCTCTCTCACATACTCCAAGCTGCTGCTGCTGCAGGCAAGGTTGGCATACATTGCCCCATGCAGAGCTTTCTGCCTAACTATAACATGTCTGCCCACTAAAGAGATGGAGAGAAAATAAAAAGGACAGATGCCCCCTTGGCACCCAGTTACGACACTCTCCAGTGGAGCGTAGTGACGTACACGCAATACTCCTTGCTCTCCTGAGCAGAAATTGTCCTATAGTGATTACAACTGGAGATCACTTTGAGCTCACTTTTGGCAGGGACTTCCCCATTCTCGTACACCAAACAGACCATTCACAGCGAGTTTCAGATGTGGTTTCACTTTTGGGTTTGTGGTATGCATAGTTCTCCTTATATGTTGCTTTCTAGTACTCAGAAAACCAAGCCTATGTATATGTGGGCTCTTCTACACCAAACCTGTTACAACTCCACTCTTTTCACCATTGGTTCCGCTACTACTCTCGCCATTGACCACATATTTTTTTTTATACAGGCTCATTCCAGGTGGCATAATATATAGTCCTGGCTATGGATTCACCAGCACTGCTGCCATCCCCTTCGAGTGTCTATGTGCTACTCTGTGAGGCCCACCTGTTCCCCTCTGCTGGCATGATCCAGTTTTTTTTTTTGTGTGTGAAAAAGATAAACGAGGGCCTCTGTATTCTCCACTGTGACCTTACATTCAAATTAAAGAGCAGCCACATGCCAGATTTGATCTTAACATCCGCTAGACGGGCTATAAAAACATGCAATACGATGACACTTAAGCGGAACTATAAAAGAATATGAATAAAAGCCCGTTAGTTTATTTCTTAAATAGCGAGTTGTAAGTTTTATTCATGCAGACGGTACTAGAAACCCCAAACCTTTCTAATTCTCCTATGATGTCAGCTCTGAGCAGCATTGATTCTCCTGGAGATTCTGAAGCAATAAGGGGTTTTTGAGTGAGGGGGGGCAGACACACTCAACTCAGCCATTAGGGCTTGTGTGTGGCACCGTTAAGTGGGTCACATGCAGAGTGTTGTCGACCTTGGGAATTCGTCCTTCTTGCGAAGACGTTCAGCCTCTCTTGTTTTGCGCAGCCTCACCAAGACCTATTTTTTGAGGGAGAGAAAAAAAAGGCACCCCATTCAAATTGTTGTCGCATTTACATGCAGGAGGGTTGATGGAATCTGATTTGGGATTTGTTTGCAAGAGTGTTTGTGGCACATTTGCGAGATTCTTTTAGCGCTCTCTACTTCGGTCACCTGGCTGGGAGATGTATGATGATGTTCACACCATCTGGTGGAATCGCTTTAGAAACAGGACGAAGAGGTAATTATGATCTGGAAGGTACAGCCGGCGCATTGGTGGCAGGGCATGGAGTGCAAAGTCTGTCTCCTCTAAAAGGGAGCCTGCACCAGCGTGTAGCTATGTGGGTCGCCAGCTATTTTAATCTGCAATGTTGCCGGGAATACCTGAGGGATTGGCCAGGCTCTGTCGGAATGGGGGCTGACTGTGTGTGTGTGTAAATTGCTTGTGTAGTTGAGAAAGGCTTTGTGTGTGTGTGTTTAAAATAGCGAGACTGCTGCAAGTTGATGGACCAGTATCAAGCACTTTTCCCTCCATCAGATTCAAGTAGTGTGTACTTTTAAGCAGAGTGCGCTGTTCTGAGCGAGCCCTTAGTGTCCTACTGACTTTCCTTTCCTTTACAGAACACACATTCTTATTCGACTGCTCTATCTTTATCTCTCTCTTTCTCCTGGTCTCTTTCTCTGTGGCTTTTCACAGACAGGTCAACAGTTTAATTCTTCATGAAGAGTGCGAGTGACTCATCTTCACTCTTATTCAGTATTCAGAATGAGATCACCCAATAACTTAAAGTGCTTAGTGTTCCCATGGTCCCATCCATGCTGTAGATTTCAGAAGAAAGATGAAGTAACCCCTTTGACTAGTTACAGATTTGACCGGTCTTCCTGGCAACTATGCCGTCATCAGACTTTGTGACCTTGTGGCAGACCGATGAAGGCTTGCAGGAGAGAATAAGGAGTTTAATCAGGGAGTGCAGCACGTCCGCAACACGCCACCGCCCCGACCAACCTACCCCCCACCCACCCCCGCAGTGCAGACAGGTGTGATGGCAGCAGGGGCACCTGCCGAACCAGCCTGCTCTGACGTGGAGCACAGGGGCTTCAAAAAGCTCAGCTCCCAGTCTGGTGTTATTTATACACTAAACAGGTTGGGGCACCTCGGGTAAGCGCGTTGACGCCAGAGGCGAAGAAAACTGGAGCTCCACATGGTCAACCACAGAGACACTGCTGAGTCCCCTGGCCTACCTTCACAGTTCACTCTTGGCAAAAGACTGCCTTTTTGTGGCTTCCATTGTAGTCAGGAATTAATGGACTGCAAAGGCATTCATCAAGTCCCAGTTAGGTTTCCTTTTTATGTCTCTGTAGCAGTCGTGTCAGACGCCGGTAATTGGGTTCAAAGTAGCATCACTGTAAAATGCTACGTGGGAGTGAGTCAGAAAAGGGCGGGGCCCTTACAGTCTTGGGTGACCTCACTCTCAGCGTAACTACTGTGGAGTGTGCATGGGGAGGAGGGAGGTGGTGGACACGAGGGATGAGGTCATTCTTTGAGTCTGCAGAAGAAATTTGTATAGGCAGCTTTGTGTATGTGAGTGTTTGCATGAGTAATGGACACTCAGGAAGAAAGAAAAAAGAGATCTATCTATCTATCTATCTATCTATCTATCTATCTATCTATCTATCTATCTATCTATCTATGCTAAAAATGTCTATAAATTTCAACAATGTGTTGTTGTTTTGGTTTGTGATTTTTATAGTGGAGATTTTGTGTGTCATCTCATGATAGCCACCCCCCTCGCACCCCTCCCACCAGACACACGCTCACCCTGTCTCAGTGCCGACCGGCTGAGTGGCAGGCATTTTGTCTGGTGTTTAAGAGCTGAGATATCAGAAGAGGAAAGGACACTGTGCACAGATTGAGGCATCACAACAATGCTGTGGCTCGGAGTTTTGTATTGCAAGCACGTAACCGGAGTAGGATCAGATCAGAGGAGGTATTTTCTAAAGCAGCCATCTCCTTTGAGATGGCCCTTATACATGTGTTTTGTTTCTCCAAAATGGTTTAAAGACTTTGGGTTATAGCTGCTAGTTCGCATTTGCTTTCTGACATTTTGTCTGCCTTTAAAAACCCGATTCGATTGCTTTCTCCAACTTGAAGAACTCCAAAAATGGCAAAAACGTTCTGTCTAATGGCCCAAAGGATTCTATTTTATATACCAACATTTTTGTATTTATGATAAACAACGGGCTTGTTGCTCCTGATAACATTTCATTAAAACACCTTGATTGTTTTTCCCAGTGCCTTCAATTATCTCAAAGTGACCGTGTTTACTCATTCTTTGACATTACCACTGGGGAAAAATAAGAGCAAAGGAGTTTGTTGTCCCATAAAATACAAGCTGAGCTCACTTGGTGTAATTACCATCCTGCAAGATAATTATAAAGAGGACAGAGCCAGGGATGAAAAAGCCATTTACGCGCTCCTTAGTGAGCGACGGCAATTAACTGGGTTGCTTAACCTGGTGCTGAAAAATTGAGTTGGGCCGTGATCTCGTGCAGTTATCACACAAAACAGAACCATGCGGGCCTCTCCTATCTCTCAGAGGTGAGCTCCTAAAAAGGGGTTCATGCAAGTTGTTTAATTTTTTAAGCGGCTTTGCCAAATCGACGTTGCTCATTTTGTTTTGGAGCCTTTCGTGCGTGAAAAATCCCTATGGCACGAAAGCTTCTCAGCCGTGCTGTTACTATAAGATGGTTTGAGCGCCTGAATAAGGAAACGACAAGGGGGGAGTCACATTTTTGTTATCTTACCTGCCTTTGTCCATCATAGGGGGCTAATCTGGACTCCTTTTGGATTTGGATTGGTTGAAGCTAATCTATGCACTGCTTCAAACCCTTTTCCAGCTGTAAGTAACATGCTTGCAGTGCTTTACATTGATGCTACCGCGGAATGTTCCCGGCAAGATCTATTGTGTGTTATCTGTAGGATTGTAATCTGGGAAAGAGGCAAGAAAGTATGTCATAACCTGCGTTCTTGAATGGAGTTAGTACAGGCCCCTGCGTCATACTCGTCCGCTGTCCAAAGTCCTCGGGGTAAACCGAGTCTTTTGGTTAGATAAAGCAGGAAACAAGCGCATATGCATGGAATGTGTTTCCTCTCTGTTAGGGCCTCCTTGTCACTGCTGTCACACTCTTTCAATTGGTAACATCCTGTTCTTGTGTACAAAGAACCATCCAGAGTTTATTTAACACAATGTGACTCAGATGGGCAGCAGGATACCATCAGCTGCTTAAAAAACACGAGAAATGTTCAGGAAAACGCATTGATATAATTGTTCTTAATTACCGTTAACTAAAAAAATCATGTTTATTTGGCGCAATAGGCCTTCAGTGCGCCCCCTGCTGCTTCGTTGTCGGACACTCTTCCTCTTTTCCCTCAAGGTTGCATGACATACCGTCTATTGTTTTTTTTGCCTTCAGCAAGGAAAGGGAAGTAGGAATTCCTGACTGACTGGCCCCACAGTGTGCCTGGAGTAACGAGCTCCTTCTAATAGCTTAATAGGGTGGGTAAAGGCAAGAAGATGAAAGGGGACAGGCTTGGTGAACTGACATCTCGAGTAACTACCCTTGCATTGCTGTGACATAACTCCTGCAAAAGGGAATGCTGCCCACCAGTTCTAATGCTTGGGTAATTTTAGCCTCTCTCCATGTGGCTTCCCGCTCGTAATTGCAGAAGGTTGAAAGTGCAGTGGTATCTGTTGGACAGAATCCCAGAAAAGGTAAAAAGAGAAAGAACTCAGCGCTTCTGTCTTTACTGTAAGTGTTAGTAAAATAGATGTGGTGGATTTCATTCAAGTATGCTTACATTTCCTCTGAAAAAAAGGGTGTCCCAGTGGTCTTCATACAAAAAAGGGAAAGTAACGCTAATTTGGTAAATTGTCTTATGCCATGTCCTCTTAGAGTGGCCTTCAAGATCCTGAGATCCAAGCCCACTCAATGTTACCTGTGGAGGCATACCTGTGGCGTACCAGGAATAAATTCAGCACAAAGATCATTTATATTGTTTTAAATGCAATAACGCATCAGAAAAATCTTTGCATGTTTTAGAAAAAAATTGGCGATCATGTTGAGGATGTCTAAATAGTCAAATAAATTGCCCCGATGTATAAAGAATCGGTTTTCTGTAGCAGAAACTGCCTCCTTCAAAGAACTTGGGCTGCTAGTCAGATGACTTGCCTGTGCCCGAGTGGATGTAACTTGAGCTCTCCACACAATACCCAAAGGACTATGCATCTTATGAGACAAAAAAGCCCCAGAGTCAGCCCCCCGCCTCCAGCTCTCTCTTTGTTGCCCATCTCCTTTTGTCTCGCCACACTCTCTCTTCTTGTTTTCTTTTGTCTTCTGGTGTTGTATCCCCCCTCCAGCACTGATCTCTTTGCAGTGAGTAATGAAGATTAGCCTACACAATAGGAACCCCCCCCCATGCTTGCACAATTACTCGTGCACACACAACACACAGACGCAAACACGCCAGTTTCCCCACACTCAGTCTCCAGAATCTTATAACAAGCTGTTAACCCCACTTAAAAGTGTCCCTTCTCAATCGGCTTGTGATGGGGAATAATCCCGCTTGAGCGAAGTAATGTAAATCTCTGTATCCTGATTAGATTATCCCAGTGCCACCAGCCAGCGGCCATTAGCCGACCCATACACAGATAAACAGCGGCTCGTCCCCCAAATCCAGTTAAAGGAAGACAGGGACCCATTCTTTGGAGCTAAGTCTGTTGTGCCTTCTTCTAAATGCTGTCGTCTCGCTGGCTTTTGTTGGTACGATTAGCCTACATTTCGCGTTGTGGTTCAAATCTTCACACATGGCTTTTTTTTGTTTGTTTGTTTAGGACTGGTATTTAAACCAGACATGGTATAAACATCAACGCAGAAATATTTGACTATGCTCTTTTAAGTTGCACTGAATACAGCAGTGTCTTTCATGTGGTCGATTTCCATTCACAAGACTTTATCCCAATTCTTTTCTCTGGTCACAAGCAGTCGCTGGTTCATGTTTGAATGGTTTCTAAGTAATGTTTGAGCTAGAATAATTTTTTTGTCTGAATGGCATGTCTTTATCTGCTAAACCATCCCCTGTTGTTTCCGAGCAATGTTTCGTAGAATGCAGGGAAACAAGATTTGGTGGCCACACAAGCGCATTCATTAGCTGCAGCTGTGTAATGTCAAGCGTACAGTCTCCTTGTGTGTCTGGGTACAGATGGAGAAGTTGGCAGAAGCAGTTCTCCAGTGGCAGTGCCATTGCCTATTTATTCTTTAGAAACCCCATCACTCCTCACTTCAATTAAGAGGTAATAAGTTATAATAATAATTAGCAGTGCCAACTCTGTCTAGACAGGGATTATGCCAGTGGTCAATTAAAGGCTTGCAGTATATATTGAATAATGGAAATTGAATTTTCAAATCCAACTATTGACTTTTCTGTCCCGAACATTTGAACAGTGAATTAGCTCTTCTGACCACTCGAATACAGTCTCATATCAAAATCGGCTTATGAGTTGAGAAATATTTCACTCCGCACCGATCATGTATTGTACTATGTACGGAGCAATATGGCGTCTTAATCAAATCAAGTGTTGTTCCTTTCAAGGTCGTCACTTGGTTCCTTTGTAGAGAGTTTTTAGCTTTGAAAAGATCTTCAATGGTTGGTGATAAAGTGTACCACGAAGGGTGTTTAGTCTGCTAATTTCTATGCATAGCCACAATAAACTCAATGGTTTGTGCCTCTTTACAAATGTAGAAAAATGAGTCATGTGTCTACAGAGAAATAGGATGTATAATGAAGTGTTCAGAGGCTTGTTTATGAAGAGATGATGATTTCTCTGGCCAGTGCATCAGCGTTTTAGCGTGGAGATGAAAACAAGGTGTTTTCTTCTCCTTAGGTGGCAATCTTCAGAGCGCATCGGGAAAACGTATGTCATAACAAAACTGTCTCGCTTCTATGATGAACCTGAACGGGAGACCTAATGCACCGCCAAGGGCTGTCAGCATGCATTAGCTCACGTACACCTCTGTCTAATGAATGTTATCCCGTCTCTTAAACCTGATTTCAGGCCAGAATCCTCTGACAAAAGCACATGTGTTTTATAGCATTAGAAATTTAGAAAAAAGGGATTACAGTTCGAGAACTTATTACAATCAAACGTCTGAGGTATTTTAGTCTTAAAATGAAATCTGTTTACTCCTAATGAATGAAATACTCCCACTCTGATTATTGGATGATTTGGGGAAATAGGAAGGCTGAATAAGCCTGAATCTGGAGATGCAAAGCAAGATGTGATTGAATTTTATGTAAAAAGAAATGGTGAAAATAAATAAACCAGTAGACCTTAAAAAATGCGAACCATTTCTAACATATCATTAAATGTATAAATAAAAATATATAATAAACCCCAACCATGTGGCTACCATGGAAACGGCTTCAGGTCATGTTACATTCGTCTGAGCAAAGGCTGAGTGTCTGGGTTTCCGCTTGTCTCCCAGAGGAGCTTCCCGGTGCTCACCAGCCACAGATGCGGAAAAGGAAAAGGAAGAGGAAGTTGAGAGTTGGAGTTCAGCCACAACAGTTCCTCAGAAAGCCAGTCTCTCAGCACAGCTTTAGGCACAGGAAGGAGAATGGAGGGTACACAAAGGATGAGGGTGCGATTAAACAATGAATTTGCCATGAACCGGCGAATTCGGATTGCACAATGAGCATGCAATTAGCTTTTCGTGAGAGGGTAAATATTGATACAAAGTAATGAGTGTGTTGAATTTTGCATAATCTCGCACCCAAAGCCAGTCTTAGCCTTTCACCGAGGGCGTTTGGGAAGATTGCGTTTGCTCTTTGCTACTAGGCTACTTTTCTTCCTCAGTAACTTTTGTTTTATTCTCACTGCCACCTCGAGGATGTGCTGCTCTGTTTAACATCTGGCACCAGCAAAAACTCTAGTGGGTTATGCAAAGAAACATCAGCAAAAAAAAACAACACTAATCGCTATCCTAATTGGCATTACATTATTAAAGGTAATGTAAAACACACATGGCATTCTTTATACACTTAATTCATTCCTTATCTATTTTTGAAGCAAATGTATATAAATTCCACACCTGAATACCATTTCCTTTTCTTTGTTTTGTTTATGTGGATATTTTTTATTTAATATACGTGGTAATGTATTTTAAGTGCATGTTGACTGAGGCTACATATGTATTAATCCAGATCAATTTGAAAACTTAGTTTTCAATCGATTAGCAAAAGTTGCTCATTCACACTGAAATGTTTAAAATGAAACGTATTGCACATGAGCAAAACGTAACGCGCTTCCACCTGCGCCATTTCTGTCTGGGGTTTATTTACTTTTTGAAGTACTATTTTCCCGAAAGCCTCTGTTTTCACAGTCCACGCTGTCTATCCGAATTTATCCATTCATACATTTTTGTTGACCAAAACACAGAGAAATTCATGTGAATGCTTTCATGTTTAACATCAAAAGAATCGTATTTTTCATAGACAGAGCATTTCATTGTTTTACACATTTCACTACCATTAGATCTACAAAATCGTATCCAAAAAAAGTGATCCGGTTCCTTCCAGACATCATCTTCTTTACATCACTGTAAACTCCTTAGTTTTGGCAGCCAGACCGCATCCAATATGGGGGAGAAAAAGGTAAAAAAAAAAAAAAAAACCTCAAACTGTGTCAAGAACGTGAGACCTGCCACATATAAGCTGCTTGGGTGCGGAGACTAATGGCCAGCATGTATTGATTTTCTGTTTTCTACTAAGCCTACACATAGAAGGTCAGGGTTACTCTGTCTCCGGGCTTAGTGATGTGGAACAAAAACCAAACCAGGTTTATGACAACAAGAGAGCCGGTAGTTAAATCCGCAAGATATACAGTATTTATATGCAGGTTTGTGTGTAAATTTATCGCCATAACACATTTCTACAATGTCAAGGTCATATTGTTTGGCATTGTAAGCTGTTGGATTTTCAGGGGTTTTTTTTTTCCCTTCGGTTCTTGTCGGCTGCCTGGTTCATAAGCTGTAGGAGTTGCAGATAGACACAAGGGATTTAACTATCGCCTGGTATCCAGGCAACCACAACAATAATGATACGCATATGTAAATGGAGGACTTGTGTGGCGCACAGTTGGCCTTTTTTTATTTATTTTTCTCCCTGAAATCAAGTGCACAGTTTCCAACAGCAGACTCGAAAAAAAAACCGCATCAACGGGGCAACGAGAGCCTGCGGACTGTCTGCAGCCGGGGATCGTTCCCTCTGTGTCTGGCTTGCTAAGTGAAATCCGTCCTGTCTTTTATTTTCTCTTATTCTACACTATCACAAAACCTCGCCCAGCCAGGCAAGGTCAGCTCTAACCCTCTATCATATATATGGGTAAATGGGTGATTCTTCATGGTTAGTGATGTGGGATAGTGCTAATCCTTTCACAATAGATCCCTTTCTAGTTGCTCTTGATAAAAAGAAAGATCGATTTGTTATATATCTGACAAGAAACGCGTCTAATTGCAGACGTTTTGCTCTTTTAAAGTGTGCAGTAGAAAAACAGGGCTCTCTTTTTTTCTTTTCATGTCATTCAGGAAAAGTGCAGCAGAACGAGATACGGTTCTTATCAATAGATTTCAACAGGATTTTACAAATTCGTCGAAGCGTGTCTTTAAATACTTTCAGCATCGTTCTTTTTGCATTTAATTGGCTTTGCAGCGAAATACATTCTCAACCATGTTGTTCTTATTGTGGACAAATGTCAGAGGGCACAACCCAAGATTAAAAGATCCAGCAACACACACAATGTGTGTGTGTGTGTTTGTGTGTGTGTGCAGCCTCTGCATCGGTGGCCACAGGCCAAATGAAACTGGATTAAATTATCCGTCCAAATTAAAAGAGCATATCTGGGCTGTCCCAACTAACAGCTGTTAGCATTTTTCTTCCACATGGATTGCCTACATTCATTTATTTTATGGTCCATGTTTATTAGGCCGGGCATGATGAGGATGGAGTGGAGTAGAAGAGGGAGTATGGGTAGTGCCCAGGTGCTAATTGACTTGCTGTGCTATTGTGTTTTTTGTGTGTGTGTGTGTGTGTGTGTGTGTGTGTGTGTGTGTGTTAGAGGCGGCGGATGACTGTAAGGCTACTGTACTGAGCGAGAAGGGGGTGATGTGGGGGGTGACACAGGTGCAGAACCGGGCACAAAGTAGGGGCCATTACACAGCAGGAGAGTCTGAGTGGACTCACTCCATCATACATTGCTCATTAAAATTTCATAGGAGGCGAGAATTGAAGTCCAAAGAGAAAAAAAGTTACCTCAGAAATAAGTTGTAAAGACGTAAGCCACGTGCGTTTGTCCTTCTGTGTGACCTGCGCACGTCGTGTTTCGGAGTTTGTTTCTGTCGGATGTCCCTGAGCCGTCCGCTGTTCGAAAATGTTGTTAGTGAAGGCTTGTGGAACGATTCGGTCGATTGTTCTCGGATGTAAGCGCGTCTCTCCTTACAAAAAAAACTAAAATAAAAAGGCGACGCCGAAATCCCCTTTGTGAGACGGTCGTTTGCGATAGAGCGAGTCTTTCATTTCGAACGCTTTCTTTGATGGTGGGAATTGAAAGATCAAAAGGAATCGCCCGGGCCACTCTGTGCTGTACCGAGCTGACGTATGTTGACTTTTCACATAAGTGCCTTTCAATTTATTTGTCCATTAACCATTTTATTGGGACACTTTTTCATGCTTTTGTTGGGGCTTTTGTTAGGAAACCGGCTGTTAGCTACGCCAGTTCATTGGTTTTATGGCCCACTTTTCAATAGGGCAACCAAAAGCACACACCCTTTACCAAAATAAATAGGCGCACACAGTTAGTCAAACACACACGCAGTAAATCACAACATCCTCGCCGCCTCATGTGTAACTGTATCCTCTAAATGTCAGGATTCCTGGGGTTTGGAACTAGGGGGATGGGCAGATGACAGTGAATGGAGTGGGGAAGCTCAGGTCCCAGGCTGTGTGTGTGTTGCCTTGGATTCAAACCACCACAGCACTACTCATCACTACTGCCTGAATAACAGGCCAAATGTGGCAGCCCTGGCCTCTGGGTCCTACCACCCAGCCAAAAAGGCGCACAAATCCATGAAATCCTATCCACAACAGCGTGGGGCTCCGATTACTGTGATGTTCATCCTGTGGTAATGATAGTTTAAATGTCACTGGGAAAGATAGGATCTTCCTCAGACACAATATGTGTGGCTGACGAGCTTCCTCCTTTCGCGTTTTCTCTTTCTTTCTCTGTGACCCAAGGGGTGGTCCGTCACGGACATGCAACAGAGATTCAAAACGCTTCGTGCAGCTGATGATAAGCGTCTCTCTCTTGGCACAATGGCTTTCCCAGGGTTCCTCAGTAATTGTCAGGTCGTTTCAGAGCTAATGGTGCAGCAGCCGCCACAGGCTCCTTAGCCCAAAAAAATTATATATATAATATATATTCCAAATCAGATAAATGGAAGGTGCAAGCAGAGCAAAAGCATTCCTTAAACGAATCAAGGACACAGTCGTAATTTTACAGACGAGTGGTTGTGATCATCGGAATGTGCGGATGATGATAGCTGTAGTGGATAGACAGAAGCCGTAGGTTATTATTCCAGGCCCTGCAGGGGGACAGCCATATCATAGACAGATTTCATCAAACCGGCTCATTGAAAATGACACCATTTCGGCGCAGAATCCCAGTGTGAACCGGATTGCGAACTCTCCTCTCCCTCCCACGTTTGAGCCTCCATGTAGTGGCCCAATATATTAAAAATGGATTTTTGTTGTTGTTGTTTTTATTCTAATGCCAATAAAAATCAAGGGGTAGGTTTTTAGTTACAGCACCATTTTACTCGCACAAACACGTCCGTGATGCAAGAGTACACACACTTGGGCTTCCCATCAGCAAATTAGCTGAATAAAGAGCCTCTCTTCACCGGGTCGTTTGAGTGGCTAATTAGTCATCAACGCATGCTGTGGAGGGAGAGAGAGAGGGAGAGAGAGAAGGGAGATCAGCGTTTCATCACGAGGTAGCGCTTCAAACAGCATCTGATGAAAGCCAAATCGCTTAATTAAAACCTATTTGTATTTAGGGAAAAAATATAGTTTCAATCCAAGGATACAGGGAGCAGGGGAGGGGGAGAACAGTTTTTTGTAGATGCAGGCGGAGATGCGAAAGCATTAGTTTTTGGATAATCTGCTGACTTTAGTAAGCACACAGGGAGCTGAGACGGGGAGAAGAATGCCTTAGATTGGCCTTAATTTTTTTTCTTTGTGTCTAGTTTGGACCCGAGCCTTGTTAGCTAATAGCAGTTGGCAGTGCCCCCTTCCCTCCCTCTCTCTCTCTCTCTCTCCAGCCATTTCTCTCTATCTTCCCCTCTCTAGCTGTCTCTTTGTGTTATAACGCCTCTTAGACCCACATCTATTATTGATGGAGCCCAGTGTTACAGGTGCAGCAAATATAAGTCCGACGTTCTTATATTCACTTCAACAAATATCAGCCTCGATTACAACTAAACCCACGAATGCATCTTTTGCCAGGAATGCTAGCGAGCGCGATAGAATTTGACGCTTTATTTACGCAGGATTCCCCAGTAGTGCTTGATGTGAACGATTAAACTCGCCTGTTTTAATCGTCCAAGCCGTGAAATAAACCATTTTCACCTTCCAGTTATTCTTAATCATAAAGCCGCTTTCTTCACGCACATGCTCCATTCGATTCTGTAAGCCACGGCCGTGTCGCACGTGTGAAAACAAAAACTTTGCCTACAAATCAGCTCTGTAAAAACACCGGCAAGTAAAATCATCCAAGATGCAAAAATATCCGCCGCTGAATTTCCCGCTTTCTAACACCAGGATAAAAGGGCGTTCACACGGAGGATTTACACACCTGACGCGTATTCTAGGGCTTATTACAACAAGTGCACAAGCGTCACCTCATCGTTAAAATAGAACCCGCATTTAAAAACGTATAATTGATCAGAATAGCAAAAAAAAAAAAATCTTATAAAAAATTTATAATGTATTCCAGTTTATTAATAGTATAGAGATTTCTTATGATAGATCTGATGCACGTGCACGTTTTTCTTTTTGTGGATATGGAGCGAGCGGTGCATATTATAGTCACGGTGTTGTGATGAAATTTGAATAAACCCAGTGTGTCAGTATTGAGCGGTAACAACAGCTGATTTTCTGCTATGCTACAAATTGGTTTGGAGTTGAGCTGAAACAGAGTCAAAGCCTTTTAACTGGGTTTGACGTTCCATTACGAGCCGGAGTGTAAAATCCGAAGGGAAACACACTGCTGAATAGAAAGAGCCATAGTGTATATAGACCTCGGCTCTGGCATGGAGAAGCTGGTGTTGGATCTGTGACGATCGCAAATGTTGAGCTATTTTATGAGTTGCTCAAGAGCTCCTGGTTCCATAATCTTAAATGACTGTATAAGACTGTAGAAAGAACATTACTCATAATCTTACACTCCAGTGCTCATGTTCTCACTCTCCAGTGTTCTGTATTGTTTAAAGACTATAATCACACTCTTGATGTCACCCAAATGAGGATGGGTTCCCCTTTTGAGTCTGGTTCCTCTCAAGGTTTCTTCCTCATAACATCTAAGGGAGTTTTTCCTTGCCACAGTCGCCATGGCTGCTCATCAGGGATAAATACACACCAATCACCTTAACTGTTAAATTCTGTAAAGCTGCTTTTGAGACAATGTCTGTTGTGTAAAGCACTATAGAAACATTGACTTGAATTATATACTATATATGGAGAATTTGAAACCATATCTTCAGTGAAAAAAAAAACCACTCAATATAATTGTAATAATAATTATTACTATTAATTATGCGTATCTATTTAGTAGTTTGGATCTTAATTGTACGATACATCTACATATAGTGTGGTGTGGTTAAAAAGGGAGTTGTGCCAATGCTCCTCTGACCTCACCGCCAAAATGCTTCTGCTGCGACATTCGGTACGGAACGGTCTAATATCCAAACCGGAGAATAATATTGTTCGACCATTAGAAATGAAACTGCTGAATAGGCAGTCAGTGAGCCATAGTCTCTGTCTTTCTCTCTCTGTGCCTCTCGCTTATTCACTCTTGCCTCAGCTGAAGTATTTCTCACTTTAATAAACCCACCTTCACAAAAGGAAGGCTAAAGGTTTATTATCTTAAGCAAGGTGCTCGTTTCTGCTTAAAATACCACGAAGAGAGCGGACGCAGAGGAAAACCATAACATGCATGGGTAAATAACTTTCCTTCAAGTAATAAAAAAATTCTTGGAATGTTTTATTTCTCTCCCGGAGAGACGTAAGCTCTCCTGCAAGTGTGCTCAACCATCTGAGGGATGTGGTAGCTCAAGTGGTTAAGGCTTAGAAAGGTTTACTTTCCATGGTATCACCAAGCTGCCATTCTTGGGCCCTTGAGCAAGGCCCCTAACACCATGTGCTCTGGGGGTGTTGTATCATCAATCGCTGAGATATACGGAGAAAATCATTTCAATGCGCTGTATCGTAAATGTGACAAAGCTCTTCTCGTTGACATTCTTGCAGTGAAACAGAAACCACCATCAGGAACTGGTGTTGACAATTTGTTGATGTTCCAGTAGGATATTTTGTGCTGTTTTTCCTTAAAACTATTATAGTTTGAACCTATGGCGTGACCGTAGTATACAGGTTTACCTGCCTTTTGTGTTCAAATGAATCAATTGCTGAAGCAGGTATTGGTCAAGTGCTTGTATGTAATTGGTATTTTATTGACTTTTTTAAAATTGAACTGTCTTTTCTGTGTTTAATGTTCTAGTGCTCTACTTTGTGCCGCATCAGGATCCCTTGACTCCCCCCCCCCCCCCCTTAAAGAGTTGATTAAACGTGATTTATCAAGTAGTACATGGCGATTAGTGTCATGCTGAAAAGTAACTAGAGTTATCTGTGCTTCACTTTACATCCGTCTCTTTTTTCAACACAGACATGTCTGGAGCTGGAGCGGTACTTACAGACAGAGCCCAAGCGACTCTCTGACCTCTTTGACGAGGATCTGGACTGCCTCTTGACGCCAGGTTTTATGAAGGGGGACAGCGACGAGGACCTGATGGATCCACTGCTTCCTAGTCTATCGGACCAACCCAGTCCGCCTCCGCTGCTCGTTTCTCTGCCCAAAAACCTTCACACTCCAGCCAGTGCTAAGACCAGTGAAGCAGGAGTGAAAGAGGGTAACGGGGGTGTCCACCCAGCACAACTGAGTGCCGTCACCTCACTAACGCCACCTTCCTCACCAGAACTGGGCCGGCATCTGGTCAAGCCAACGCAGACCCTCACCGCAACGGCCGACGGCACACTCACGCTCAAGTTGGTGGCAAAAAAAGTGGGCCTGGCCACCGCCAAATTGGTGGCAACACAGTCATTGCCTTCACCACCGGCCCGGGGAGCGCAGAGCGACGGAGAAGGAGGTTTGGGGTCGGCAGGAATCGGCGACATCCCAGAGAACAAGAAGAGGGTCCATCGCTGCCAGTTCAATGGCTGCAGGAAGGTTTACACAAAGAGTTCCCACTTGAAGGCACACCAGAGGACACACACAGGTGAGATTCCATCAGACCCTCAAGGCACATGATGCTAATGAAGCAGTTGTTTGGACATATTTGAGGGCCTCTTCTTTTTTTTTTTCTTCTTTTTTTTTAAACAAAAGTTCCATTCTACTCTTCAAAAGCAAGTGGATTGATGAAAGCTATCAAAATCCTGCATTCCTGTACTGCATAGTTCGGAGTAAGGTCTGTCTACACAAGACACGCTCAGAATAAGGTATTCGTCCCCCAGCTCACTTTCAGGATAAAATACGTTCCGCCACACTATTCAGAACCTGTCAGCACAGTCCGTAATTGCAGGATGATTGATAGAATGGCTCGGCTAAAATTCGTATCTTGGCTAATTCAGCCACATCCACCTCTGCTTTGCTGCTGTTGCCCTCTCGCTGAACCCTGAGAGGGAGTTGTGCTCCAGCGTGCCCTCAAGTCCCGCTGTGTTGATAGCCTCGCTGTGGCTAATCTTGCTCGCGAGGCCGGCTGTTGACTCAGCGGGTTTCAGCAAGCAGTAGCAATGCTAATCATTATACTAGCTCACCGGCGGTGTTGCTGAAAGGGAATAAAAATAAGTAACAATGGGAGAAAATGAAAAGAAAAAAAAAAAAAAAAAGCCAGAATGCATCCCACTGTATGCCAGCATCCCAGTCATGTTCATTGCATGCTGGATTCAATTTTGAAATGAGTTTAGTCCTCTTTTTTTTTTTTCTTTTTGTGTTATTATTTCAGTACATTACTGGCACAGGAAAATCACAGGAACACTAACAGAATGGTTGGCTTTGGAACGGTGTTTGCGAGGTTAACAGTGTAGTCTGCTATGCAATATAGAGGGGTTGTGTGTTACCTCCTGGTTCTGAAATGCAACCTAAGATGGATGAAAGTGGTATGATTTATAACTTCTGCTGCAGGTGACAGAAGTAAAAATGCACACCCTGAAATCGCCAAAGTTTGATCCTCCAGGATCAGTGTGTAGCTGTTGACTGAAGAAATGTAATTAACTGTGGCATTAGTACCCAGGCCACCGACGGGGGGGCAGCAGGGGGTGGTTGATGAGAAGACAGCAAGTTGCTAGGAAACCCTATCGCATGAAGAAAGATTAGTAGCAAGCTGGCTGTTTGTAGGTCTGGACATCAAGGTTTCAGTATGCCAGTCCAGCCAGAGCTTCACCAGCCTAGGGTCCAGCTTGACCCCGCTGCCTACCCCACTCGGCTCCGTACATTTGGGTTGCCAAGCAACTACATCGCACTCAACGAAAGCGAACAGTAATTGGCTGGTGCCGCAGAGTGTCCCTCCATTGCATTCTGCAACTGCACAGCGCTTCCTCACTCTAACTTTACACCCTCACACTTTCTCTCTCTTTTTCTCTCTCCCTGACCGGTTGCTAAGCGACTCCATCATGCATCTGTGCCTTCCCAAGTTATAATTGGCTGGTGTTGCGGTTGCCGTGGTTGCAGGTCCAAGCCTGCCTTGCTGCTGTCTAACAGAGAGAAGAAGAAGAGGGGGAGAAGAGTGTGTGGGGGGGAGGCCGTGACAGAAGGAGGGGAGATTGTGCATGTTTGCGAGTGCATGTGTGCATGCGGATGGATGGGGGGTAGGGGTCTCTGGCCAATTACCCAGAGTGCAGTGTGAAATGTTTGGTGTCTCGCACCTGCGGCCCCACCACTTTGCAAAATCTCGGCGTAAGGGAGGGCTCCTCTCTGGTTCCGTCCATCTGTGAAGACACAAGAGTACACGTCGGGGATATTATTCACCACTGATTTTATAAACCAGGAGAACTCAAGGACAAGCAAAACCAATAAAAAGAAAAATGGTATTTGGATTGTCTGTGTCTCAGTCAAACTGACCTGAGAGAGACACACCGCAGTCTGCTCTGCATCGCGCAAGGCGCCAAGGAAGTTTAGTGGAAATAATTTCAAAGATGGTCTCCTCCATTTGTTGTCTGTAATCCTCAAAGAGAACTAAGGATGGGGGGAGGGGGGGAAGGAAAGAGGAAGCAGTTGCAAGAGTTACATCACACAGTTGGAGTTTGTCCTCTGTGCTGTGTCATCCTTTACGTAGTGTTGCCTCATCGCCGGCTTTAATATATACCGAGCAAATTCAGGATATTCCCAGGTTTTACGAGCATTCCCCGATTTTCCTTTTGGCTCGCAACCAGATTTATGGGCCTCGACAGCCTGTGCATGTTGTGATGCGATTAAGTGAACGTTGAGCAAGAATATGTTTAATTTCAATGCCGTTTTTAGGTGTCTGAAACGAGGCAAAATAAGTCGTCTAATTAGCAATTCCTTCCTGACAGATCCTTGGTCATTCTCCATCTGTATTAAATGGCATTAGCCAATGTCCTTAGGCATGAGTGTTCGAAGGAGAGAGAGAGAGAGAGAGAGAGAGAGAGAGAGAGAGAGAGAGACCAGCTTTTACTGTACTGTCAATTGCAATCTGGTACGCTGCACTCTGTAATCGAGCGAACCCAAATTTCACTTCGAACGTCTCTTCCGTCTAGTTAGGAAGATTGGCGGACACGAAGGAAGAGCAGTAACGCTGGCAGCTGGCTGACTGCGAGTACGATATTACTCCCCATTAAGCGTCATTAAGACCCCAATTATCCTTACCACCCCTGGATCTGAATCAGCACCGCTGACAACCCTCCATTTCCTACTCCGAGCTAGGCGGCCTAAGGCCAGAGCCGCGTCTGCTCGCCCTGAACGCTAGCTCCAGGCTGGGGAAGAACCGTGACCACAACAGACACCCACCCATCACTCTTTAAGCCTGATGGATAAAAAAAAATAAAAAAAACAGTACAGCATGTTGAACAATGGGGATTGCCTCCCCCATCTGCTTAACTTCATCTGAAATTCAGATCTCTCATCAGGGGGTGGAGAACAGTTAATGGAAGTGGTTTCATGTTTTGGAAACGTGACTCTGGATTATAAATTAATGTTGTCACAGTGAATGAGTTAATTTGCACAGCTCTTTTTTTTTTTTTTTGTGAGAGAAAAACATAATAATGGGGGAAAATTGTTTGATTTGGCTCATTGAGTGTTCCAGATGTTTGGGCCGCAGTAAGAGATCGTTCTCACGCAGAGAGAGAGGCAGAGAGAGAGGCAGAGAGAGAGAGAGATATCACTGTTTAATAGAAGAAAACATTTTTATCTCCTGTTTAATGCCATGGATCTGTCCTGCTTTGGTGGGTGTGTGAAAGCATGTAAATGCAAAGGCCTCACTAAATTGGTGTGTGTGTGTGTGTGTGCAGGTGAGAAGCCGTACAAATGCTCCTGGGAAGGCTGTGAGTGGCGCTTTGCCCGCAGCGACGAGCTGACTAGGCACTACCGCAAGCACACCGGCGCCAAGCCCTTCAAGTGTAACCACTGCGACAGGTAAGACGCACGCTATCACACGCGCACTCGGCTTCCTTCTTAGAGACTGTGTGATTATACGGCTCTCTTCCAGACTTTTTTTCCCTCCACGTGCGAGCAGCAGGCACAGCACCTGTCTCTCTCCGTCTATCAGACTCGCTTCCTCGCAATCCCCTCGTGCGCACAAATAAAATTCCTTTCAGCTGGGAATCGGCAGCATTAAACTGTCTCGCTCAGAAGTGTTGCCCTCCTTCCCTCCACATACCCCCCCCCCCCTTTGCTCACTCTCTCTCTCTCTCTCTCTCTCTCTCTCTCTCTCTCTCCCTCTCTAGCACTCTCTCTCTCTTTTCCTTTCTCTCTCTCTGAAATTCTCTCTGAAGCCCAGCAGCATTTGCTGTGTGCTGGGATAGATCGTTTGGCAGTTAGTTTAAGACTCCCGTTTCCCTCATGAGGAGTTCATTCACAGTCCGGTCCTGCGATACTCATTACCAAATTACTGCTCCTCTCTCCCTCGCTTTTCCCATCTGCCCCCTTTCTTTCTCTCCTCTAGTGCAGCGCATATCGACTCGACAGATTCGAGGGGGAAATGAAGGGGGTGTGTTTTTTAAACACGCAGGTTATATAACAGCAGTAAAAAGGAACTTGGGGCCTGTCCCGCGTTTGTTCGGACATTCCCATGGTTTAAGGAAGATGGAACGGGGCGTGTTGGATATACTGCTTAAGAAGGAACCTTGTGGTTTTTTTTTTGGTTTTGTTTTGTTTTTTTCCCCCCCCTCCTCGAGCTTTTCAGAGCATAATCGCGCGAGACGAGCACCTACACACAAACGGTTCGTTCAGACGCACACAAGCCAGCGCAGTACATCAAACATTGTCATTACATCCCACAGTACTGTCAGAAATGAAAGCTCTCTTTGTCTCGATGTGATGTGACAGTGATGAGTTCGGGGAGGACTGATTGAGCGTGTGTGTGTGTGTGTGAATGAGAGCGAGAGAGTGACAAAGGGAGTGTGTGTTTCCAAAAGGAAAGAGGGGAGAGCAAGCGAGATTTCCACGCGCACTGGGCTAGCTTTGAGTGATAGCCTGTCAGTTGACAATGGTAGGATGCTGTCATCCGGGCCGGCCGCTCGGCGCAAATTACACGCCGCGGCTGCGCGTGCACACCGAGCCTGCTCCAGGTGGAAGCACAATTATACACGGCTCCCCAGGCTGCTGCCGGCATGCCAACAGGGCATCGGCTAACGCTCTCAGGAGCCGTCCATACATACATACATACATCCAGATCCGCTCACCTGCTCCATCGACAAAAACCTTCCAGCTTCTGCAAGAAACCGTGGCTATAGAGTCCTCTTCCAAACACTGTCTCAGCACTGTCCTAATTACGCTTCACGTCTCGGCTTTTGGAGGCGATCTAGCGAGGTCTTTGACACAGAACTCACTGATAGCAGCATAGACTATGGGGGGAAAAAAAAAAAACATGACAGGGCCGTTGGCACATGGATGTTGAATGCAGCACTGTAATTGACTCTGTCTGATGCCAAGATTTTGACAACAGCTGCTTCGGAGCTGGGAATGGAAGTTATGACCATGTCCGCCTCTTTCGCCTCTGTCAACCTCCGGGGAGCTTTTTAAATTGGGCCCTCTGGTTCATGTTTCTTTGAATTGGACTTTGCATTAACCCATGTAGAAACTTGCTGCCGAATCCAGAGGGTGTTCCAGTTGAAGTGGATACCATTTTGCTAGTATGAACATCCAAACCATATTAACAGGAAGTACAGGACTTTGTTCATTTTGCCCTGACGTACACTTTGAGAACCGGGATCTTTCGAATATAATATCGATAATCCTGATATGGAGGCTCATAAGTGAGATTAATTATGGCAATCTATGCAAAGCAGACTTCTAACTGCTGTCTGAGAACTTCTACGTTGTCTGAGCATCTATGTTCTGCGCTTGCGTGAGAGAACATTACTCTCCCCTACCAGCAGGTGGCAGTAGTCTGTATTCGGCGTTCAAATAGTTGAAACCGGAAACGCTAGAACCGTGAATATCTTAAGCGAGCAGCGTTTACACGTGTCGCGATCGCACTGGCATCGTCAGCCCTAGGTCGTTGTCGTCTTCTGGATGACCAAAGAGAGAAACGGATAAGGAGAAACTGCACTAAACGGGCGAAATCGTGTCTGTGCATTCCCTTTTTACTCCATCGACGTTTGCGTTTGTCAATTCGGTTTTTTTTCCCCGTCGTGCTCTCAAAAAATTAAGCCGACCGGTGCTGAAAAACCACTTGACATTACCCCGACATCCAGCCGCCAGCTCGGTGTTGGCACGAGGGCGTAATGTCTAGGAGCACACAGTAGCAACCAACACTGCCGCTAACACCAGATAGGTAAGAATAAATGTCTGAAGGCTACCTTCGAAGATATAAAATAACCGTTCTGGATTGATCAGGCACTGTATAGATCCTGATTCAATGGAAAAATGCAATCCTGGCTAGTTAATATACTAGTGTAGTGTAACATATGTCCTTTTCATGGCATGTGTTATATAAAATAAAAGTAATGGAGACAGCCCTGATTGATTAGCCCTAAGTAGGTTAGTCATTTTGGCATCACTATTGATGTGAAAAAAAACATGCACTGGTCCTAAAAAGAAAGAAAAAGAAGAATATTGGTGCTCCTGTACCCCAGCGAGTTAAGTCAGAAGTTAATTTATCCAAAATAGAATAGGCTTTCGTGTGCTTCAATGTGTGAAAAGCGATGTGTAGGCAAACAGCTGCTTCTCTCTGTCCTCTCCGTTGCGAGCCATTCTGTTCAGCCTCCTTGAGGGACTTCATGCACGCGTGTGTCAAGATGATCCCACATTACCATCACAATGGACAGTGGAGAGCAGCCGTGGAAAGTTTAACTGCTAATACAGTCAGCTAGCACACACACACACATACTGTTACTGTGTCTCACACACACCCACACACCCATACACACAGAGACGTACACACATGGCTCATCATTAATCCTGCCTAATCAAGTCCAGCCCTCCTGTTGGGTGTGGAGTGGGACTGAGTAAGGGTGAGGGTGAGGAGAGGGGGGTTATGGGTGTGCCAGCTGGTGTGGCGGCCAGTGTCACAGGGCCATCTGTCCAGCAGCTCTTAACACACACACACACACACACACACACACACACACACCTCTGCTCAGTCAACCTTTGATTTCTCATAGCAGAGGTATTAACACACAAGATGGAAAGAAAGCATTGTTGTTATTCAGAAGTGTAGATACAGGGCTGATATGCATATTCTAGACACCTGGATCTCGCTAACTACACAAAAAAAAAAGCTCATGGGGACCGGCGTGTCTCATTTGCATAATGCCGACTCCACTACTACTACTACCACTGCGAGATTGTTTTATTAACTTTTTGTTCTTCTTCCCCTTTCAAACATGTCTACGAACCCATCACAACTGTCGACCTGTAGGTCAGTCACACACACACACACACACACACATACTTCCTTTCCTGTGCCTGTTCTAGAGACACACACTGTGGCTAGCTACTAATTAATAATGCATACAGCCGAAGGCAAATTAAAATTTGAATTCCTCATTTCGATCCCACCCACATCTCTTGCTGCTTCTTGTATTTTTTAACTACATTTATCATCATTTACCATCAGATGGTCATCCTAGTCTTTCAATGTGTGTGAAATATCTCCGGCATCCCGGCTGTGTGTTTTTCTTCTCTCCTCCGTAATAGGTCTTACCAGAGTTTACTCAGGGGTGTCGATTTTTACAAATAAATAAATAAATCCACGTCCGAAACACGACCGTCTTGATTCGAGTGCTTTAGAAGTAACGCGACAATGCGATTTATAGAGTAGTTTCATCACCGGAGTTGAAATAAATCCCTTCCTCTTCCCTGTAAAATAAATAAAAAAAAGAACTCCAGCTAGTCTCAGTTATCTCCTCCGTTCCAAAAATATACGTTATTCCATTTCTTTAGCAAAGAACAGCCGAGTCGCAGCATGTATCAGTTTGCTGGCAAGCTCACGACTTGAGACGATCTGTCATTAACTTAGGGAGAAGAAGAGATCTAGCGCTTAAATATTCTTTCTTTTTTTTTTTTCTTTTTTTCCCCTGAAAACCAAATGTTGTTTTCTTTCTGCTCCGAACGACTCCATCTGCAGAGCTTGGGCTGACTGTCATGTGGTCCCCCATCACTGTGAGACCCCAGCCCGATTCATCAAATGCTGTTATTGCTAGGCGAGGAGCTCGCGATTAGCTAACATTGTTTCTTTCTCTCTGTTTTTCTCTGTAGGTGTTTCTCCAGGTCTGACCATTTGGCTCTGCACATGAAGAGGCACATCTGAGGACCAGAAGGGAAATGATAGTAAAGGAGCAGGAGAAAGAGAGTGAAAGGAGGGGAAAGTAAAAGAAGGTCTAAGGAGAAGTGGTGTTGTGCCCCCCGTCCAGAGATGAAGACTCCTGTGGAGACCTTTAAAAAAAAAAAAAAAAAAAAAAAAAAAAAAAAAAAACGAGCCTAAAGGAAATGGAGGCTATGACTAAGAATACATGAGGCAACGAGAGCAAAGCTTGCTGGATTCTTCACTTCTTAACAGTTAAAAAAAAATACACACACACACATGCATACATAAATACATACACACACACACACACATTTTATATATTTATATATATATATATATATATATATATATATATATATATATATATATATATATATATATATATATATACGTATACACACACATGTATATATGTGTGTATATATCAATACACACACACACACACACACACACACAAAACCATGCCTTTTGTTTTTTTTACAAGCTACTTAGCTCAAGCTCCTCGCTTGGGAATTAGACACTGCCAAAACGATCGCCGTTTTTTTTTTCTTTTCTTCTCCCATGCACTATTGCTCTTCTCTGTACAGTACATCACGAGTATGGGACAGAAGATCTGTTAACATTGCATTGCTCACAAACACATCACATTTAATCCAACACTTTCTCAATAGAAACGTTCCTGTGCTATCAGTTGCGCAGGAAAAAAAACATTTACTCATAATAATAATAATAATAATAATAATAATAATAATCATCATCAAATAAACCAACTCCGGTTCACGCCATTGTACAGCAAGCTGCCGCTTTTTTTGGAGGACGATGTTGCCAAACATTCTGGACAGTGACCAATGGAGGCTAGTGGCCAAAAGCAAGTCCCTGGAAGGAGCCCGTGCGCTGACCTCCTCTGCTCTTCGCTTCAGAGCGTGCTCCTCTCTTGACGCCTGTCACCTCGCAGGCATCCGAAACAATGCGCAGCGACACTTTCTTGCCTTTTTTTTTTTGTTTGTTTGTTTTTGTTTTGTTTGTTTTTAAGACAGTGTTACAAAACAGAAGATTGTTTCTGAACTGAGATGTCTTAAAACTCGAGATAAAAAAAAAAAAAAAAGAACTTTTGCGTACATGAGCGTGAATGTGCACATCAGGCACAGGGCTTTTTTCTGGGTGGGGGGGGGGGGTATGGGGAGTGACGTTGAATATAGTAAGTATGCTTGAAGGTTCAGTTCAGTGGTGCCTATCTTAGCACTGACAGCAAGGCGTTTGAAGGATGCACGGAAGGATCTACAAACCCCCCCCTACAGAAAGGATTTGGGCCGCTGACTCACCAAGCGGGGGCCCTTACGGTTTTCATTTCACTCCGTTCTGATTTGATGCATACTGTTGTGCAAACCTGGCGTCAACACGGACCCTCGTTGATGCTTTTTAACACTGGAAATGTTCTCCAGCTGCATACCGAGACCGGATCCTACGTTAAGAGCTCAAACCCCCGCGTAGATGAAAAGGGGGCGGGGGGAGACTCGTAAGGAAGCCCGTCTTCAGCTGCAGCTCCAGGAGAGGACGGAGGAAAGCAGGCCGGTCACGTGACTCTCGGACATGAGACGCCTGCTGGCATCAGGATCTGGAAAGGAGGGAAAAAAAATACACGAAAAGGAACCCAGTGGCATCGCGCCAGACGAACTTTGCCTGCCTGTTTCGTATCCATTGTCTGCACTGACTTTTTTCAACGTTCTCTGTGCTTTATTTCATACAGACAAAAAAAAAAAAAAACACGAAAAAAACAACAAAAAAAGCAACAAAACTATTACGCGAAAAAAAGAAATAAAAATCTCTCTCACATAGACACGCGCACGCAACAAAAACACAATGGTTTTATTAGCTCATGGCTCTTTTTTTCAGAGATAAAGCAGAAATATTCAAGGGGGAAAAAAAACGATCATGTTAATGAATGAATTAGAAACACAACACTGCATGGCAGCCTCTCTCAAACATACACACTTACGCACACAGATTGCTTCCCAGATATAATTTTTCTTTCTTTTTTATTTTTGTGTTTTATTTATTTATTCCCCCCCCATTCTATTCCAATATCTTCAAAGTAGGGATTCCATCCATTGTTGTTTTGGAGTAGGATTTCTTTTCTGCCTGAAGTCAAGCTTTGAAGTCGGATGATGAGAGCTCATTCGCATGTTCGTGCTTTTATGCTGAACCAGGCCTAGGATGAGCTCTAGAATAACAATCAGCTTTCTAAATAATTGTGGATGAGGTTAGAAGGTTAGAAACGTTCCCAAGGTTGCAAAAGTCGAGTGGGATGTTGACCCGCTCGTTGCTTTAGTCGATGAGGGTGGAGGGGGGGCAGAATCAAAGCCATCATTGTGACGTTGAGCTGTAACGTTAAGGTCATCAGCCTTCAGGGGAACTTCGTGACCGGACTGATACCAAAAAAAATGCAGCACAACCTGCAAAACGAGGCCTGCTCCTTTCTTTTTTTTTTTTTTCCTCTGATACACACGAAAGCAAACACACTCGCTACTATTCGAAGACAAGGACATAACAGTCTGTTCAGTCCTGTATTCCGCTTCAATGTTTTTGTTTTTTTCTTTCTTTCTTTATGCTCAAGGTTCCTGGTTTTACTTTATGGTTTGGGGATGCAAAGGATGCCAAAATCAGTGGAGAATCAAGACTACTTGGCTTCTCCGACACTTTGTGTACAATCACTTTTGGGGGTTCTTGAGTCCCTTTTTATTCTTCCCCCTCTGCAAGCGAAGCAGGACACATTCCGACACAAACGTTGATACGGAGCCGTATTAGCATTGCAACTAACACAATTTGCAGGTCATGTAAGGTTTCAGGCGTTCGTGGCACCAGCCAGAAAACAATGGGATCAAATTCCAATCATTCTGATACACGTGTATTTAAAAAAAAAAAATGAAATATGACCAACCATCGTTTCAATGTAGTCATTGAAACCGGCATGATGTCATCCAGCTGACGCTCAGACACTCAAAATGACTGCGGTTTCCTACGATTTATACAATGTGAGAATCGAAGGAAAAAAAAACGTTTCCAGTTCGTTCCGCACCAGGAAATTGCGAAGGAGCCTGAAAAGGAAAAAAAGAATCAACGAATAAAACCACATTTAAATCACTTCCATACTTCAACCTGTAAATTGCCATTGTAAATGCAAAACTACAACTGAAGAACTTATTTTTTTGCCTAGAAATATTATAACGTTCCAGAACCTACCAAATGATTATGGAAAAAAAATACAAGAAAGGCCCACCCCTTTTTTTTTTTTTTTTTTTTTTTTTTTTTTTTTTAAAGATAGCAATCAGCATGCTCTAGACATCGCCTGCGCTCATCGAGTTTTGATCCCGCATTTTTTTTATTTTTTTTTTAACTCTCACACCACTTTCCCGTCTCCACACTCCGAACGACAGCAGTGATCAATGCACAATCAACTATCAACAGCGGGAACATCAAATGCACACTTTGCCCAAAGATTTATGCGTCTTCAAGCAAACTGCTGAGTGTTTAAAAAAAAAAAAAAAAAGAAGAAGAAAGAAAAGGAAAAGAACGAGTATTTTTTTTAATTTTTTTTTTTTTTTTATTGTTTTTACTTTCATTATTACCACTTATCAAACACTGTCCCCTAATCTTCACCCTGAATCAGCTAATCCGCATTAAATTTTTATTTCTGCCCCTGAGCATCAGTGTGTGGCCATTGTCATGGTCTTTGGGTATGTGTGCTTTGTAATATAGTCATTAGGTGATTTTTTTTTTCCTGTTTCTCTCTCTCTCTCTCTCTCTCTCTCTCTCTCTCTCTCTCTCTCTCTCTCTCTCTCTCTCTCTCTCTCTCTCTCTCTCTCTCTCTCTCTCTCTCTCTCTCTCTCTCTCTCTCTCTCTCTCTCTCTCTCTCTCTCTCTCTCTAAGTAGCCGTGCAGTAACAGCGAGATAGTCGCATCGGTTTTAGTACAGATACATATTATACAGTGTTTACTGTTTCTTAAGGATGTTTAAGGTCAAAGGAGTCTCCGGGAACATGAGAAACGCCTGTCGCAATATAATCCCAAAGCAGATAATATATTAAAAAAAAAGAAACAAGCTGGAAGGGTTGCTTGGATTGCTTCATTTTATTGAATTTTTTCATTGGCTGCATTTTTAAGCTTTAGCTTCCAATTATCAGCTTAATTATTTGGAGTGAAAAAAAGATTTTGGTTTCCCTTTATTTTTAAGGCAGGAGTTCTTTTTGCAGCCAGGGGAAGGAAGAACTCTTAAGGTTTGACTTGGTAGTACAGAGTACTCGTTATTCCAGTGCAAACTGTAGAAATAAAACTAAAAAAAAAACACCCCCACCCACCTGGCTGTTCTCCTCAGATGCCACTTTGAGAATCCCTGATCTCAGGTACCTTCCAGCAGAAAAAAAAACAACGCCCTTTTCGTTCGATTTTGGCTGAGTAACAAGGAAGCAGAGGGATTTTATGAGCAGGCAAAATGGTTCCGCTTGACTCCAGCACCTCTTACAGATTGTAGGTGTTGCAGTTCTTAGTTGCAAAAATTTTTAAAGCATTTCAATAACGGGAAAAACTAAATAAATATGCGCACTTCACGTGTACTCCTAGCGTAGCCTGTTATTTCGCACCACTGTCGATTGTCCACATATCCATGTCGTGAGATTTCGAGATGCACCTCCATCGCGGGCGCGAGCGAATCCCGCGTGCGCGACGTTGCTTTACGTTTGCGTCACCCCGGAGATCAGCTCTGTACTTGTGAGCAAACCAGTTTGATACTTCGTTCGTTCCGCTCATGTCTCGTGACGTCCGGTGCATCTCGGATTCAGTCTCTGTTCGCTGTGCTTGTCAAAACTCTTGTGTCAGTATATACCGGATTCACCAGTACGTTCCTTTCCTCTTGCTAGATCACACGTTTGTCCCCTCTCGTTTTTTCGACCCACCTCTGCATCAGCAGGACAGGCGCTAGCTGCTCCCGGATCACGTCCCCGGTCCTTTTCACTGGCTGTATGCAGACACTATAGTTGGACCCTCGCTCGTGTTTCCAGCAGCAAAATCTGAACGTCGCAGGCAGTCAATAACCAGGGAGCGAGCCACCTCAACGACAGACCTCAGCTGAAACGCAGTTCCTTTCGAACAGGTGCTTTTCTTTTTTTGGCCGCTTCCTCTGCCATGGCCGGCCACGACAGCTTAGCGCAGGCTGTGTCAGAACAAAAGGGAGAATAGTACACACACACACACACACCATCGCTCATCCGCGTCCACAGTGAAAAACACGCCACTTGTACAGCACGTTTCTCGCTAGAGCAGGGCCACCTTCACATCATCACCCCACAGCATCGTAACCGTTATCCTCACCCGTCCACACCGTAACTCAACTCAACCCCTTCATTTCCTGCTACCTTCGTGCTCACTTCCTTCTTTTTTTTTAATTTTTTTTTTAAATCGGTTTCTTCTGGGTTTTTCTTTCTTTTTTTTTTTTTGTGATGTTCTTTTTTTTTTTTTTTTTTTCCTCCTCTTTATTTGCTGTACAAAGTGTTTAAAATATTATTTGTATGATATAATGTTAGTATGGTAATGTTCTTTATTAAGGAAGAAGATGAAATTTATTTTTGTTACTGGTCTGTTTCATAATTCTTTTTTAAATTGGTATTGTAAGATATCTATGCAAGAACTGTTCAGTGGAGCGTTTTTATTTAAGAATGTAATATGTGTAATAAATGGTAGAATCTGACTTGTTTTGGTGTGATGTTTTCTTTTTCCTTTTTTTCTTTCTTCTGTCAGAAATAAAGCGAATCCCTGGGATGGAGGGAGATGAAACGGGTGGGGGAATTAACATGGGAAGTCTTTTCATGTAACTAGCAAAACTTTGGCAGGGCTTTTTCAAAGAGCTAAGACTCATTACAAAATTATCTTGCCTTCTCTTTCTCTTTCTCTCTCTCTCTCTCTTGCATGACAACAATGGCTCCCTTTACAGCTTCTATTAATGACTTCTTTTGTCCCCAGCAGTGCACGAAGGGAAAGGCTGCAAGCTACTGTTCACAATAGGAGCACGCTAGTACTAGTGCTTCTTCATGACGCATCGCTAGTGAGGTTTACACCTTATTACAAATGAGACGCCTCCACCACTCCCTCCCAAAGTTGTCTCTCAGGGACACTTATGTGTCTTGTCCTTTAATTAGAGCCGTTACCAATGCACCAGTGTCTAAGCCGCCATTTGTAAAAACCCATGGCCATGACTTACAGATTAAAAGAGGGTAATCGAATAACTGATGGCTAATTAGAGAGTAATTATGAGGAAGAAAAAGGTGATTTTACAGCACTCTAGTCATGTTAATGTCTTCCAGGGAGGTTTTTTTTTTCCCTCCCTTAGTCGCACTTGGTCGTAATTGAAATTTGCACCGTCATTGTCGAGCTCAGACACGACTCCAAGGCCCAGATCAATTGAAAATATTAAATCCCTCCCTCACTAATGTCCCTTGTAAAGCGCATAGGCTATTTGTCATTCTGCGTAATTCAATATCGACAATTAACGTTCGGCCACGATCCTGCTCTGGTGGGGGAGGGGAACAATGAGCAGAATTAAACCTGAAGTTTGTCTTACGTTATGGGGAAATAAACTAAAGCTAATGGGACAGGAAGCAGTCTCTTAGGTCTCCTGTGTCCTTTTTTTTCTGTGCAGTCAGTTTACCAAACCACAACATGCACTTTGTTCGCCTTGATTAAAATCAAGAACCGTGAGCAATGCATTAATCTTGAGTATGATTCTGTAATTGAGGGGGTAGCATGTGGCAGTGACTGGATAATGAACTGACACATCAACTCTTATACACATGCAAACGAAAAGGACGCCAAATTCTGCCTGTTGTCATTTTTCCGACGGTCTCTAGAGAACCGTGTCAGCTACTTAATGTGCGTATCGTGGCCCACCCATTCAACAGAGCAGTCGCTCTGCTTTCCCCTTTGGCACAGGGATGAATAGATACGTCCAAAACCACACACGCCTATTACTGTAATAAATAGTGCCACTGCTGGCAGAGCGTAATGGCGCACATTATCAACCTCTCTTCCTTTGTTTTCTGAGAGGCCACTAGCCTATGCAGTTAATGTAATTAAAACCATTTGAGGCTGCGACGACAATGAAGAGTCAGCTTTCTCAAAGCGAAAATATAGTTTTAGTTTTTTTCAGGATATATATTCAATTCAGTTCAGTTTATTTCTCTATAGCACTTTTAACAATGGACATTGTCCCAGCTTTACAGAGATAAAGATGTTGGAATGTACAAGTTTAGTTCCTATAAGTTTGTCCCTAATTAGCGTTTCAGATGCGACCGTGGCTAAAAAAATCTCCCTGAGATGGCATGAGGAAGAAACGTTGAGAGACTCTAAAGGGAACCCATCCTCATCTGGGTGACACCGAACGACTGTTCATTAAAGTTCAATCAGGCATAACATTATTACATTATAACATTAAGGGAGTAACACTGATTATCTCTTTTAGTGGGAGGGATATTGTATGTGCCAATTGAACAGTTTGTCCTCAAAGTAGATGTGTTAGAAGCAGGAAAAAATGGCAAGTGTATAGAATTGCATCAGAGCATCTTCAGAACTGCAGCTCTTGTGGGATGTTCCTGGTCTGCAGTGGTTATTATCTATCAAGCGTGCTCCAAGGAAGGAACAGTCGTGAACCGGCGACAGGGTCATGGGCAGCCGAGGTTCATTGATGCACGTGGGGAGCGAAGGCTGGTGCATGTGGTCTGTGAGTTACGAGCTGCTAAAGAAGTTAAAGCTGTTAATGTTCAATGGGTCAGAACTGTTTTGGCGGCAAAAGGGGGACCAACACAATTTAAGGAAGGTGGTCATGTTATTCCTTGTTGATGTAGTTTCATCATTGTTGAGTTGTGCTGTTCACTGAATATACTGCTACGGCATTTGAAGAAAGACATTTTACCAGAGGCTGTTGAGGTTTATGTACTTTATATATGACACAAGTAACAGTAAAATTACTCTTTTATAATTTTTTCTGAAGTAGAAGCACTTGTTTTTGAATTGATTGAAGTATTTAGTGTAAAAGTAGTGCTCTTTGAGAAATCTATATTAATCATTCATGCAATTCAGTCTTCCTGGTGGTCTAGTGGTTAGGATGCGGCGCTCTCACCGCTGCAGCCCCGGTTCGATCCCCGGTCAGGGAACCAACCCCAGCCACTCTTAGTGCCGGTCCCGACCCCGGATAAAATTGCTTTAGGAAGGGCATCCAGTGTAAAAAACACGTGCCAAATCAAACATGCGGATGATCCGCTGTGGCGACCCCTGATGGGAGAAGCCGAAAGAAAGTTTTAGTGCAATTCAGTCTTCCCATCTCCTGCACTTTATAACTTTTAAATTCTAATGTGTTTTTAAGTTTTCTGTAGTTACCCTTCCTTAACATATACACTAAACAGAAGCATGGGGGTTACACTTGCATTCTTATACCAGATTATTATTTAATGTTTAATTTACGTATTCATTTGAAAGTAGTGAATGACAGCACGTTTTTCTGAAATGTAGCGAAGTAAAAAGGAAGATATCGCAAATTAAAATGTAGTGAAGTCGAAGTTTCCCCAAAATGAATAAACTCACGATACCCACGAAGTTAAAAAAAAAACTTTCTTGCTGCCCACCACTGCATTTCACAATACTGTACTGGTCAGTCTGGAGAATGAATTTGAGTTTCATTACTGTGGAGGCTTAAACTCAAGAACCATGAAGATGGATTTGGACTGTACAGTAATTCATATAAGCAGTCGTTACAATGGCTTTGGTTTGCAACTGCCATTAAAAGTTTTGCATTTAAGCACCCAACAGTGAACCTCAGCAATGATTAAACTAAAATGAATGGACAGTCGGTGTCACCCAGATAAGAATAGGTTTATTTTTTTACCCTAAATTATCTCAAGGTTTCTTCCTTAAAACATCTCAGAGATTTTCAGTCACCACTGTCTCACTTATTTGGGAGAAACTTGTAGGGACTGATTTATGGCGTTGAAATTCGTTCTATTTAATTCAGAGAAACTTGTAGGGACTGATTTATGACGGTGAAACGCGTTCTATTTAATTCAGTAAAGCTGCTTTGGGACGATGTTCATTGTTAAAAGTGCTACACAAAAAAAATTGGAGTGAAGCGAATTGAGAATTGAGTTTAGCATATTGCTAACAACAGTAATTTATTTTTATGAAACTGACCAATCACACTAAAAACAAGAGGACAAGATTCAAGTTTGAGTAAAGAAAGTGATCAGACCCTGAAAAAGGGCTTTGAAACCTCCCCCCATTTTTTCATCTCTCCACGATCATAGATGGCAGCTACAAATCAGAGTTAGTTAATGCTAAAGTCTGCTTTCCATAGACGCTTGAAGCCAGATGACTGCTCATGCTACGTAACCAGGTGATGTATCACTTTCAAAGAAAAGTGCTATTTGCCCTCTTTCTGAGCTTATACATGCCCATGATTAGCTAATGTCATTGTGACTGACAGGGAAGAATAATATCCCACCCACACAGAGAGCTTGGCCATTTTTTGCTCTCTTACCTACAATTCTCTGTGGCATCATCAGCATTCAAACCAAAAACGATTATTACTTTACAAAGATACTTTTGTGTACCCCAGTTAGGAACGTTTAGCCTTCTAGCAATATAAAAAAACAAGCTAACCTATTCCACTTAACAATAATCTCACGTTACATCATTTCTTTCACGAAATTGTTTTCATTTTGCTTTTATGTGCGTAATACAAAAAAAAACACAGAATTGTGTTTTTAACATGAAATTAGCAAAATAGAATATATAGAACGTAGCTTAAATAGCATCCATGCTAATGGCATGAGGACATTAGGGCATTTTAATTTAAGTTTAAGTTATGAGACTGGTATTTTTAAAGTAAACTCATCATTCAAAATTATAATATCATTGTCGGATGGTGTGACTTGATCATGTGACCTTGTGAATGAATTTAGGTAATACAGGTTCAGTACAGTGAATATTTTAAAACTAAAATGTAAATTTTTCATATTCTATAATGGAAGACTCCATAATAGAATGTCAAGTATGAGAAATTGATAAGTTCATACATTAAGGCTTAAATATGATTTGGGAAGCATTTTAATGATTCAATTTCAAAGAAAGGTGGCGCTATACTGGGCTGGGACAAAGAAAATACTTTTGTCTGAGTGCTCTGGATGTTATGGTTTTATATTATAATGAAATATGCATTAATTTGAAGTTGAAATGCATCACGATGGTGGACTTCTGATTAGAATGTCATGATTTCAAATCCCAGCACCACCAAGCTGCCACTGCTTTGCACTTGAGCAAAGGCCTTAAAAACCTTAGCCGCTCAGTTGTATAAATTAGAAGTCACTCTGTACAATGGTTAAAAAAAATCTTAATTTTACATTCATATTTTGTATGTAAATATAATATCATATGTTGCTGTCATTATTATACCTAGGGACTACATTACCCAGCAGCCACTGCATTCCTTGTTTGTCACATGTAATTAATCACTCACACCTGCTCCTTGTGACCTTAATTGACAATTGTGTGTGTGTGTGTGTGTATATATATATATATATATATATATATATATATATATATATATATATATATATATATATATATATATACATACACACTGTATATATATATATATGTCTTTGCTCTGGCTTGTTTTGTGTTGTTTTGTGTTTCTTCTTTGTTCACTTTTGGAGTTACTCTATTTTGACAAATGTATTGGGACACGACTTTCCCAGCCATATGTGGTTGTTTCCCGAACTGTCATCACAAAGCCGAAAGGCACGCAAATGTGTAGGATGTCTTTGGATGCAGTAGCATGAAATTTTCCCCCTAGTTGAACTAGGAGACCCAAATCTGTTCCAGCATGGCAATGCCTCAGTGCACAAAGCAAACTCCATGAAGATCTGGTCTACATTGAATTGAGTGGAAGATCTCCTCCTATAGAGCTCTGACCTCTATAGCAGAGGCCCGACTGAACACCTTTGGGAAGAATTGGAACGCTGACTGCACCCCAGGCCTCCTCGCCAAACCTCCTCACCCAACATCAGTACGACTTTGCTAACACCCTTGTGTCTGAATGAGCACGAATCTACACAAGCACACTCCAAAATCTATAGAAACATATTCACAGAAGAGTTGAGGGAATTATAAGAGCAAATTGGGACTAAATGTGAAATGCAATGTTCACATACCATGCTTACGACTAGGTGTCCGCAAACCTTTGGCGAGATAGTCTATTTTGTGTTTTGTTTCTGGTGTTTGTTTTTTACATTTTGCTAAAATAAAGAAGATTTTGACACTTGCATTCACCTATTCGTGTGTTAGAATAGAATAGAATAGAATAGAATAGAATAGAATAGAATAGAATAGAATAGAATAGAATATCCTTTTTTTTTCTCACATACACATTACAGCACAGTGAAATTCATTCATCGCATATCCCAGCTTGCTCGGAAGCTGGGGTCAGAGCGCAGGGTCGGCCATGATACTGCGCCCCCTGGAGCACAGAGGTTTAAGGGCCTTGCTCAAGGGCCCAAGAGTGGCAGCTTGGCGATACCGGGGCTTGAACCCCCGACCTTCAGATTAGTAACTGTTACAAGACAATCAGCATACAGTATATCAAATTTACATTCCAGACTGTTAAAACCTCATTTTATTTTCAATATGTTGAACGTTCAGTTTTTTTTTTTTTTCCTTTAGTAGTAATGCGCTGTTTAGAATGCAAGCGAGTAGATTCGGGCTCAGGTGGCGACGTGTGCGTGTGTCATATATTAATGTAACACGTCCTCGTGCCCTTGTATGCATGCCAGAGACAACGGCGCCAAATTTAGTGTGTTGATTAAATGGATATTACACCACTGATGTGATTATTGCTTTAATAGGGCTAAACCCCTGTAAATGATGCTAACTAACAAAAGGTCATTTAATTAAGCAGGTGATAGCTGAAGATAATGTGTAATTTGCGAGACTCCCTCTCTGACTGGGGAAGAAGAAGAGAATGTTTTTTTTTTCATCTCATGGATCTTATCCCTCGCTCCCATTCGCCCGTTCGTGTCGGAGTAAACATGCTTCGGCGTTCCCGAAGGAGAGCGGTTTGGGATTTGTGCAAACATGACAACAAATGAGAGACGAAAAAAGGAAAGCTCTCATGAGTCTGACTCTATTAAAGACTGCATCTAAAAAAAAACGTAAAAAAAAAAAACAAGAGGAGAGAACGCACTCAAGATAGACGACAGCTTCCTATTTCTGGAGTGTCAAAGAACAAAGTGATACCTTTAATTAATGAGTAAAAGATGTTAATATTCACCCAGGTTCACTGAGTCACACAGTTTCTGCCATGACAGTGATACATGATTAAATGAACAAAGAATAAAGCTGTTATGAAAAGTGTTCAGTTAACATTTCAGCTACTTGGAAGGAAATCTTGGAGAGACACCTAGATATTCGAATGCTGATAGATTTCCTTGTGTTGTGTCACTTGGTATATTGTCTTTGAGAAATGTTCTAATGCTCCATTACAAAGCGCATCCGCTCTAAAACACGACGGAGGTAAAGCCCAAACATAGGAAAAGTCAGGGGAATAATATTTACTACACCGGAGATGATGGGGCCTTCAGGGGCCTGTGACTAGTGTAAGTTTCCCAATGGGTGACGCAAGACAGGAAATGCTTTCCATCCTGAAACAGGAAATGGGAGGAAGCATGGTAGTTTAATTAACGCATGCTTCACACAATACTTACATCCCGCGACATTTAGCACTATAGTAAGGGCATTTTAAATACTACATTTTAGGGGTGTTTTGAGTTATCAGTTTTTCAATTTGTGAAGAAATTAATTATGAATGATTCGAGTTTATGGCCTCACAATTAAAGATGTTTAGTACAGGTAAAGTTTACTTCACAAAATGTTCGTCGATTTCTTTTGTCTATTGGTTGTGAACCAGAAAAGGCCTGAAGAAATATCCCTGCATTATGTAGCACTCCTAACGTAAGGTGTGAAAACAGTGTCAGTACGTACTGCAGCCGTCTCAGGAGGAAAGAATGTCAAGCCGCATTGTCCCTTGTGGCATTTTGTCAAGAAAAGCAGGAGGGAAACTCTAAGTGCAGCTGTATAGAGGTCTGCCGAGCGCTGCTCATGTGCACATATCTAAGTGTACGGTCAGTGTATATTCTGTTACACAGCTGACTTATGTTAGTGTTCCCTACTTCTGTAATCTCCTGTTTGGGTCGCCTCCACCAGCCACAGGTTATGTACTATCAGCTATCATGCTACTCAATCCCACAGCAGCTTAACCTGCTACTTAATTAGCTTAGCAGCATAGTATCCAGCTCAGCCTATTTATCCTAGCAACCCCGGGAGGCTTAGCAGATCTAGGCTGAGTTGCCAAACTGGACCTGAGACCTGGAGAAATGACTCGCTAATTTCACTTATTATGGAGAATGAGAGGGAATTGTTCTGGCAGCAGTGGACGAAATTGGAGGTTTGTGAAAGAAAAGCACATAATCGTCCACATTTAAATCAAGCGAGATGGGTGGTACCTGTATGTGGTTCTTTCCCCAAACTGTTTCTTTCTCTACCCATCCCGAGGCATCCTGAGGTTGCGCCAGCTCTAGTTATGTCCCACCTCATGAAGATTGTGGACCTTTAAAGAAGTAGATGCCGATCCCGCAAACATCCTAGACCATCTTAAGACGTACCAGCGCCATTTGTATTTCACTTTATGTAGAGTTTGGACATTGGATCTCTTGAGTGTTTAAAGGCTCTGGGATGGAGAAGCTGGTGTTGGATCTTTGACGATCTCAAATGTTGAGCTATTTTATGAGTTGCTCAGTAGCGCCTGGTTCTATAACCTCAGATGACTGTGTAAGACTGTAGAAAGAACATTATAATCTTACATTCCAGTGCTCATGTTCGTTCTCACTCTCCAGTGTTCTGTATTGTTTAAAGACTATAATCACACTCTGGAAGTCACACAAATGAGGATGGGTTTCCATTTTAAGTCTGGTTCCTCTTAATGTTTCTTCCTTAAAACATCTAAAGGGAGTTTTCCCTTGCCACAGTAGCAATGGCTGCTCATCAGGGATAAATACACATTGCTGCATAAATTCTGTAAAGCTGCTTTGAGACAATGTCTGTTGTGAAAAGCGCTATAGAAATAAACTTGACTTGTTTCCCAAGCACAATTGTTTGGAATGTATTTGGATGCAGTAGCATTACATTTTCCCTTTACTTGTACTAGGCAATCCAAAACCTGCTCCAGACCGGCAATGTCCCTGTGCACAAACTGAGAAGATCTGGTTTACATGGTTTGGAGAGGAAGATCTTAAGTGGCCTGCTATAGAGCTCTGATCTCAACTCCACTGGACACTTCTGTGATTAATTGAAACGCTAACCTCACCTCAGGCCTCCTCATCTCACCAACATCAGTACCTAACTTTACAAGCTTGTAACTGTATGAGCACAAATCTCCACAAGCACACTCCAAAATCTTTTGAAATGTCTTTCCAGAAGAGTGGAGGAAATTCTAAGAGCAAATTGTCACTTAATGCGGCATGCGATGCTTAAAAAGCACATACCGTACTTATGAACAAACTTTTGGCAATACAGTGTGTGTCTTTCCTGGTGAGACAAACTGACTAAATTTCATTACGGTTTAGTTTTATCTCCACCATTCAGATTCCTTGACCGCCTTCGGGTTGCAATTACAGCCTCCAATTCCCTAAAAGACTTCATGCATCACTTCCAAATTGGGTCCATTAAGAGCTCAGTATCGGGTAAAAGGTTTAAACTACGACGAGGTAAGCATGGTATCTTCATAATGCAGGCACATGGACATTCGATCCAAAGATGCAGCTTTTTACTGAATTGCCAAAGGTCAAGACTTGGGAGGGTCGGAGGTTACAAAGGGGTCAGCTGCTCTCTCGAAGCACTTTTAGGCAAATCTTCTTAGCACATCTGGACAAGCTTAACTCGATAAGTGAGGCAATTACACAGGGTAGTGAAGAGTGCTGCACAATAAAAGATTGTCTCTTTCGAGCTCGAGTGCTCACTAAGATGTGGTCTATTCCACCGTATTTTCCTCTCTTACACACCCAAGCACATACTCACGCATGAAAAGTTTGCTCCTCACCCACTCCACTACACATCTTTTGTGATTGTTTCTTGAAGGAACACCATGTTCCGGCAGCTAAGTGCACCTCAGAGAAACAAAGGAGTAATTTCGCTTTTCATCTGCTAATTATACGAGCTTGTCATTTCCAAAGTGTTTTGCTTATCCGGGGGAAAAAAAAGGAGGTGTTGGGGTTTTTTTCTGCTTGAGGCACGTAACAAACGCAGTCAACAAATCCCACTGACCCTCATCATGTCTTTCAATACCTAGAATCGAGTTTTGATTGTATCAGAACATTAAGACTAAATCCATTAAGACTATTCCATTTGCAGCGATGCTGACTAGCCACTCCAGTTCTTTGCAAGCAGTCAATACCCTGCCGCTTATATCCCTATCTGCCGAGTGTGGGAACGCTTTGCTGTCACTGCAGGAGCGTCCTGAAATTTTTCAGTGTAAACACATGCACATCTGAAGATGTTTGACGAAGCTTATCTCAAATCCCAGCCTCTTGTTTCTTTCCCCACACTATCTCTGCACGTCACCCCCACCCCATCAGTGCATGGGCTCAGGAGTATCTAAAGCTGTCAGTCTATATCCTCAGATCACTGCAGCTTTATCGTTGGAGCTGTCTTTTCTGCTGACTGACTCTATCATCTCCTCCATTGAGGTTCGCCTGCAAATGTGCCTTTTAAAATATTGTAACGCAACACCTCACCAATATACAGGGTCACTTTATTAGGAACACCTCTACTCCTGCATATGCAGTTAATACTCAAATCAAACATCCAAATGGAGAAAATGTCTGATCTCTGTGGCAAACTATAGCATGGTTGTTGAACTGCTGATCTTTTGGGATTTTTTCACTGAAAAAGTCTGTAGAGTGTACACAGAATGGGGCAAAAAAAACAACAAAAAAATGCCTGTGAGCAGAGGACCAGAATAGTCAAAGATTCGATGCTCTGATAGGAGGAGCCTGATTTGACTACCAATCTCACAGTCAAATCTTCACAGAGGTGTTATTAAACCAGGATCATGCTATTTTGGTTATATGGGGGTGCTTAATGTCTGATTTCACATAGAAGTCCTAGTTTTATCCTAATAAGTTTATAGACTGCCTATTATAATAATGCTGTAGAAAGAAATTTGAAAAGAAAGAAGCTTTTAATAAATAATTGAATGTGCATGATCAAATCCAATCCAACCAATAAATCTAAATGTTTCACTTTCCATTATCCATGACCCACACAGGAGCATCTTGGCGGCATGGATTTAAATATTGAAAAATGTCTAGGATATTCTGTAAAGGTATATTCTGTTCCAATTTATTTCAAGAAAAATGTTTTTTTTTATTTTTTGGGGTTCCACCGATGTTTGTTTTGTTTTTTTTGGGGTTCCACCGATGTTGCGCTGTACTTGGAGCGTGCTCGCACAGGCAATTTAGCAGATTCAATTTAATTAGCTTTGTCACTTTTGTCTTTCACTTGACAGGCAGTTTTGGTCACTTTATTAGAAAGTGTAAGAAAATAAAAGTTGTCTTACTCAATTATTGACTATCTGGTGCCGTCCCCATCAAAGTGTCCAGCATGGCAATCACCTTTGCACAAAGTGTGCTCAATGAAGATATGGTTTACATGGTTTGGAGAGGAAGATCTTGAGTAACCAGCTATAGAGCTCTGACCTCAACCCTACTGAACACCTTTGGGATTAATTGGAACACTGACTGCACCCCCGGCTTCTACACCTACATGAGTACCTGACTTTACTAACACCATTGTGGCTGATAAACACAAATGTCCAAAATCTAGTGGAACATCTTTCTAATAGAGTAGAGGGAATTATAAGAGCAAATTGGGACTAAATGTGTAATGCTTAAAATCACATACTATACTTATGACCAAGTGTCCACAAACCTTTGGCAGAATAGAATAGAATAGAATAGAATAGAATAGAATAGAATAGAATAGAATAGAATAGAATAGAATAGACAAAACATCGAACCTTGAGGTATATGAGCTACAACATCAAAGCTACACATCAGGTTCTACTCATATCAGTCAAGAACAGGAAACTGAGGTAATCGTGGCCATAGTCTCTCTCAAATTGGGCAGAAAGATTTGGAAAAAAAAATTCACTCTTCTGTAAAAAGTAAATCTGTGCCAATGATGGACTTAAATTCCCACATGCTGAGATGTTCTGCAGCTCACCACAGTTGAAAAAAAGAGTGTTTTTTTTTTTACTATAGACTTCCTGTCAGCTCAGACTCGGCATGCTGAGATGCTTTTCTGCTCACCATGAGTGTAAAAAGCTTTTTTTTTTTTTTTTATATATATACCATTTTTACACCATCTGGTACCAACACTCATGCTACAGATAAAATCACAGAGATCACAGTTGTTCTTCATTCTAATGTTTGACCCGCATCTTCAGTATACAGCTGCCATTTAATGGCTGATTATATAAATGCATAAATGAGCAAGTATAGAGGTGTTCCTACTACAATGGAAAATTAGCGTACACATTGTCAATGTCATTAAGAATGACATAACATTATGAGCAGTGAAGTTAATAACACTGATTATCTCTTAATTATGGCACCTGTTAGTGAGTGGGATTTATTAGGCAGCAAGTGAATATTTTGTTCTCAAAGTTGACATGTTAGAAGCAGAAAAATGGGCGAGCATAAGGATTTGAGTGAGTTTGACTAGGGCCACATTGTGATGTCTAGACGACTGGGTCAGAGCATCTCTAAAACTACAGCTCATGTGGGATGTTTCTGGTCTGCAGTGGTCAGTTTCTATCAAAAGTGCTCCAAGGAAGGAACAGTGGTGAACTGGTGACAGGGTCGTGGATGGCTGAGGCTCATTGATGCTCGTAGGGAGCGAAGGCTGAACCGTGTGGTCCGATCCAACAGACGAGTTACTGTAGCTCAAACTGTAAAGAAGTTAATGCTGTTAATGCTCGATGGGTCAGAACTGTTTTGGCAGTTAAAGGGGGACCAACAAAATATTAGACAGCAGATTATAATGTTATGTCTGATCAGTGTAAATGACGTATTGTGGTGCAAAGAAAGCCTGTCAATCTTAGGAACTGGACTCAAACTGTCAGTCACCAGGTCTCACAATGACTGCATTAAATCTCCTTTGTCTTAAAGTCATGAAGCAAGCGAAGCATGCACTAAGTGGAACCATGGGAATCATGCAGTTTATGTCTAATTTTAGAGAGGAGCGAATGAGCATGAAGACAAATTTTGCAACAAAAAAAAAAAAGAGAGAGAGAGAGAGAGTTTAGCTCCTTGTATGAGTCAGGTTTCATGTGTTTTGACACTCTTTGAAGGCCAACTTGAAAGGAAAGAAATTTCCGCCTTCACTCCTGAATAAACATTCCCGGCAAATACTTGCACGAGGCAAAAACCCTTCTTTGGTTTTTCTTCGGTTTTTCATTTGCTGAATAATGAAAAACACAAATCAAGTGCATGTGTAAAAAAATGCAGACTCAGCCCACACTTGCAATGCGTGGTGACTTTTGTAGTTAAAAGACTGCTCAGCTTTAGGTTTGGGGAGAAACAAAGTCTATTTCTCTTCCGACTGTATTAGAGAAAATAAAGTGTAAAGTGAAAGAGGCAGGCGGTCTTGTATTTCATCCTGTGTTTTTCCTGTGATATCAGGGCTGAGAGGGGGAGGGAAAAGGAAAAGGAAGTCCAGAGTGACACACATACACGTGCACATTCTCTTAGCGGTGCTGACCAAAACACATTTCCTTTTTCTCAAGGTCTGCATTGTTGTGGTTGCAGGTGTGGACTAAGGGGGGCATGAGTTGTAGCTCTTTTACTCACTGCCTGCAGAAAACACACATTCCAGCTGTGGTGAATGGTGTGACACAGCGCACAGCTTTCCAAAGCTTCCTTTTATAGTCGCAATCTTTAGCCCAGATTTAAGAGGATTTTTTTTCCCCCTGAAACTTTAGATTTTCCACAGAAACTAGTTGAAACAGAAATGTACAGGGAGTCAGATAACAAAAAAACAAGAATGCATTGCCTTAGGAGCTGCTGTCCTTTGCATTTCAGCAACAAACGCCACAGGAATTCTCCCACAGCAACAGCAGCGTATCATGTGGATGAAGAGACTCAGAAGCTTCCAACAGAGATGCAGACAAAAATGTAGGCCCAATATGCCAGCCTGATGCCCCAGGAGTGGCCTGTGAGAGGCTTTTTGTATGTTATCACATGACTGGGGAATGAGGAAGAGCCACCATGACAGACCATCAACTCTGGCCGCCAGCACTTTTATGACAGTTGGCCTGGTTTCAACTACACAGACACGCACAAGCACAAACACTCATATTATCCAGCCGTCCTTTCTGGAGTCCACCGTGCCCTTGGCTGACTCTAAACTGAATAACTCATCCCATTCACCACCTCAGCAAACAAAACAATTTCAGACTGCATGTGAGCCTGTAGGCAAAATAATGGAAAGAGTCAGACTCATTGAGGTAATTTCCCAAGCTGTAAGTGGCAAGAGTAATCAAAAAGCCAGGAAAGGAAAAAATATCCGTTATCTAATCGGCACTTTGTGAACATAAAACTACAAACACTAAAAAATGAGCTCAGCGCTGTGTCATTTCCTTAAGGACACATATTTCCCTCAGTCAGAACCAGAGATTCTGCTTTATTACCACTGGTTAATCCTGGTCAGGTTTGTGGTGGATCTGGAGTCTATCCAGGGAAAACACTGGGTGTAAATTCCGAAATCGATCCAGATGGGAGTCCAGGGCACCTTGTACACATCTAGACAAAATCATTCTTCCTCAGCTCTGGTCAATTTACCTTTACCAGTCCACCTACTGCCATGTTTTTGGGCTTGTAGGATGAAACGGGGAAACCCACAGAGAGTCGTTAAATTCAATTCATTTTTATTTCTATAGCGCTCTTAACAATAAAAAAGAAAAGAAAGAAAAGAGCTTTAGACTTTTCACATGTACTTTACAGCACAGTGAAATTCTTTCTTCACATATTCCAGTGATGTTACGAAACTAGGGTCAGAGCACAGGGTCAGCCATGATACTGCACCCCTGAAGTACTGAGGTTTAAGGGCCTTGATCATTGGCCCCAAAAGTGTCAGTTTGGTGATACCAGGGCTTGAATCATGACCTTCTTATCAGTAACCCATTGTCACAAAGCAGATACAGAGATAAAGCGGTTATAAAGCTGTAAAAAAAAAAAGGTTAGTGTCTATAAGTTCCTTATCATTGTGGAAACTGAGGCAAACTCCTTGAGACGGTGTAAGGAAGGAACCTTGAGAGGAACCAGAACCAAAACGGAGCCCATCCTCATCTGATGATAAATGCAGAACTGTTCATGCAAATTGTGGTCTTGAGCCATTGTAGTAGACTGTTGTTATTAATTACAATTCAAATCCATCATAAAATTTCTTGAGTTGCTCAGTAATTTCATAAATCTTTAGGCTGGATATGTGGAACCCTCCTTAGCTGCACAGAGCGACCTCCAATTGAAGGAACACTGATTACTGGTACCTCAGGAGCATGTTTAACTTGACACATGGAGAGAGAGAGAGAGAGAGAGAGAGAGAGAGAGAGAGAGAGAGAGAGAGAGAGAGAGAGAGAGAGAGAGAGAGAGAGAGAGAGAGAGAGAGAGAGAGAGAGAGAGAGAGAGAGAGAGAGAGAGAGAGAGAGAGAGAGAGAGAGAGTAATATGACAGGGAGAGAGAAACAAGGATTGATAAGCATCTCCCTCACTCTCTTTATTTATATATATATATATATATATATATATATATATATATATATATATATATATATATATATATATATATATATATAAGCATAATTGCTGTGCTATTAAAAGGAAGTAATTCATTAAATTATTATAAATCATAAGACAGTGCATCTCGTTTGGTTGCATCTACAAAAGAAAGTTATTGGGTAAGATAACGTTAGTCTTTTTGGATGAGTTCATCTTTAAAAAGCTTTGTGGAATCAAAACATTTTTTTTCCTTTGAATAGCTGCACTTGTTTCTTCACAACTTCTAAAAGATGAACAACTTCTTAGATTTTTACCCCATAATTTTGGTCGGAAGTCTTATCTTGGCAATTTGCTTCCTTTTTTTTTTCTACTTCACTGTTTTCTGTTTTAACAGAGACAATGATCCAATTAAGTCTGAGCTTACAGCTTATCTCTTGCCTGTAGCCTGAAGAAGCGAATAGGCTTTAATTGCCTTTCTTAATTGCCGTGCTGATACACCTGGACCCAGGGCCAGATAACTGTGAGCTTTGTGTCTCTCCTGCAGTCGCCGTATGGAGATTACCACCTAATGAAGTTACAGGGCAAGTCTGCGCCCTGACTCTGACAGCAAGGTAATCCAAATCTAGAAGGAATCACAGCTTTCTGGGGGAATTAAGGCTTACCGAGCTCCAGACTCCCAGTAGAGTTTCTTTCTCTTTTTCTCCTGATTTCAGCCCCTTTGTTCTCACTAGCTCTGGGAGTGGATCCACCGTAACCCTTATTATTTTGGCTGCCCGTGCACTCAGAGATGACGGCGTGTTTCATGGATTAGCCCTGAAGGACTTCTGACACCTTTTCCTCTAGCGGAATGACCGGCAAAATCACGGCATTGATTTGAGCATTGAGGAAACTCGATGGGGGATCTTATTTGTTGTAAATTTGTCTTTGAAGACGGTAAAGACTTAAATGCTGTTGTAGCAATATTTGAAGCGGGTGTCCTCTGTTCTAAATGAATTACGCTCGATGCTGTGGAGCACAAATTGAAAGTGGTGAGGCTGCAGAGACTTGCTATGTAGTGCTTTCATTTACAGTAGCAGAACCAGAGGATTCTCAAAGCAAGCACCGGATCCCCTTCTTAATCCATGGAGCTATTATATACACAATTCTTGAAGAAAATTCAGAACCAGACCTCATTCTGCATGGACACTGTGTTGTGTACAAAACTGTTGTATGCCTAAATGCACAAAGTACACTTCACTCCTCATATATACACATTGTTTGGATGGAGAAAAAAAAAACAGTTTTACACATTCTGTTCATTTTACTACACTCAGGAAGCTTTGGTCCAGGTTTTCTGACACAATTTAAATAGATTTAGACAGCCAGCTTTTTTTTTTCCTTAAATATTAATAACAGGAAACAATTTAGTTCTGGTGTAAGACCTGCATTTATTTCCTATCCTAGCATTAGTCCACATATTAGTCAACATAGTGGATGATTTCCACCCTTTTACAGCAGCTTTTAACACACAGTTTGGACCTCAGGTAAAACAAGGTTTGGTGCTCTGCGATTTATATCATTTGCACCAGATTTTACAAAGTGAGCGTTAATATCAGACACATAACGAGTGTCCTCTCATCATTCTTTGATACACTCACCGGCCACTTTATTAGGTACACCTTACTAGTACCGGGTTGGACCCCCTTTTGCCTTCAGAACTGCCTTAATACTTCGTGGCATAAATTCAACAAGGTCCAGGTAACATTCCTCAGAGATTTTGGTCCATATTGACATGATAGCATCACGCAGTTGCTGCATCCATGATGCGAATCTCCCGTTCCACCACATCCCAAAGGTGCTCTATTGTATTGAGATCTGGTGACTGTGGAGGCCATTTAAGTACAGTGAACTCATTGTCATGTTCAAGAAACTAGTCTGAGATGATTTGCGTTTTATGACATGGCACGTTATCCTGATGGAAGTAGCCATCAGAAGATGGGTACACTGTGGTCATAAAGGGATGGTCATGATCAGCAACAATACTCAGGTAGGCTGTGGCTTTGACACGATGCTCAATTGGTACTAATGGGCCCAAAGTGTGCCAAGAAAATATCCCCCACACCATTACACCACCACCACCAGCCTGAACCGTTGATACAAGGCAGGATGGATCCATGCTTTCATGTTGTTGACGCCAAATTCTGACCCTACCATCCGAATGTCGCAGCAGAAATCGAGACTCATGAGACCAGGCAACGTTTTTCCAATCTTCTATTGTCCAATTTTGGTGAGCCTGTGCGAATTGTATCCTCAGTTTCCTGTTCTTAGCTGTCAGGAGTGGCACCCCTTGTGGTCTTCTGCTGCTGTAGCCCATCCGCCTCAAGGTTTGACGTGTTGTGCGTTCAGAGATGCTCTTCTGCATACCTCGGTTGTAACGAGTGGTTATTTGAGTTACTGTTGCCTTTCTATCAGCTCGAACCAGTCTGGCCAGTCTCCTCTTACCTCTGGCATCAACAAGGCATTTGCGCCCACAGAACTACCGCTCACTGGATATTTTCTCTTTTTCGGACCATTCTCTGAAAACCCTAGAGAAGGTTGTGCGTGAAAATCCCAGTAGATCAGCAGTTTCTACAATACTCAGACCAGCCCGTCTGGCACCAACAACCATGCCACGTTCAAAGTCACTTAAATCACCTTTCTTCCCCATTCTGACATTCGGTTTAAAGTGCAGCAGATCATCTTGACCATGTCTACATGCCTAAATGCATTGAGTTGCTGCCATGTGATTGACTGATTAGAAATTTGCGTTAACGAGCAGTTGGACAGGTGTACCTTATAAAATATCTGCAAAAAAAAAAGATGCAGACATTTCAAGTTGACTCAAGAAGCTTTTATTGTCATTTCAACCATATATAGCTGACGCAGTACACAGTGAAATGATACAACGTTCCTCCGGAGCCCTGGTGCTACATACAACAACAAACACAGAAACAGAAAACAAAGGGCTGATGACTAGTAAGTGTCCTCGCTACATAAAGTGCATGTGTGCAACCTGATGCAAACAGTGAAAAGACAACACAAGACAGTTCAAGACAACACAAAACAGTGCAAGACAACACAGGACAGTGCAGGACACAACACAAAACACAAAATAGCTCTGCTAGTAAACCTGATGTGTCAAGACAAAGCTAACAAAATTGAATTGTAGCCAAAATGTATACAAAAATGTTGTGCAAACGAGCAATATAGCAGCAGTTCAGAAAAGATGTGCAAAGAAAGCATTGAAAACGTTTATGGTAATGAGGTGATGTAATGTGGGTGGTGCTGAAGTCATGGGTGTGCGAAGTGAGTACGAGTGTGTGTTAAGTCCGGGTTGTACAGACCAGTCACACAGTGTGTGTGTGTGTGTGTGTGTGTGTGTGTGTGTGTGTGTGTGTGTGTGTGTGTGTGTGTGTGTGTGTGTTTGACTTGAGTTAGATGAGCATACCTAAGATTCTGCAGTAATCAGTGAAATAGCCAGTTTTGGTTAGTTCTAACCAGAGAGAGATTAACACAAACCTAAACTGGTCTTAGTGCAGAACTTTGCATTGGACTATAAAAATCCAAGAGTGAGTTTTATTCAATCTTGCAAATAAAAACAAAACATTGGGTTTCTCAATATGTACATGTTCCTATGGTTGCTATGTCTCAGACACAAGTGCCTGTGTGTCCTCTACTTTGTCCTTGTGCTGATTGTTTATGCAAGAGACACAACGTGGAGCTAATGCCGAGCGATTAACACCATACCAAGTGGTGGGGCATTGACATGCACAAGGAGACAAATGTGTGTGCTCTCAGCCAAGAAGATTGGATTGAGTGAGAGCTCTAAAGGGTCCCGGCACTTTAGAGCCTTGGGCCAGACTCCAGGACCCGTCCTCAGCAACAGTGGCGGTTTTCCCAGTCTCACTGGTGGAGTCGAACCCCAGGTGTGGATCAAAGAGGCACTTTTAAGCCTCATTGCCATTAAACCTGAAGGGGCAGCCAGATGGATGAAACAGCCTGAAATGCAGGATTAGGTCTGAATTTGCTAAAAAATTGCAGAAAGGTTGTCACAACTACACTGTGTAAATAAAGACTGAACCCCAACCATTCATCATACTGAAGTTACTATGTTTCACTGACAGCGAACTGTCGTGTAAATCCATTGCAACAGTTCTCTTTTTTGCAACGATCAGAAGCAGGTGTAGTAAAAAAAAAAAAAAAAGTGTAATTCTGATTTTGACCTTGGTCTACAACATCCATAGAGCAGACTTATTGGCCAGTGCTCTTCACAGAGGCATCTCCCCGTGATTAACATGTCTCATGGCCTGGTGACATTGCATCTGAGAGGGGGGGAGGCAGGAGGGTGTTTGGCAGCAGAGGAGTGTGAAATCTGCTAATTAACGTGACCTGCCTTTGATCCAAGCAGAAAACACAAATGACATCTGAATCAGGAGGGGCAACAGGAGCAGGAGTGGGCCAGTACTCTATCATGCTGCGTTGCCGCTTGGCATGAGGTTTGAACCCCTCTGCTGAAAACAAAGATGTCATAGGGGTTGAAGATTGGATGGGAGCTAGGAGAAAACAAACACTGCAACTCCTATCAATCCTCACCCCCTCTCTGTGTAATCAATCTTTATTTAATATACCACCCTCACCTTTGTTTTCCTATTTAACCACGTTATTTTTACTTTCACCTTCTTCTATCTTAGCTCTCACCTGCAGAGGGAAGACATGGAATCACCAGGCGTTCTCCCTGTTGCCAGTTTACACTCGGTCTAGAATGGGTGTCCTCAGACCCCTCCTTGCATTACAGATGGCTCCGGAGGCCCCTGCCTGCAGATGTTATTTGGGGTGTTTACTGAGGCGCACTTGATTAAAGGAGGACACATCTCATCTTCTTTCAGTCTCTCTCTCTCTCTCCCTCTCTTTCTGAGAGACGGGTGCTCATCAAACCTTCAAGTCTTCCTGCTACTCAAGTGTCACCAGTCGCTCAGCTGGGACAGATTGTAGAGTGAAATGTATAGAGGTAGTGCAGGGAGCTTGTCAGATGCAATCATGCTCTTTCTTCCCCCCCTTCTCTTCCCCATCAGACTGCTCATGCATGCCAAGGTAATGCACCAGTCTGTTTGCTCGTTTCTTGGCGCAGCGTCCTTTCTCTGCTGCATATGTAGCAACACGAAAGCTATTTCCTGTGCTAAGTCTCTAGAACCCACAAGGGAGTGTCGCACACACACACACACACACACACACACACACACATACACACCATGATAATAGCTGTTTACCTGCATCCATTCCATCCAGTGCTGACACAGGAGAAACTGCCTGCATCCATCCTATCATTGCTAACCAGGAGAGCACTTCATTGGTTATCATACAGGAGATACCATCTTAACGGCAGGATTAGCGTGCCGACTAAATTGACACATTACCAAATATTAGAGAAGATTACCTCACCCTTACCCAAAAGGAAAGCAAATCAAAGGTAAACACAACAGTTTCATAGCAGCATGGCAGGAAATTGGAAGCACCGAGGCATTCGGTAGCCTGTAGAGATAGTGTTTTATTATTGTTTAGATGAAGCCTCTCAGACCAGAAGCAAAAAAAAAGTGAGCGAGGTCTGTAGGCACGGCGCAGTAATTCAGCTCAGCCACCTCTCAGACAGCCCCTATCTATTGGCTTTTACGTAAGAGAAAAATCAGTACGCACTGTCAGATATGTGGCAGGCTGTCGGAGGCAGATTAAGGACAACACTGCCACTGGAAACAGATTGCTACCACCTTCCTGCCAATGACTCCCCAAGCTAAGACTCACAGTCACTGGTGGAGGATGATTTGTGACCAAATAGTTTTTTGGGGTGTTTTTTTCCAGTCAAAAACAAGCATACACACAGAATGCAAACACCATTGTGATTAATAAGACCAGTGGTGGACAAAGTACATAAAGCATGTACTTGAGTAAAAGTAGAGTACACTAAAATATGACTTCAGTAAAAGTAAAAGTGCTCCGTTTAAACATTCACTTGAGTAAATGTACAAAGGTATTTGACTTCAAATGTATTAAGTATTCAGAGTACTATGATTTATTATGGCTATAATATTCCTATTATCATTTTCTGTCACAAGACTCTTCCTTAATCAACTCAATTTATGTGAAAAGACTCTAATGTTACTCTGAACACATCTATTAATAGAATGATATTAATCAGTCAAACACTGATTGATATCTACAAAAATGATCATAAGCCGTTAAAAAATTCAGTTAAAGGTTTTAATTTCACCCTTTTTATATTTATTTATATTTTTAATAAAAAGTGTTCCGACAGATATGCAGGCTGCATGAATTACACGTCCATAAAATTAGTTGCGTTAAAATTAATTTGCGTTAACACGTTATTAACACGTTCATTTTGACAACCCTTTTTAATATAATAATACAAAAAAATTTCAAGCAGAGAAAAGATGACGATGATCAGGTGATCAGGAATGTATCTGTTCTCAGTCATGATTCTATTGTGACTCCCTCTGTCTCATCCACGTTAACCCCAGACTTCTTGTTGCCTTCTGCCGCGCTCATTGTTAGTTCCGTTAACTAGCCTTCATTTGTAATGTGTGAGAGCCAGAAAATGATACACCAGCATAGATTGAAAAAGCCACGCAATGACAAGAAATAGGTTGATGTGCTGAAAACGGAGCGCTATGAGAAGAAAAAATATTGATCATGTCACCAAATAGATTAAAAAGAAAGAAATGAGTTTGTTTGGAAAATGTAAGAAGTAGAAAGTACAGATATTTGTGTAAAAAATGTAGAGTGAAAGTAAAAATTTGTCTGAAAAATAAATAGTGAAGTAAAGTAGTGATACCAGAAAAAATCTACTTCGTTACTTTAAACCTCTGACAAAAGTTTTGGGACACCTGACTTTTCCTGCCATATGTGTTTTTTCTCCAAACTGTTACCACAAAGCTGGAGACACACAAAATTATAGGACGTCTTTGGATGCAGGTTAAACATTTTTTTGTATATTTTTTCTACATAAAGTGCACAGGTGCAACATTTAGTGCAAAAGCAACCCAAAACAGTATGACGGCAGGCACTCAGTTAGACAGAGAGATTCCTAAAACTTAAAAAGTAAATGTAAATGTTTCACCAAAGCTGAACACAATGAGACAAACTACACCATGCAAAAATTTAAACGTAAGCAGTCAGCTATAGTGACTATCTATATAAACACTATTATTGCCACAGACCAAACAAAATTATACAAAATATCAATTAAATAGCAAAACTCTTGCTCTTAGATCCGAACGAGTCTTAAAATGAGCGCTTTATTAAAGTCAGGCACACTTAGGGTATAAACCCATTGCGCCTAAAGATAAAAGACTTTGAGACAACTTTAGTTGTAGGCTATGTTTTTTTTTAATTAGATATAAATTAACTAATATAACAGCCATTTCTTACATTTCTCAATTAACTAGACATTTAATTATCCCCATTAAGCATTTACATTTATGGCATTTGGCAGATGCCCTTACCCAGCGTGACCTATAACTGAGCAGTTGAAGGTTAAGGGCCTTGTTTAAGGGCCCAGCAGTGGTAGTGCTGGTGGTGCTAGGATTCAAGTCCAATGAGTCCAATGCCACTGAGCTACCACCTCCTCACTGATCTGCCAATCCATCAACACTGATAAAAAGACCCAGAGTTCCAGTCCATCTAAAATGTTAACTAAACATTTAATAATAAATTTCTCAATTTATTTATACATATTCTTTGTTAAATATTTAACTTTAGGAGCATTTGTAATGATTTTTTTAAGGGCTTAAATGTAGGTTGTTCTTAATCTTTTAACTGGCACTAAAGGCATTGTAGCTCACTGTCAAAGCTTCTCCAGATTACAGAACAACTCATCCACTGCAGGTCCTAGGTTTGGGTTTGTGGTAAATGATAATCTAGATCACACTATAATTAAGTTAAACAACAAATTTTCATAAAATTATCAGTGAACTCTTTAAATGCTGTGGGTCCATTGCAATAGCTTCCTAGTGGTTGATCCTTTTTGACCTGTTTCATTGCATGGCCATGACACTATAGAGGGTATTAGAGATCCAAGATAATATCTTCCACATTTTTATTATGCTAAAAAATGTGTTTAAACATCAATTTAGGAACCCAAACTGCAGTAGGCAGCACTGTAAGTGGAAGTATCCTAGATACTTCCACTTACACTCCACTTAAGCTCATACAAGGGTGGACAATCCTTTACAAAAAATGGTCATAGGTGACCAGGGTCAATGAGATATGGATAGTTAGTATAACAACTGGAGGAGTATGAGGTGATTCACTGGATAATCGGATGGACTGAGATATATCCTGTATGAATGTGCACAGAGCATTTTGCTTTTCAGTTTTTTAGCCCTGGGCAATAGCGAAATTGAATCATACAAAGTACAAGGCTCGTGTATCTTTGTCATGGGTGAAATTTCTTAGTGGCCTGACTGTGCTTGATCAGTCACAATTATAGAAAGGGTGCAGAACACCCTCTGGCCAGTGCCTTCTTATCTGGAGGATTTTTCATTTTGTTCCCATATCAGGAAACAGATTTCATTGAAAATAAGCAATTTGGGGACCTTTATTATTTACATTCTAAGATCATTCTGGTCTGTTAGGATGAAATGACTGGGAATAGAGTAAAGTCCAGGGTAGTGTGTCAATATATTCTGGGATGGTGGCACTTGGATTAATAATGAATAATACACAGTGAGTGGTATTTAAATATACTCTATGAACACATATTATTATGTGGATTTTGTTCCACTCCTCTTTATACACCACATTTTAATGTTCCTTAAACATCAATCAGGCTTAACATTCTGACAGTATAACATTATGACATGTGAAGTGAATAACACTGATTATCTCGTCATCATGGCACCTGTTAGTGGGTGGATTTATTTGGCAGCAAGTGAACATTTTGTCCTCAAATTTGACATGTTAGAAGCAGGAAAAATGGGCAAGTGTAAGGAGTTAAGCGAGTTTGGCAAGAGCCCAGATGACTGGGTCAGTGCATCTCCAAAACTGCAGCTCTTGTGGGATGTTCCTGGTCTGCAGTGGTCAAAAATGGTCCAAGAAAGGAACAATGGTGAACCTGCGACAGGGTCACGGGCGGACGAGGCTCATTGATGCATGTAGGGAGCGAAGGCTGGACCGTGTGGTCCGATCCAACGGATGAGCTCCTGTAGCTCAAATTGCTGAGGAAGTTAATGCTGTTAATGCTCGATGGGTCAGAACTGTTTTGTGACAAAATGGAAAAATATTAGGAAGATGGGCATATGTTATGCTTAAATAGTGTATATATACATTTTTATACTTCGACACACCTACACAATGGCTCAATTTTATAGATTGGGATGTTAATTGCACATTTTTTGTTTTTGTGCAATCATTTCCTCATTCACTTGTATGTATGTCTGGGGTGATTTCCTCACTGAATCATCATTCCTCAGCTACTTATTAATCTTGTTCCAGAGACGACTATGTTTTTCAGCAAAAACAACCAAAGATTCACAACTATGTGGTGCATAGTTGTAGCTAGAAGTCCCAGCAAGCATAATTAGCTGTGGCCTCTGATCAGGAGAGTTGGCATTAGTTTCTCTCCTTTCAATTAGATTAAGACAAACCAGTTGCAGGCATCTGTGAAGTTGTGAGTAGAGAGAAGGATTTTAGTATTTGGTCCTAGTTTTACTAGATACCAAAAGGCTTAACTGTGGACATAAAAGATGCCCAAACTACAGCTTGTGGGCCAAAGTTGGCCTGTGATGACCTTTGATTTGGCATCATGTTAGATAAGAAAAGAGGGGGGGGGGGGGGGGGGGGGAATGCCATTTGTAAAAACATTTGAAAAATAAGGACCAGTTTCATGTCTCTCATTAGAGGTCACTGAATAGCTGTATTACAGAGACAAAGTTACACTTATAAAGAACATCTTATTCATTCTTTATCACCACATTATCTATGTAAAGCTGCTATCTATATCTACTGAATTGGAATTAGTTAAGCAGATTACAGAATAATGATTTTTATGAATTTATTTATTTTTAATCATTAAATTTTAAATGAGAGGAACCATGGCAACTTAAATTTTTAATATAATGTTTAATAAAGTGCAATATAAATTTTTGGCCCACAGCCCTCAGCCAAGTTTATTTTTGGCCCGTCATAGTGAAACAGTTTGGGCAAATCTGGTCTGAAAGATCTATTGTAGTTACGGTTGAAGTTCCATAAATTTTGTATGAAGTTAAAGAGTTCCAACTGGTAAAGAAGCATAGTTAATCTAGCCATCTCATGGTAGTAGAGTCTAATTATGGAACTTGATAACCATAAAGGAACTATGGATTTTCAGTGCACTGGACATTATGGCAGGACATTTACAAACTTCTGCATAGTCAAGTCAAGTCAAGTTTATTTCTTTAGCGCTTTTCACAACAGCGCGTCTCAAAGCAGCTTTACAGAAATCAACAGTTAAGGTGAATGGTGTGCATTTATCCCTGATGAGCAGCCATGGCGACTGTGGCAAGGAAAAACTCCCTTAGATGTTATGAGGAAGAAACCTTGAGAGGAACCAGACACAAAAGGAGAACCCATCCTTATTTGGGTGACATCAAGAGTTTGATCATAAATCTTTCAACAATACAGAACACTGGAGAGTGAAACCTAACATGAGTGCTGGAGTATAAGATTATAAGTAATGATCTTTCTACAGTCTTATACAGTCTTTATGGTTATAAAACTAGGAGCTACTGAGCTCAACATTTGTGATCATCACAGATCCAGCATCAGCTTCTCCATGCCAGAGCCTTTAAACACTCCAGGAGGTCTGGTATCAAAACTCCACACATGTAGTGGGATCCACTGGTACGTCTCTAGAAGGTACAGATTGTTTGCGAGTTTGGAATCTACTTCTTCAAAGGTCCATAATCTTCACGAGGTGGGACGTGACTGGAGCTGGCCAAACCTCAGGATGCCTCGGGATGGGGAGAGAAAGAGAAGCAGTGGAGAGGAATTAGCGTAGCTGCTGTTCATGAAATTAACAGCACAAGTTGATAATGTGATGTGATCAGATGTTCTGGAGCACAATGTTATGATGTGAGGTGTGTTATGTGTAGGCTTTGCTAAAAAGATAAGTTTTTAATCTGCACTTAAACTGGGTGAGTGTGTCTGAGCCACAAACACTGTCAGGAAGACTATTCCAAATTTTAGGAGCTAAATGTGAGAATGATCTATCGCCTTTAGTGGACTTTGCTATTCTAGGAACTACTAGAAGCCCAGAGTTTTGAGATCTCAGGGAGTGTGACGGATTGTAGCGTGTAAAAAGACTTACTAAACCTAAGCCTAGATTATTCACAAGATTTGTCCTTTGCAATAAAGGGTCATAGTTTTTTCCCTGTGCTTCTGTATCATAAAAAGATTGTACATGTGCAGCCTCATCTTCATGCCTAAAGGAAAAAATAAATGGTCAAAGGCTGCTGTTGTCCTTCACTGAGAATTGGTACTGTGGATATATGGAATGTGGTATTAGCAATCAAACTAGATTGCAGGTTTTGAGGCAGATGAAAGACAAGCAGTCATATAGAAAACCTGACACTAAATGGGGATCGCAGTCAGCGAACAGCAAAGTGTAACCTATGGAAAATTGTCGGTCTCATTCTGAATAGTTAATCACATAAATCAAAGCTTGCTATTGCTACATAACAAAAGGCTGGTTGCTTATTATTGGAACACTGGGCATTTCTAGAGATTTTGTTCTCCACTGAAGATAAAAAAAGCAATCTTTGAACACAGTTGAATATTTGAGTTGACTTGAGTTATATTTTGCAATTACGTGTTTAACCAGCAATTACGTCCGCTCAATTCTACAACACCGACAAGGCCCGTACTTGCAAGCGACTCCTGAAAGGACTTTATACGTAAAAACATAACTGTCTGTTCTTGTTGCAGCAACTTGCTCCCAGAAAGGCATCGGATAACATTTGCTGATGAGATTTGATTAGTCTGCTGCAGGGAGGTGGTGTAATGGGCCGAACTACATCTGGGAATTTCGGAATAAAGACGTGTGTACTGGCATTATAAAAAAAAAAAAAAAAAAAATAGGCCATCTACTGTACCTCTGTCATAAATATAAAGGGCTAACATAAAGAAAAATGTGGTCAAATACATTTGGGAATTTGTAAGAACAAATTGAAACGGGAAAGATTTGGAGCATATTGAAAGTGTTTTTCACTATAAGCTGGTTTGGAAATGGCACACTTAAACCAGTTGAAGAAGATAATTAAAATGTCAAGGAAAGCTCTAAGGATGTGTTAGAAAACAGGACAAGTCCACGTATGGAGAAGATTTAGTTTGCAAGGTGTATGAGTGTAATTTGGTGCGTAGCATTAGCACTCGCTTACTAGCTAAGTGCATTGCAATTGTTGAAAAAGTTCATGCAATGACAAATATGAACTCTAATAAACATATAGACTTACATATAGATTTTAAGAAACTTGCATGCTATAAGTGGTTCTGGTTACATCAATACAGGTTTTAACCAAAGGGCACATTAAGCATCATTTCTTTTTTTTTTTTTTTTTTTATTCCTTTCGGTTTTTAAAATTCAGGTTTTAAATGATGCAAAAGAAAATGTTGTCTGCCAAGTCTCACCAGATTCACATTAGTTAAAGCTTCTGCTCTGCTCTGCTGATCTGCCTTGCTAGTGTTGCACTGATTTATTCATTTAAATTGCTGTGTACTCTCCCTGGCCTAACCCATGCCTGTATTTTTACATTTGAACATTTTCAATTACAACTTAAAGCTTTACACGACACACAAAAAAGAGCAACATTTGCTTCATTTTCATTAAATAAACCCATAAAACAAATGAATGCATAGTCTCCCTTAGCATTTAAACTCTGAGCTGAATAACCTGCATCCTTATCCTGACATATTGAAATCACTGTCTACTGAAATCATTTCTGTTTGATGCAGGTTTTTTTTCCCTTGATAAACCATGAGCTGAACACAGCACTGGGATAGTGTTAAAACAGTTTTGATTGAATTTTCTGCAGAGCTAAGTGTGCATTAGCAGAGGCAGAGAAAGGAGAAGGTAATGAATTGGATTAGGGCTTCCATCACTGGGAGGTTTTAGACGACGGTTATTTGATGTAGCATATCATGTATCAAATCGGCAAAAAAGGAATACCGACGGGTACACAGTGCTTTAAGCCTGTAACGAAATCAAAGACTTAAGATGTGAGAAAAGGATTGTGCACTGTTTGCTTCCAATTAAAAATGAACAATGATTAACTGGATGTTGCGGGAATATTGCCGTGGATATATGCAGCCCATATGGCATACTGTTTCTGTAATATATTCATAACCCAATACCCATCGCAGCAGTAATAACAGACAAACTGCGCAGTAATGTGCCATATGCTGAACCATTAGTGTCATTCAGAAGATCCCTTCCGTACAAAGCCTTGTGGGTAGCAGTTAGAGGTGCCACCGAAAACGCTGTGCTTTTTGACCGTGAATAGCAAAAAATACACAAAAACATCATTTGCTGCTCGAAACAGTTTTGGTAATGAACTGGCTAGTTTCGAATCTCACCCAAGTGCAGCAGATCTCTGAAATTATTAACAGACCGTGACTCTTAATATATAATCAGCAAGCCCAGCTTAAAAATTCAGTCCGTCTCCTCTTTGAAGGTCACTTTCCTCTCCTTTTCATTGTTGATTCTAATGTATTCCTTCATGGCCCCACAGCAAGAGAAGGGGCTGAATATTTCCAATTATTGGCAAAGTGTCAGGCAAAGCTGGCGTAATTAAAACCCAATCAGCATGGAAGAGCGCTGGCTCGCTAATAGGTCACCGGTCTACCTGCTTTAGGTGCCATTTTACTCATGCAGTCTGATGGCCAGCATTCTTACAACAAGTAGTCTGCAATGTGAGTGATACTGAACAGTTCTGTATGTTCGATTTGCTCTCCGCTGTGTCACTGTGCCTTGTGAAGTAGGTTCTTTATTTCACACCGGTTTTTATGACGTGAGAAAAATAACTATATAGCTCTGTGTGTGGCACAAATGGAGAAATATTTGACAGCTTTTTCTGCAGCATGGAGAAACGGCTTTTTCCAAGAGAATGGCTAAATTTTACTATTCACATTCCTCCAGGTAGAAGTGTTTGAGATGAATGAAACATCTGTAGCAAGGTGGCAGTGTGTGTGTGTGTGTGTGTGTGTGTGTGTGTGTGTGTGTGTGTGTGTGTGTGTGTGTGTGTGTGTGTGTGTGTAGATAGATAGATAGATAGATAGATAGATAGATAGATAGATAGATAGATAGATAGATAGATAGATAGATAGATAGATAGATAGATAGATAGATAGATAGATAGATAGATAGATAGATAGAACAAAATAACACAAGAATTGGAGGACTGAAGGAAAGTCCTGTGGATAGTTGAGACCAAATTTTACATTTGTGTCTTTAACAGAAGAACTTGTGTAAGATGGAGAACAGGAGAGAAGATGTTAACAGACTGATTTCTCCCCACAGTCAAACATGAAGATGGAATCTTAATGGTTTGGGGTTGTTTTGAAGCAAGGAAGAGGTAAAATGAATACTGAACCAACATGGCTATCATTCCATGTTATATAACACCATGTAATTCTGTCTGGACTGCAGCTCATTGAAAACATTTTAATTATATGTCCATGCTCTGTAAGCGTTATTTAGAAAGCAAAATGTCAGATGCAGTGTTATCTATTATAGAATGTCCTGCCAAGACACTGCACCTAAATCCTATTGAACTACTCTGGGATGAACTAAAGATATGCGAGACGTATCCAACTAGTGAAGAATACCTTCATGGCAAAATATTTCAGCTGAATGTTTGGAGAACTGTCCAGATACCAAAAGTGTATAAAGCTGTTATTTATGCTAAGGGAGGATTTTTTATTTATTTAAAATGTACAGTTTGTACATTTATAGATTTGTTTGGTCAAAGTAGCACTAGTTTTTTGCATATAAAGAAAAAACATGCTTCATGCACATGACTCTCAAATAGTTTTTATAAAAAACTAGATGTTTTCAAACGCCAAGTGATATACTGTATATAGTACATACAGATCAGGACATAAATGTCAAGTCAAGTCAAGTCAAGTTTATTTCTATAGCGCTTTTCACAACAGACATTGTCTCAAAGCAGCTTTACAGAAATCAACAGTTAAGGTGAATGGTGTGCATTTATCCCTGATGAGCAGCCATGGCGACTGTGACCAGGAAAAACTCCCTTAGATGTAATGAGAAAGAAACCTTGAGAGGAACCAGACTCAAAAGAGGAACCCATCCTCATTTGGGTGACATCAAGAGTTTGATCATAAATCTTTCAACAATACAGAACACTGGAGAGTAAGAACTAACATGAGCACTGGAGTATAAGATTATAAGTAATGTTCTTTTACAGTCTTATACAGTCTATATGGTTAGTAGGTCCTAGTTTTATGTATGCACAGGCACCCTCGGTAAAGTCTCCTCGCTCATTTTTTTGTCTATTTACTCTCTTGCCTGTCTGTCTGCCAACCTGTCTGCCAATCCATGTAGCTGCAGTCAGGTTGGGACTTATTTTATATGCAAAGGAAGGACTCGGCAACCAATTTGCCTAACATCAGGCCAGATTAATGGGCAACTTTAGGACACAATGCAGCGACGATCCATTGTGCCTAAGTGCTCAGGTCTCAGGTTCTGCTAATCCATACACCACAGACCCCCCCCCAACCCCCAACCCGTCCCCCCGCCCGCTCTATCCTGTCTGCTGTGGTTTAAAAATAACCATTGACTGCCGATTCCGAGATACTCGCTAACACTGCTTTCTGGGTCAATTCTATCACAGACATAGTGCACAATTAAATTGTGCTGCTGGCATCGATACAGATTAACTGCCATGATCCAAATATCTTCGGATAGAGCCAGATGAAGGCAGCAGAGCATAACCTGCTGCGTCTCATCACGGAATACAAATGGTCTTGCATTTTCCACTGACGTATGAATGTTTTATTCCTCATCATTCCCTCAAGTCGCTGCTAAACACAGAGCCCATCTCCCTGTAGAGCTTACTTCATTTATTCCTCATACTTTACTCTGTAGTTATACTTACAGCTCTTTATCCAAGACCTCAAAACTCTCACAGAATTTTATATTTGTCACAGGAGAAAACGGATGCCATGCTCTTTGTCAGACTCCTCCGCTTAGCTGACCCTAAGTTTTTGTAAATGCCGGCAAACTTTAATTCATTGCTTTGCCACCAGTCTGCGCTGACTGTATATTCAGCCTTGGGGCCCTGCGGTAGCAGTACGTGATGTGATGCGGCTGGTCTTGAGAGAGCACCTGGTTGTGTAACGTCCCGCTGCTGCTCTGCAGGGGCCATGCATTATGCAGTGATCACATTTCCATGCCACTTCCTCCTGTGCTGCGGCAAAAATAGAAACTTTCAGCATTCACTCTTCTGTTTGTGGCTGAGCAACCCTCCCTAGCTCCTTATTGCTCCTGTTATATATCTTTTCCCCAAAAGCATACATACTGTAGCCTATATAACTAACACACACACACACACACACACACACACACACACACACACACACACACACTACCGTAGCTGGAGATATTAAGGTGAGCAGGAAACAGCTGGATGGAGATGGATATGTCAAAGATCCTCTGCTATCATCTTTTTATTGCTGGATTATTAAATCGCTTATGTTCTTTTTTTTCCTCTCTCTCTGATACAGACGAGCTAAGAGATGAAATTTGAAAGGGTCCGGGAACACCGCACAAGTCTGTGAGGTATTTTAAAATAAGACACATTCTCAATTCTAGCCGTGTTATCCAACACTTTATCTATTATTCCCCCAATTTTCATTTTGATAACAGAAAATGAGATCCAGTCAAACCCAGATGGTTTATCTGCTTTATTCGAGAAAACAAACAAACAAACAAAAATAACCCCCAAAAATCCGTGATGGACGAATAGAATTCCATGAGTGAGCACTAAGTCTCAGTCTACAGTATCCTGTTCTATTGTTGTTCTACTTGTGATGTCTATTATAAGGAACAACACTGTATGAAAGCTGAGAAGAGCTCGGCGGAGAAGTCAGTAAGGCAGCCTTTGAGCCCACGCATCAATAAAGCTGTGGCTTTCACCCTGTCTGCAAGACTAGAGCTATCAGCAGTGCTGAAATGAAAGAGGGGAGAGTGAGACAGAGAGAGACACAGTGTCAGACAAACACTTTTTTTTTTGTCTTTTTTTTTTTTTTTTGGAGCTGAGCTACCCGGAGTCTGAATGAAAGCAATAGTCGTGTTTTTTTTTTCATTGAGAGACATGAAAACACTTTTTTGCCCTTGTCACACTCCTTGTCAGAAAGGCAAACACTCTTGAGTCATGCTGTGACCCTGATATGAGATGATCTAACACACATGGGGTTTGAAGCTGCAGGTCTGCATAATCAAATGCTTCATGAGGAGCATTAGAAGTATTGTGAAGAGAAAAACAATATGCAGGACAACTCCATCTCAAACCTGCTTTTTTTTTTTTTCAGAAATGATTATTCAAGTGAAAGGCAAATCACAGCCCATAAGCTCAAACCATTTTTGGTACTGATCCATATTTAATTGGGACTGGCACACTTCCTTGCACTTTTCTCATAAGGTATTGAATAAAAAAACAGCCCGAGGTTGAAAAAAAAAAGCTCTTGTGTATTCGTACCTGTCATCCCTACCTGATGTGATTGTTAACTCTGTGTCGTCTGGAACGTTGTTCCAATGGGAAAACTCTTCACTGTTAGTATGAGGCGCGATTAGCTACATCGAAATCACGACTGGGAGAGAAATGCTTCTTTGGCACTCGGGAGATTTACTGGCGTAATGTCTGAGACATCGTAAAGAAAATTTAATAAGATGCAAATAGGATTTAAGGCTGATCACAGAGGCTACTTGTACATGCAAAACTCAGGCATTAATAATTTATTATGTCATCTATTTTACATTAATTCTATATCCATTCCTAAACTAAAAAAAATATAAAAAATCATTTAAATGGTCTGCTTAAGTTTTTACAAACTTAATTCTGAAACACAAATTTGCTCCATTTCAGTCAGAAAATGTGTAATAATTCAATAATCATTCAACAATCATTAATATAAAACATTATTATAATACTTCTTGCATATGCAAAGCAAAGTTCAAGGTATGATTTGTAAAGATCCTGATCATCATTTTCAGTGATTAGTTAGCCAGCACAAAAACAATCTAACATTGTGTTACAGATTAGCTTTTAATAGCAGCAAATGCATTATATTACCGAGCAATCCAGTATGAAGATGCATGAAGAAATTAGATGATGAGGCTGGGCTTTGGAATAATCCATATTCATTACTTATTCATTTTGGACACCGTGTTTTTTTGTTGCAGCTGCAACAAACAGACACTTCTCTGGCTCCAACGTTACCCCTCACAGATCCAAGCTCTATGGGTTGATTCTGAACTCAGGTCTGTGTGGTGTTTCTCACTGTGTTCGTATGGGTTTCCTCTGGGGTCTTTGGTTTTCTTTCACCGTTCAAAGATATGAGATGTAGGTGGTTTGGCTAGACTAAACGTCACTAGGTATGAATGTGTGTGTGTGTGTGTGTGTGTGTGTGTGTGTGTGTGTGTGTGTGTGTGTGTGTGTGTGTGTGTGTGTGTGTGTGTGTGTGTGTGTCTGTGTGTGTGTGTGTGTGTCTGTGTGTGTCTGTGTCTGTGTCTGTGTGTGTGTGTGTGTGTGTGTGTGTGTGTGTGTGTGTGTGTGTCTGTGTGTGTGTGTGTGTGTCTGTGTGTGTCTGTGTCTGTGTCTGTGTGTGTGTGTGTGTGTGTGTGTGTACACATTGGATTTATAAAGCATCCAAGATGTGTCCCTTTTTTTGTGCCTAGTATTCATGGATCTACACAACCCTGATTCTTACTGAGTGTGCGAGCAAATGAGTGATGGAGTGAATGAGAATAAAAGAAAAAATGGCTTCATAAATTAGTAATATTCAGCAGTAAAATAAAATTACTGCAATCAAGGTGGTACCAATGCAGCAAGATTTCTTTAGGTTAAAGGAAAAAAAGAGAGAGACAGGGAGAGAGAGAGAGAGAGAGAGAGAGAGAGAGAGAGAGAGAGAGAGAGAGAGAGAGAGAGAGAGAGAGAGAGAGAGAGGGGTGGGGGGAGTATGAATGAACTATGAATTGTGGTTCCCCTTCTCAAGGTCAACCTCAGAACTGGGCACATAAACTGATATGCAGGAATAATTTGTTCAGAAACATAACACACTAACACACCATTTATATTTATATATATATATATATATATATATATATATATATATATATATATATATATATATATATATATATATATATATATACTGTATATATTCACACACAGTCTCAACGCAGAGGAGAGACACACGGACGGCACACTGAGGAGATATAGCTGACATCTGTCCTTTCCTTCTGACATCTTTATATTTTCAATAGCTTCATCACTTCTGCCTTTGCTACATCAATGTGCTCCAGAAGGCTTCTAACAATTGGGGCATAAATGTTATGTTTTTATGATAATAGACCGAACGCTGGTATTGATTTTATCATATAGAGTTGCAAGTTTTTCCCTTCCAGCTTCCCTCAACGCCAAGACAGTGTCGTAAAGATAATTTCACATATTGGACAAATCTGTCACTTTCCCCTAAAGATTTCCGCCGGGCACAAATTCGTGGCTGTTCGTTAACGAGGCGGGGGTCAATTCCCCAAACAATGTGGTTGGTGTCACAATAAAAAGCAGGTTTTATGGGTTGTAGCAGTGAAGCACTATTGAACAGATAAAACACGCCAAACTGGCATCTGGAGGATTATAAAAGGAATTGCCATGAAAAAAAAATAAAAATCTCACACACCCACAGCCAAATTCGTTCAGTGAAAGAGGTGAGTGAGTTCAGAGCTGGAATGCACCCTGTGTCTTTGGCGCCACCTTTAGGACCGATATCACATAGCAGGGCTTTTTATACCTATAGGAACTGTCCAACATCCAAATGCTTCCAGGAGAGGGTTAATGCTGCCCCCAACTGTCAGAAGCAGGTGGAATTGTGTTTATATAACCTTCCAAAAAAAAAAAGAGAGAGATAGAAAATTAATAATCTCTATGCAGTTATAACAGTGCTGTGTAATGAAGGATGAAAAACATCTGCAACTGCTTCGAACAATCCATTAAATACGGCAAAGGTTTTAATTTAATGTTGATGGAACCCGCTGCAGCTCAATCATCTTAACGTTCATGTTTCATCCTGAATATTACTGATGCTTGCATGTTCATCCTACATTATGTGGTGTCGTAATCTGAAACAGACTGATTGACTTGCTGTTGGATTACATTGTGAATTTATAAAAGAAATGCATAATATCTAAGGTGTGAAACAGTGAAGGTTGCAAATGTGACTGCAAGTAACAATGATTGTGTATCCGCATCACATAAAATAATTAATATATGATATCGGTCTGTGCTGTGCCATTACGGTGTCATATTATCTTAATACACCAACTATGGGAGAGTATTTTCTGAGAAAATGGGTGTAAAATTTTATTTAAAAAATGTGAACGTATAAAGTGTCAATAAATGTCATTAGAAATGTAAATAATGTGGCACCACCATGAATAATGGTGCCCATCCAATAAGTCAGTTAGTCAACTGTCAGTAAGA